>NC_081301.1:77259994-77566744 GCF_030435805.1 Mustela lutreola | reverse complement strand
AAAACACACTTGGCTATTCTGACATCTGATGGAGAAAACAAAACAAAAATTTTTTAAAAACACCTTACTGCAGCAAAAGAGGATACCTGGTCCCTCTCTGTGAACTTTAAATGCTATGCCTCGCCCAAGCAGCTAAACACACGCAGTCCTTCCACTCAACAGACTTGGTGCCAAGACAATCTTTGTTTTGCTCCTAAGAGTGCCGGAGGCATGGCCTCCCCCGGTGTCCCTGCTTCCCACGTCAAAGGTTAAGCAAGTAGAGAATGCACAATGCCGCAGACACAGCTCTGTTTCCTTCTGGCCTGACCCCAGGTGGCACATGTGAGGACTGAGAATCGTGCCTTGTGGTGACAAGGCCCAAAACACTTTTGATTCATTGAGTCTGGGGCCTCATCTCACGCAGTTACATTTGGTCACAAATACCACCCAGAGAGGCTTACAGGTACATTTGACAAACACTAGGTAAAAATTAAGGGTCAAGCCATAGGTCTTAGTCAATCAAGACAACACACATTCTCTACCCTTCTGTGCCAAGAAAGTCTCTAATACTAAAAATAATCTAATTTATGTCTGAAGGAAGAGAATGAATGAAAGGCAGAGAAAGACATCAGAGAAATACAGATCAGAGAAAAACACACCCTGAGTTACCAATTAGATTTAGATGTTTAAAACCTGGGCCTATAATATTACACAGCCATTTAAAAAAAAAAAAAAAAAGAAAGAAAGAAAAGAAAGAAAGAAATCTATCCATTTGAAACAACGTGGATGGAACTAGAGGGTATTGTGTTAATGAAATAAGTCAATCAGAGAAAGACAATTATAATATGATCTCACTCCTATGCGGAATTTAAGAAACAAAACAGGGTCAGGGCACCTGGGTGGCTCAGTGGGTTAAAGCCTCTGCGTTCGGCCCAGGTCATGATCCCGGGGTCCTGGGATCGAGCCCCGCATTGGGCCTGCTCTTCCTCTCTCTCTGCCTGCCTCTCTGCCTACTTGTGATCTCTGTCTGTGAAATAAATAAATAAAATCTTAAAAAAAAAAAAAGAAACAAAACAGGGTCATGGGGAAGAGAAGAAAAAATAAAAGACAAAACCAGAGAGGGAGAAAAACTATAAGAGACTCTTAATCATAGAAAACAAACTGAGGATTGCTGGAGGGCTGGGGTAACAGGGTGCTGGACATTAAGGAGGACATGTGATGTAATGAGCACTGGGTGTTGTATAAGACTGATGGATCACAGGCCTGTACCTCTGAAACAATAATACATTATATGTTAATTAACTGCATTTAAATAAAAAAAATTTAAATTAAAAAAACCTGAGCCTATGCATCTCAATTGATAAATTACAAGACGATTTGTTAAAAAAAAAAAGACAGTAAGACAGTGGGGTTGGATAATTACTGAGGAAAAATTCACAACTTAGAATTTTACAATGGTCCGGGGGAAATAAGCATTTTAAGTCACAAATCTTCCCACTGAGGCTGAAAAGGCTATTACATGAACTTAGAAGAAAAACAGGTCCACTTAGGATGTATCCAAATTATAAAAGGGTGACATATTTTCACAGAATTGACACTTACCATATACAGATATATTTACATCGACGTGTATACACCGGAGTAGTGTACTGAGAATGCCTGGACACCTCAGCTCTACAGACACCTCTGGGCAATAGTCAAGCACAGAAAATGCTAAGGAGCATGGTGATCCAGTAAGATCGTTAGGAAAACTGTCTCTTAGATCCCGACTTTCGCTGCATTAAACATTAAAACAGGGAGCTAAGATAGTCATTCAAACATAAGTCAATTAGATCTAAAACTCAAGACAGTTTTCTATGAACAAAAGCTAACAGTATAAAGTCCCAATATCCGCACCATCCTACACCAGCATCTGGCATAAGAAAACTGACATTATGACCCCACCATCTGAATGCAGGAAATTAAAACCTCCATGCCACCTAAGGCACGGGTGCTAGATCCTGGAAGTAAAATGCTAAGATACAGACTGGGTTCCTTTCCCCCATTAGACCCACCATGAAGATTAAGTATAAGATATTCTGGCAGTATAGACAGGGGAACATGACCAGCACTTGGGGGATAGACTGAGGGATGAGTAGATGTCAATTAGGCAGCCAGTGGGAAAGGGGTGAGGGCGTGGTGGCCAACCTGAGGCACCAAAAACCACAGGCTGAAGTGCCAGGACACGGGGCGGGTGGCAGGGGTAAGACAGCTGCTCCTGTAACCAGAAGAAGCTGGTGGGGCTGGACAGCCAGGAGCAGGGGAGGCAGAAACAGCATCAGACGTGGACGTGGGGTGAGAAGTCAGCAGGAGCCAGAAGGCACAGCAAAGACATGGGAGGAGACAGTTATTGAGAGGGTGGGAGGCCACTGGGAGTGTTACATGGAAGCAATGACCTGATCAAGTTTGCATCTTAACTACTCCCATCTTTATAAACTTTTGGCTGAAGCAGAAAAATAAGCACAGGATTTTGCAACAAGTCTTGGGAGATAAAACTAAATCTAAGTCCAGTGTCATTGAATCCAGAAATGTACAACTTCAGAAGTTTTCATGAACTTCGACTTTTCTTTGTTACAGAATATGTAAAATTGTAGACAATTAGAATCCGATCATACAAACAGATCACCTAACAGAATAGAGACCCACCTGAATATAGTCAACAGATATTTGACAGAGGAGCAAAGGAAATACAGGAGCAAAGACAGTTTTTTCAACAAATGGTGCTGAATAACTGGGCTTCCTCTTGAAAAAGAACAAATATAGACACAAACATTAAATTATTCATCAAAATGAAGTCAAAATCAATCACAGACCTAAACATAAAATGTAAAACTATAAGACTTTAGAACATAAGGAGAAATCTAGATGGCCATGGGTATGGTGACAACTTCTTAGATACAACACCAAAAGCATAATCCATGAGAAAAATAACTGATAAGCTAGATTTCACTAAAATTAGAAACTGCTCTTTGAACGACAATGGCAAGAAAATGAAAGGATAAGCCACAGACTGGAGGAAACATCTGTAAAAGACACAACGGTCATCTAAAATACACCACTGAAACCCTTAAAACTCAGCAATAACAAAAAACCTGATTTAAAAAATGGGTCCCCTTGGGCGCCTGGGTGGCTCAGTGGGTTAAGCCGCTGCCTTCGGCTCAGGTCATGATCTCAGGGTCCTGGGATCGAGTCCCACATCAGGCTCTCTGCTCAGCAGGGAGCCTGCTTCCCTCTCTCTCTCTGCCTGCCTCTCCCACTACTTGTGATTTCTCTCTGTCAAATAAATAAATAAAATCTTTAAAAAAAAAAAAAAAGACCTTAATGGACACTTCACCAAAGAAGATATACAGATGACAAGCATATGAAAAAATTCTCCACATTATATGGTGTCAGGGAAATGAAAATTATAACAATGAGATAGCACGACATACCTATTAAAATGGCCAAATTCCAGAACATGACAACATCAAATGCTGGTGAGGATGTGGAGCAACAGGAACTCTCATTCATTGCTGCCAGGAATGCAAAATGGTAGTCACTTGGGAGGACAGGGTGACAATTTCTTAAGAGACCAACTCGCTCTTAACCACATAGTCCAGCAATCAGTGCTTCTTGGTATTTATCCAAAGGAGTGGAAAACTTAGGTCAGCACAAAAACTTGCATATGAACAGGTCATATGCAACCCAGTTCCGTCATAACTGCCAAAACTGGGCAGCAACCAAGATGTTCTTCAGTGGGGTGAGTAGGTAAACTATGGTACATGCAGATGAGGAAATACTAAACAACACTTGAAAAATGAGCTACCAAGCCATGAAAAGACATAAAGGAACTTTAAGTGCATATTACTATGCAAAAGAAACCAATCTGAAAAGATTACATACGACGTAATTCCAACTCTATGACATTCTGGAAAATGCAAAACTTGGGGACAGTAAGAGATCATTGGTTGCCAGGGACTGGTGGGGAGGAGATAGGATGAATAGGTGAAACACAGAGGATTTTTAGGACAATGAAAATACTCTGTAAGATAATATGATAATGGGTATGTATCACTGTACCTTTGCCTAAACCCATATAATGTACATGAGTGAACCCTAATGTAAAATAAGGAATTTGGATGGTTATAATGTATAAATGTAGGTTTATCAATTATAACAAATATATGATTCTGATAAGGTTTTGCTGATGATGGGGGAGGCTATGAAGGTGTGGGGGCAGGGGGATATGGGAAATCTCTGTACCTTCCTCTTAATTCTTCTACAAACCTAAAACTACTCTAAAAAATAAATCTTTTTCTTAATCTGACAGTTTATTTCTCTTTTGTGGTAAGAAAAATGGGTATATTCCTACTCAGGCGACATCAGCTGTTCTTTCTAGACGCCCTGAGCCAACCATATGGTCATTTGTCAGTGAGTGGAAAGGCTTATCCTTTTACTCCCACACACGTTAGATAAAAGTTACTGACTTCAAAACATACTTTTATTACATAGTACACATATTTTCAGAACAAGCCCCAACTAACTAGAAAATAATTGCCAACAACTAAATCTAGCTCTGCCCCTACAACAGGGCGGCAGTAGCTCTCTGTGAAGTTCATGTCTTTCCCTCCAGACACGGTGTGCTGTGTGTGCCTCTTTGCCCACCATCGGCCTGACGCCAGCCGCCTCTAACTGGAAGTGATTCTGGTCTGTGTTCTCACAAAAGCTCTTGCTTGTCATTAAAGTGATTACCTGACCCTCCCTTCTAGAGAAAATAATGGTCTCTTCAGCTTGGTTCCACCATCCCACAGAGACAAGCCAATCCAGTGGCCCGGGCCCTCCTTGGCTCTGCTATGCTGCTGCTCAGAAGATGGTCCAGCCCAGGTGTTCAACCACCAGTGCCGCACCCAAGCCCCCTGCCCAAATACATCTCCCACAGGTAACATTCTTTCGGGATTCCCATGGCCTTGAGACGTATTTTACTTCCCGAAGTACTTAGATGGGTAGCATTCCTGCCAAGATTTTAAAATGGAAACTCCCTGGGAGATGATTCAAAGTCTAGAAACGTTTCAAATTGCAAATTGCTTCCTATTTGAAATCACTGACATTTAGTAACTGGGAATTTGCCAATGGAGGAAGGAAGACAGAAACAGCAAGAGGCATGGTGCTAGAGGTTTGGGGAGGGCACACTGCGCACCACTGAGGGCTGCTTCATTCAGGAGTGAATAATGCCTGGGGGAAGTGTAATGGCCTGGCTAGATCAAATGCTTCCTCCTCACATCCTGGTTTTGCGAACCAAGGCCAAACACTTAGCCTCCTGCGCTTCATTCAGTTTCCTCAGACATAAAGTGAGGAAAGTGATAGAAGCTTCCACATAACGTAATTCACCTGGACCGAAGCACACACAATCCAGGCACACTGTAGGGAACTGATAAATGTTGGCCATCATCACAATCTGTTAATGCTCTTGACTCCTCTGCCCTAATCAGTTAGAAAGATGTAGGTGTTTATCTCCTGTGTATCTCTGGGTTGTGTTTTCGGGAAAGAGTCAAAAGGGAGAAAGCAATGTAGTGTGAAAACTTCATGGACAGAAATGTTGTCTTACAGGAGCTAGTGCAGGAAAAACTGAGAAATGAAAATTGGGTCATGGCTGAGGTCAGTCCTCGAAGCTCACAGTTTAAGGGTATGATAGCATGATTTATGAGACATACATATTTGGTCATTCAGATGACCCAAAATGCATTTCTTAGACCTATTTGGTCTTCATCCACAATTCCTAAAACTTCCAAAGCCATAGGGCTAAACTGGTGATTTTTAGACACCCCCCCCACCCCAAAGAGGTGGATAGTTGCTAGGAGGGCCAACCGTGTGATTAAAGATTGAAACTTTCAGTCCCCTACTCCACACCCTGACCTTCAGGGAGGGGAGAGGGGCTGGAGGTTGAATCAGCCAAAGGCCAACAACTTAGCTTATCATGACTACATAATGAACCCTCCATATAAAACCCAAGAGAATATCTTTTTGGTCCTTTTGGGAGAGCTTCCATAGTTGGGAAACCAGAACACTTCATGTGCCGCTGAGCCAGGCCCCAGACTCCACAAGGACAGAAACTCCTCTGGTCAGGACCTCATTCTGTGTATCTCTTCATACGGCTATTGGTCCATACTTGGCCTTACCCTTTAATAAAGTGGTAAATGTAAGTAGATGTCTCCCTGAGTTCTGTGAGCCTCTTAGTGAATTAACTGAACTTAAGGAGGTGAGTGTTGGAACCTCCAGTCAGTCGGAAGCACACATAACAGCCTGGGGCTTGGGACTGGTGTCTGAACTGGGGGATGGGTCAGTGCTGTAGGACCTATGGAATCTCATGCTCTCTCCAAGTAGACAGTGTCAGAATTGAGCTGAATTCTTGAACACCTTGCTGGTGTCCAAGGATTGCTTTTTTTTTTTGGGGGGGGGGGTGTCACACCCACCCATATTGGAATTGGGTCCAAGTAGTCCAAAAGAAGGGGTCAGTAAAAGTTTTCGGTAAAGCACCAGTCAGAAAATATTTACAATTTCTGTCGCAAATACTCAACACTGCCACTGTAGCATGAAAACAAACACAGACAACACACAAAATGAATAAGCTTAACTGTGTTCCAATCAAACATTATTTACACAAACAGGCCGAGGGCCAAATGGGCCCTCCTTGGATCCCTGTTATAGTCTTAACATAAGGAAAGCCCTGAGCACAGTAATGAGGATGGGGCAGTGCAGGTCTAGCCTTCTATATACAAGGAAACAGGGCTTTGGTCACATCCTGCCCCTACATGCACATCAATTTATATTTATATATGGACACCACACTGTCAGTGTGCTCTGTATGTGTACACACACACGTGAGAATAGGTACCCCTTTACTTAAGAGTACTGAGAATGCACATTCAATCTCCCAGTATTTCTCTTCTATCAGTTTACCTGGAGTCAAGTTTAATGTAGGCACAATCTAGTAATGTCAGTGCAAGTTGGTATATTTACACAGAAAATTTCTGTTTTGGTAAGAAATATACTAGTTGGGAAGAAAATAGTGCCACATCAGTTCCTGTACAAAATTTTTCTTTAGATGACATCTGTCTCCTTCCTGGGTTTACCCAGGACAATCTCATTTGGTTGTCCTGTATTTTGTCCACTTTGCCTAAAAAAAAGGAAAATTCTGGATAAATGCTCATGAAAAATCTACATTTAGAGTAGGTAACTGTTAACTGGTATTGAACTCCATACTAATTATGCATTAAATTATTAACAGCTGCATTACAATAAGCCAAAGGAAGCTCGTGGATTTGCACCTTTTACCTCCAGCTTTTACCCGGGAGTGTATGACACACCCTTGCGGTGGCAAAACTTCTCATGAACACGTGGCTAAATGGGAAGAGAACCAGTGATAAACCCATCTCTCCTTTCCTGACCCTTTTCAGACACAGCATAACAAGGCTTTTGCTTTCAGGAGCCAGGAATAGAATACTCACTGATAAAACAAATTAGACTTGGATAAGAGAAGCTGGAGACTGATAAGTCCGCAGGTCTCAGAGGGTGCGGGAGAAAGCCTGGGGACCGCTGCCCTGCTGGCTGCCTGGGTGACCATCCATTGTGCTACTCCCTGCCAGGTGGCTGTTTGGCCAAATCAGTGGGAAATAAGGAAATCAGAGGCATAGGGTACAGAAAACAGAAGTCGAACTGTCCTCCCACACAGCAATTGGAAGTATCTGGAATGCTCCCGCTACTAGAATTTGACCACGTTAGTACAATTTAAATGTATGTAACTAGTTATTTTGTTGAATGGTAAGGCTTTACTATTTTGCAATAAACCCTTCTGGCAACCATGACCTCAAGGAACAACAAAGGTGCACGCTTAATAAAAAAGTTAAGAACCAAATTTCCTTTCTATGAGAATGATGGTATCAAGCCCCACATCGGGCTCCCTGCTCAGCAGAGGGCCTGCTTCTCCCTCTGCCTGCTGCTCCCCCTACTTGTGTGTGTGCTCTCTCTCTCTCTTTCTCACTATCAAACAAATAAATAAAATGTTTAAAAAAAAAAAAAGAATGATGGTGATAAATACTAATGTACCAATATCAGTTCACTGATTGTGACAAGTGTATAGCACCAATACAAGATGCAAATCATGGGGGAAAGTGAGTACACGTAATAGGGGAACTCTGTAATGTCTGCACAATTTTTCTGTAAATCTAAAAATATTCCAAACAAAAGAATTTTTTTAAAGTTTGTCAACATTTAGCCTCCAACATGGTGGACCAGAACGATACCATTAACCACACAAAAACCAGAAGACAACAAATTTCCTGAAAAAGCATCAGCCTCTGTCTTTGAGGAAAACTGTTCAGGGTCTATGAGGTCACTCATGCATTGGCAGAATGAGAGCATGTAAAGTAGGACCTTTCCCTTCAATCAAAAGACATTGCTTCTATATTGGTTCTGTGCATTTTCACTTCAAGTTTTCTTGTACAAATCCACATGGTGAAGTGACAGGTGCTTACGTGCCATTAGCCAAAAAAGAACTGTGCAGAGGTAAGTGAGGCCAGTTTGTTACCATTCTGATCAATGCCTCGAAAAAAAAAAAATCAGTTGAGTTCATTCCAATAATGGTTTCATTTCTTTTTTTTCATCCACTTCATGGCATCACAGTAAAGCTTTAAGAAATTCATTCTGTGGAAGAGAAAACTTCCGAACTTATTACAAATGTTACTGTAAATTTCGTGAAATATAAAAGTAAAGCACTGTGGTTAAAAATTATCATAATTTTTACTAAATTAAGCCATCTATGAAGTGGAAATGGTGCTGGTGCATTTGATGGCATCCAGACAGGCTTTGATATTCTACCAACTGAAAGAGAAGCTGTTGCTATCAGAATTTCAAATATATTCACACATATAATTACAGCATCTAAACATTTTTGTGGTGGTTGCTTTTTCTCTGTGGCTTATCACATTCAGGTTTTGGAAACATTTGAACCTTTGAAGAACTACTTAGCAAATCATCCTATGTTTGTTGTAAATCTGCCCCCTAAGTTGGCATTACATTTTGTTCAAAATCTGTTGGAAAACTTTTATCAAATTTATAAAAACTGTCTTCAGCTTTTGAAGCTGTTAGCAGATTGGAATTAATTGAAAAATAAGCTTGAAAACAGGAAGGCACTGATGAACTAAACAGATGAAGTGAGAGCTCAAATGTTGTACAAATTCAATCCCAAAATTCCGTAATTATGATTTGGAATATCTCAACCTCCTATTTTTATTTGATTACATTTATGCTCTGAACCAAAATGAAATGAAATTGAAAAGGCCTACAATTTTGAAGCATCTCAATATGGGAAAACATTCGTAAGAGTCATAAACAGAAACAAACTTATCCTACAAGTCTTATCTTGCAAAACTTAAGAAAGAAATCTGTCAAAGTGTCAAAGAAAGCTCTTCAAAGGGAGGCAGAAAACACAGAGCTTGTGACCATCAAGGGCAGAAATATTCACATATGTAAGTATCAACACTTCTCAATACCAAAACTAAGTTGAGAATATCCTCCATTTATCAGAATTTGCCCTAAGCTTATTGCAGAGTTTTCCCTATGACTGTATGTCAGCACTTGGACAGGGAATGTTTTCTCCATTAAAAACATGATGACCTTCAGAGAAGAGTCAATTGTTCAATGTCAATAATTTCAAATTAATAATCAAAATCTTCTAAAGAACATTACAAGCAATTTGATGGGGCAGAAAAAGCATGAAGACCACAATGAAAAAAAAAAAATTCTTCAGGAAAGTACAAGTAAAGATAAGAAACCGATTAAAGTACTTAAGTATTTTCCAAAAGTAACTATTCCACTTACACAATTCTTTTAATCTTCACATAATTGGTCGCAACATTTTCTTTGACTTAATGTATATAAAATATGTATGCATTTTAGAAATAACTTTTTAAAACTTTTTTGATAAAACTATGTCAGAGGATCACATGTAAAATAAAAACACAATTTGTCAGACAAAAAAAACAATGTTCTAATAAATTACATAATTTTAAGTATATTAATTCCCCTCATTTTATTTGCAAGAAAATTCTGGGTTGGGGGATAAATTCTACAACCACTCTACTTCCTATATCATTTCCTTCAACCTCCTCATATTCTAAGCACTCTTAGGTGCTCACTGTCCCCCAATAGTTTGCACAGTGTGCAACACATAATACATATATTTTCAACAAAGGAGACATTGTTCAGATCAAATATGTCATGGGAAAACACCTTCACCCCTCCTGGATGAATTACAGTTCAGTACTGGTCTCTGATCAAAATCACAGCTTCTTGTATTTCCTGTCCAGAAACCAAACCCTACACATCAGTCAAGGCTCTCCCCAAAGCTGCCTCCTTCATGAAGCCTGCCCTGACTGTTCCAACCAGAAGAAATCTTCACCCCTCAGATCTCCTGCCACACTGAATCTGAAGCTCTGTGTACTGAGTGTTCTGCAGATGCTTACCTTCCCAGTTACCTATCAGCCTCCATATCCCTTGCAGCACTAGAAATCTGACCCGACAGGATCCTGCATAAATGAAAGAGGACAGAGTCTAGGGAAGGAGGGCTCAGTGGGAGCCGAAGCAGAACGGGTGGAGCTCTATGCTGGATCTGAGGCTGGCCAAGGAAGGCCGTGGTGAGGACGGAGCAGATGAACTTTGTTGGTCAGGGTCGGGGACAAGACTAACTGTGGGAAATCTGACAGCCAAGCTGAGAGGGGCCAATCCCCTTCTGAACACTGAGAAAGCAGGGCATTCCAGAAAGCATGTCTGAACTCTACCGGCCAGAGTGTTCACTGAGGTTGCTGAATGGTTGAACTAATGTTCGGAACTCTAGCTGAATGGTTGAACTAATGTTGTGAATCCTGAAAATATTTCCTCAATAATAAAGAAGGATGCATTTGTAACAGAGGATTATGTACGTTTAAGTTTCTAAACATTATGATACACATGTGAGTCCTTAAAGCACAGATTAAATTGCAGGATTTTATGTAGGTCAACGCAGATTTAAAATATTGTGTTACACAGACAACCCACAACCAGCTTCTATAAAAGATAAGGATTTGCCTGTCTTTTTAAAAAATCCCCGAAAGACTTCTTAATATTGCACAGAATCATGAGTACCACTAAGAAGCACATTTTTCTCTACTAAAATTAGTATATTCTGGGATATAAGTGCAACCTACCTCTGAACTCTGTAGCAAACTATTTTTTTGAATTTGTATATAATAGGTATTGAAAAAACCTACTACTAATTATTGATTGGTTGGCATTTAATGCTAAATTATTACAGATATCATGGAAAGATAACTGTTTGGTGCCTAAGCTATAGTCACATTTTCTTCAACAGCTGAATCTTGACCTTATGCTGGAGTGTGGATGATACTATTGCAGATCATACCAGCCTGCTCTGGCCTTCTTAAAAACCTCTCTTGCGGGTTACAAGAGTTTGCTCTGAAAGATCATGTAATTAAATGAGAGAGTTTTTCCACGGCATCCTCGAACTAACTTAAATTAAAACTATTTGTACATATGGTAGTGTTTGTTGAGTTCCTGCACAAAAAGCATATCAAAGAATTTTTTAATCTACTTTTTTAAAAGAATCATTGATTTTTACCTATCTCCTTTCCTGCCTAACCATCAAATATAAAGATAAATCGATAATGGCTTTCCAGTCTCTGTTTTATGCAGTGCTGGATCAAAAAGACCAAACTAAAGTCAAATTAGCTAAAGAGATTTCCTTACAAATTTTCTAGAATGCTTGAAAGTAAAATGTTGTTGACATCATCAGTTTGACATTTCAACAGTTAAGACCTGAGAGACCCCTGGTCTCATTCACTGGCACCTGGGGCATATTTTCCACAAGGGAGAAGCTTCCGGGGCTACACTTCATTGCTCATCAACTGTCCACTTCATTGCTTCCCCAGTACCCAGCAGGAAAGTTTAATTACTTTTTCATTTGATCTTCTCAACAACCGAAGGGTTTTTTTCTGGAATGTAATTTAAAAAAAGAAGGTAGCCAAAAATCCTATTAAAACCTGACTTTCTCACTTTATACCAGGATCAGTTGCCCTGAAAACTAATCCACTTTTGAGTTCCCAGAGCTGCAGCCTACTAAAAGAGCAAACTACCTTCAGATATGCAAACACTATCTCCTGGAGGAATCTGACCTTAACCCCTCCTGAGAGCTGAGAAAAGAAAAACTGGTCTCTTAATTGAGTCATCAACTTAACTCACCCCTTCATCATATTAAAAAAAAAAAGAAAAAGAAAAAGGAATTTCAATGCGCTGTGTATTTACATTTATCTCAGTTTATATTTTTCATCCCAAATCTTTATTCCCCCCTAGTTGCCGTTCTGGTTCCCTGTGGCATGAACTGACCTCCGTTCTCATCTGTGTGGATAACATCCCCTCTGGGCAGTGCAACTGGTCCAAAACCCAGAGAACAAAATGGAAATAAATGCTGAATGGTTGCTTTCAATCCAAATACTAAAGAAGGAGCTGTAATAGAGTTATTATAATAATTCATTTGAGTGGACAAGGAGAACCCATAAAGCTATAGTATCTGCTAACCTCCATGAATAGTTTTTGTATCATTTCCTTAAGACTCATAAAAAAAGCATTACAAATAATTTCAGTGACCATCTGTTGGGCTGGGGGCCAATGAGACAGGTGCAAGCTCACACCTTGCCAGACTCCCATGGGTTCATCCAAGCATAAGCCCACATCCACTCTTGGCTAGACACCTACTTCTCACATGTATTCATAATAATATAATTGAATGTTCATGCTTATCTAAGTGGCATAATTTCTACAAAGATAATTTAGAACTATCATGTCTACTTTGAGGAACTTTTGAAATGAGCAGAGGGGAAAAGGGGCTAACACAGGAATAAAAATTATTAAGACTAAAAAAAAATAATGACAATGATTTCAAAATGGCAGCAGTACCCCAGTCACCTAAAATTCAGAGATCTGGCACCACGGAGAATCCAAAAGAAGGCTGAAAAGCAAGAAAAAATGAAAAGCAGCCTCTGAGACACCCCTGCTCAGTACAGGAATAACCTGTGGGTACAGGAATAACCCTGTAGGGGTTTGAAAACACTATTCTAAAATATGGGATCATGTGCTTTGTGTATCTTTGGCAGACAAGGAAGGTGCTTTGGTACCCAGGAAGGAAGGAAGAACTGACAATAATGAAATAAAACTTAGCAACCTTACAGCAGGAACAGAAAATACATGTAGGAACCCAAAAAGCCAAGCTGAATGACCATCTTTGCAAACATGGGGTATCACTATACTACAGCCCAAGATGAAAGCTTGACGATCATGACCGTGAGTTAGCGAGGCAATCTTAAATTATTTTGAAATTATTAAAGGCAATGCACTGTATGTGTCCATATGTTTACCAAAAGACATGGGACAGGCTGTTCAT
The DNA here is from genome assembly GCF_030435805.1 of Mustela lutreola. Taxonomy (NCBI): domain Eukaryota; kingdom Metazoa; phylum Chordata; class Mammalia; order Carnivora; family Mustelidae; genus Mustela; species Mustela lutreola. The sequence goes on along the minus strand of NC_081301.1, from coordinate 77,553,258 downwards.
TTTAGGAGTAATGGCCACAATGCAGAAATTTCCCAAATGACCATTAGTAGAGAAATGGGTCAACTGTCGTATCTTCACACAGACGGATACACTACAGCAATGGAAATGACAGATGTATAACTCCAAGCTCATGAACATATGGTTGGGGACCGGAGGGTAAATACACTGAGCCCCTCTATATACAGTGCACTGTGCTCTATCTGACTTTGAAGATTACATTCACAAAATACACCCATATCCTTGGTGAACTATCAGTTATTATCTTCAGGGTAATTTCAGTCATGAATGCTTCACAACTCAGATTTCAAACAACCAAAGGCAACCCAAGGCAGAATTCTGGAGTACGTGAAGTTCAGCTTTGCTACCTTCTATGTCTTCAACATGCTCTTTCTGGATCATTTTTATCTTTTCATACTGAATTCCCAGCCTAACGTGGCCATGTCCCACACCGTCACTTCTCATTTCCCTGGCAGACTTAAAAACATGCACAAATCACCGAGGGACCTTGTTAAAATACAGGTCCTTCTGCAGGTTTATGATGGGGCTTAGGAGTCTGCAGTTCTAGAACCACTACCAGGTGCTGCCAATGCTGCAGTCTGAGGCCCTTGAACAGCAATACCTGAGAAAAGATGGGATTTAAAAGCAGTGTCTGCTGATGAACTAAAAAAATGCCTCATTCTAAGAATATGAGCATGGAACCACTGGCATTCTTATGGCTGAATTTTAAGACCTCTATCTGGTGGAACACATCCAGGCTTCCCTATGCCTCTTAAATTGCATCCTTGGTAGCAACTACCAACTCAGGAACCAAAACTAGTGGTAGGAAATGGTAAAGAAAGAACATGTACCTGCTCTAAGGAATTTCCTACTGTTTCTCATTAAAACTTCAGCCTTTGGACTTCTTGGCATAATGTCTTTCTCACAGCATTTGCAAGAGGGAGGGTGGGGATGAGGGAGAAGGAGGAGAAGGAAGAAAGAAGTGAGCAAGCAAGCGATGGTTTGCTCAGGCAAGGGCTGCAGTGTGCAATGCTGGTGGCTTCAATCCAAAATGCCTCTTCTGTCAGCTGCTCAGTTCAGACTTACAGATACTGAGATAAAGAGTGGGACTACAGGGTAAGGAGGGAGGGGGTAGAGACAAGCTTTAAAAATAAGCCCATTTGGGGGTAGCTGGGTGGCTCAGGAGATAAAGCGTCTGACTCTTACTTTCAGCTCAGGTCAGGATCTCAGAATCTTGGGATTGAGCCCCACATCAGGCTCCCCACACAGCGCAGAGTCTACTTCTCACCCTCAGCTCCCTCTGTCCCTCCCCTCGATCATGTATACACTCTCTCCCACTCTTTCAAAATGAATGAATAAATCTTTTTTAAAAAGAAAAGAAAAATAAGGTCATTTCTTCAGGGTCCATATCAGAGCCATAAATACATGGAGGGCAAGCCTTTTCTTGGCCGATAGAAAAATGATAATAACATTAAAGTTGCCACAGAAATGTGGTATGTTGTTTTGGAGTGTTTCGGCATTTGGAAGGGGGTACAAGAGATGTACAGGGATCTTTCTAGATTCTGATAAATAACTGAAAGATTTTTGGTACATATTTTACAGCCTAGAAGCATTTAAAAAATGCTTTTTGCTCTTTTCAAAACTAATTCCCAAGACACAGGTAATCTCAAAAACTGAGAATATCTGAAAAAGTTTCTTAGTGGCCGTGGTTCATCTTATGTGTCGACTTGGTGAGGCTACTGTACTCAAATATTCGTCATACATGTCCAGATATTGCTGTGAAGGTATTTTGTAAATCAGAGTAGCATTTAAATCAGTAGACTCTATGTAAAGTACATTACCCTCCATAATGCAGGCACGGCTCACTCCATTACCTGAAGACAGTAAGATAAATACTGACCTCCGCCAAGGAAGAAGGCATTCTGCCAGCAGACTGCCATCACACTCCGGGGCAACACTGACTCTTCCCTGGTCTCCAGCCTCCTGGTCTACCCCGCTGCAGAGCTGGGACTCGCCTGCCTCCACAATCAATAAGCCAACTCCTTAAAGTAATTTCTCTCTCTCTCTCTCTCTCTCTCTCTCACACACACACACACACACACACACACTTTATTGTTTCTGTTTCTCTAGGGAACCCTAAATAACATGGTAATTTGAATCATCACACTTTGGTGCTAAAAACACTCACAAAAATTTACCAGCTTCACAGAATATGCAAGCTAACACTGCCTAAAAGAGTTAAAGAAGATTATTCAACTTACTCAATTGAATAAATTGAATTTAATAAGAACTGAATTACTTTTCAGTTGCTGAGCAACAACTTTAAGTGTCATTCGGCAGAGTAGGTCACTTTTTAAGGCCCAAATGCTCAGCTAGATCATAATATTTTTAATTGTTGACAGGGCTCATTAGGATTGTAACAATCTGTCTGAAAGATAGGCAGACTTTTGCAGACTGACAGATTTTCACTGGCCTAGAGACAGCTTATTCACTGTAATCTATTAGCAGCAAGGTGATGCATTATCCTTTTAGACCAGTACAAAGCCTCCAAATCTATACACACAGAACCAACCTCACTCAAGATCATGGCTTTGTTCCTTGCTCTAGCCCCTTGTGAATCTGTACTCAAGACCAGGACTGCTCTGCCACAATTGTGTTCCTAGAGCATTAATTAGCTCATAGGTGAGTGATGCTAAAGTAGAACTTGTACTTCCCAACATATTAATGCTGTGCCTCCCCCTCTTGCCCAGTAACAGCCACCAAATGCAAGTTCATTCCCAAAGCTGAAGCAGCAGACAGCAGGTGAATACAGTGTGGGACACAACGTCCACTTTACTTGGGGCCTTCCTGTTGGCACAGCCTGTCCACGTGCTTTGTCTTGGTTCTCTCAGAGCTTTATACATTTTGTCCTTCGCCCCATAACTCAGTAGCCACAACCTACACACCTTCCTCATCAAGCTTCCTTCATCTTCCAAAAAATTAACTACAAAATCCTGTATTTTTATTTTTTAAAACTATCTACAGGGATTCCTAGACTGTTATACTCTATGTCTATTAAGACTCTAACATGAGGGCGCCTGGGTGGCTCAGTGGGTTAAGTCGCTGCCTTCAGCTCAGGTCATGATCTCAGGGATCAAGTCCCGCATCGGGCTCCTTGCTCGGCAGGGAGGCTACTTCCTACTCTCTCTCTCTGCCTGCCTCTCTGCCTACTTGTGATCTCTCTCTGTCAAATAAATAAATAAAATCTTAAAAAAAAAAAAAAAAAGACTCTAACATGACTTTTTTTATTGTCCTAGTACCTTATTAGGATTGTTACTGTTTTTTTGAGTGCTCTGGTTACAAAGGTGTACAATACTGAGTGGTTAGCTTCACCCTTTTTTTTTTTCATATGTCCTATGTGTTTGCAGAATATTGCGTTTTTCGGGAATGCATGCACCATGTCCGAGCAAGAATGCCTGCACCGTAATTCATTTGTTAACATTCCCAAGCGAACACTATCTGCCAGAGAGAGGTATGTGCTGTGCCATGTATCCCTGAGGAGGGAAAGAAAAAGTATTTTGCATCACAAACACTAACACTGGTTTATAACACTTCTGTCAGAAAATATGACATACAAATGTCCTCAAGCATGGATATTCTAAGCAAATGTCCGGTGACTCTTCTGGAATTCGTCCAGCCTAGCCCAGAGCCGACTGTGACTCTGGTCTGTGGAGGCAAGAATTTCGAAGTGGCTGACACTGTTGACAGCAGGCGACACTTTCACGCTGGCACGTGGGTTTTCAAATGAATAACTCACTTGTGTTTTTTGCTTTATATCCAGACATTTAAAAAATATTCTTGATCAAAGATATCACTATAACAAAACAGCCACTTCAACATGCTCCATAATTTTATGATTGCAAATAATCACAATGGGGTTTCATGGTTGAACCTTCTCATAAAATGTCCCAAAACTAAATTCTAAAAAATTGAATTTGAAGGGAATGGTTGCCCTTGATATGTTTGTCTGTGTGTAGGGATGGTGCCCTTAAAATGTGTCAATATCTCAGAGTGCCTGGGTCCTGGGACTGAGCCCAGAATCCATATCAGGCTTTCTGCTCAGTAGGGAGTCGGCCTCTCCAGCTCCCTCTGCCCCTCCCCCCGCCCATGCTCTTTCTCCCAAATAAATAAAGTCTTTTAAATGAATAAATAAAAGAGTATGTCATTATCTCAAGTGTTTCTGCCTGCTCACCCACAAACAACAAGTAAGGGTACATTAAAGGGGCAAAACTTGAAAGAACCTGTACTTAGGACAGCTCAAAAACAAAAGACAAAAGCTAAGACATAGAACTTTGGTACCTTCTCAATTTCTCATCTCTGTAAAAAAATTTCCTATTTCTTTTAAGTTTTTTTCTTGTGGTGAGAAACATACAGGAACTCTACCTTCTTGTATTTATTTATTTATTTTTAAAGATTTTATTTATTTATTTGACAGACAGAGATCACAAGCAGGCAGAGAGAGAGAGGAGGAAGTAGGCTCTCCACTAATCAGAGAGCCCGATTCAGGGCTCAATCCCAGAACCCTGGGATCATGACCTGAGCTGAAGGCAGAGGTTTTAACCCACTGAGCCACCCAGGCACCCCAGAAATCCACCTTCTTAACAAAACTTTTACAGGACACTACTGTTGACACATTTTCGTAAAGCAAATCTCCTTTCATCGTGAATGACTGAGACGCTATACCCATCAAACAACAACTCCCCATTCTCCCCTCACCTTGCCCCTACACCTACCTTTCTACTTCTCCTTCCAAGAGTTTGACTACTAAGGATACTTCATATAAATAGAATCATGCATTATTTGTCCTTCTGTGATTAGCTTATTTCACTTAGTATAATCCTTCAAGAATTACCTCTACGATGCCTATTGTAGGAATTCCTTATTTCTTAAAGCTGAATGATATTCTATTCTAGGTATATATGTTTTCTTCTTCATCCAGTCATCTGTCAGTGGGCACTTAGATTGCTTCCACCTCTTGGCTACAGTGAATAATGCTACAATGACCATAGGAGTTTCTGTAAGCTACGAGTCATCCACATGATTCCAAATGTGTGCAAATTAGTTTATATTTTATTTCGCCAAAATGAAAACAAAAACGTACAGTATTCTAAGATTCCCAAGTATACGTGTAAAGAGCCCAAAAGGTCTATAGCCCCTGATCTGAGAACCACTCAGAAATGTGCATAGGCTGGGGTATGCACCAGGAGGTATAGTTTCATTGATTATACTCCAATCCCAGGTCCTTCAGGTATCAACTCCCATCTACTTAAGAAACTGAGACAATACACTCATTGGAGGTCAGGGTCAGGTCTACAAAGTCTCTCTAGTGCCTAGGATGCTGGCAAGAACATTGGGTGCATGAGAGAAAGAACTGAAGGAACATGTCCAAACTACTGCATCTGTAGATCTTTTTATAAGACATACAAAGCCCTTAAGGGTCAAAATTCACTGTGCTCCTTTTATAACTGCTCTGACAAAAAGCAATTATAATTTGGGAAATCCCAAATATTTACAAGCTGAAGCAATGGAATTCCATTTTGAGGAACTGATAAGGAGATCATGTGTCATACATATATTCCCCCGTGACAACTTTCCTCTGGAATATAGTGTTTGCTTTCTATTTTACAACCTGACATAAGACTAATATCCTCAGATAGAAGGAGCCTGAATATCCATGATGAGGGATCTCTTCCCATCTCTCCCGTCCAACTACATACTGCAATGGGGAGCTGCCCACGCTTTAACAAGTTACCCATGAAGCAAGAATGTATACTCTATACACCATTTTAGAAGGAAAAAAACCCCAGGCTTTTGAATCTCTTTCTCATCCCCGACAGGGTCCCATTTCTGCTGGCAGCCTCCAAACCTCCATTCAAGGCAGATCAGCGCAATACAGCTACTTCCATTTTCCAAATGAAGTTAAGATTATGTAACCCAGACAGAAATGAAGAAACAGGCAAAAATGTCTCCATTCTCAAAGTGACAGGAGTACTAGGACCATGAGTTTGATCAGTGATTTAGAAGAGGAGTCAATCAAAACCTCAGTTTAAAAGACAGCTAAGAGACAGTGGTTCCTGGAATGCAGTCTTCCTAGGATACCCCACTGTAAGTCTTTTTCTTTGTGTCCACGCTATAAGGGCAGGATAAATAATCTCTTGTCAAAAACCTGACATCAAAACACTGAACCTCACAGTCTGAGCAGGGCCACTAACCATCCAGCAAGACACATAATCCTCCAAGGATGGGATGGCAGGAGGCCAAAATAAAGTCATTTCCTTGAAATAAAATTCAAATATCAAAACCAGGAGGGACCACCAGCAAGTAGAGCTTGTAAAAGCCAAGCCATGTACAGACTCCCACAAAGCCCAGGAGCAAGGCTCATAAGGTCCACAGAAGAGCTGTGGTCTTCTCAACAGACAGGCTTCTTCTACTCAGCAGTGGGGTAATGACACATAGAAGTATAGTAGAGGATATACTCAAGAGGAAAAAAGGAAAAGCAACAGACCAACAACAGTTAGAAAATATACATCTATAAAGACCCCCTTCTGAACCCAGAAAAAGCAGAGAATTCTGGAAAGAATGTGGTCAGAACACTGAGAGATCCCAAAGCCAGGGCCAGAGGTAAATATCACACATTGGCACAAACACGCTTAATCCTCTTCCAGGACTGGGGTTCCAACCCACTGCTGTGCCTCAAGGCTGGAAAAAGTCTGTGCCTCCTTGGATGAACACCAGATAATATTCCTGGCCACTTGAGTGAAAAATGTATCTTCAAATACTACAACAACCATCCAAAGCACCAAGGTACTCACATTCTGAGGATACTCAAGAGCTAAAATCAAACAGAGAAGAGCTGATTTTCCTCCCCCATCTCAAGGTGGTTTATGGCAATGAACTTGTTCAGTGAAAAAAGAGGGGAAACTGAGGCACTATCCAATCTGTCCATCTGTCTATTGACCTCTGTCTTTCCTTTCCCTTCACCTGTCTCCCTCTCCCACTCCACATCTCCAGCCTTCTGAGTTTCTGTTTCTCTGCCTCTATCTGCCTTCTGCCTTCCCATATTATGAAGCACATCATGGAAAAGAAGGGGCTTCATGAAGCAACCATGTTATTAGGGAAAAAGGCAATCAGACTGGAAAGGGCTAACGTGGAACCCGAGAGGGGGAAATGTAAAAGAAACCCTGACCAGTGTGGAAAATATCCTTCTGTCTACTTGTAGCTACTTGTTTTAAAAATGTACTGCTTAAGTGGGATTGGTGTTCAGCCACTGAGTTCTTTCTCCTGATTTTTATAATCATCACTACAGTTATATGAATATGCTGAAGTACACTATTTTTGACAACCCATACACAGCTCACAAGTGGATAGTTTTGGTTCTTCTCAATTAAATTCAGTTTCTACATGATCAAAAGAAAAGCCTCCCCTTCAACAATGTGTGTGTGTGTGTGTGTGTGTGGTGGGGGAGGGGCGGGCAGGGATCAGAAACTAAGAGATACAGCAGACCAGAGGGGATAGATTTTGGTGTCTGAACAACAGTGGCAGCCTAGCCCTGCCTGGCAGGTCACCAATCACACTAACGCCTGTTACATTACAAGCACCAGCCTGGGTTTGTCCCTGATCTGGCCACTGTGGCCATATCTATATCCATGCACAAATCCAGGGCAGTACTCGTGCCAGCTGGATCCCCTTGATTCTGTTTGTGAAAAACATGCGGTTCTAACTTGATTTATTGAAGTGAAATCAATTGACAAATAATACTTACAACTGCAAAAGATGGAGTTGAAAAAACTCTGAAAAACTTCAGGTCCACCTAAAGGTAAAGGAGTTTTGCCATCCCACTACCCTGGTAAAATGTTTACACACACACACACACACATACACACACCCTCTATTTCCCTCCTTCCTTGCCAATCTTGGAACACCATGACCAGGTTACAGCAGAATGTTTTAAAAAAAAAAAAAAAAAGAGAGAGAGGGAGGGAGAGAGAATCAACAAAAGAAATAAAATACACATACCATGAACTGCATTCTCAGTATATGAATCAAGGAATCCAAGAACATCAGTTTATTCTGTTCATTTTACAAACATTTACTGAGCACATTTATTAAGTATCTACTAGGTACAAAACTCCCTTTCATAACACCCCAGCACAAAAAATTGGCCAGACTAGGTTATTACAAGTCTGTTCTCTCTGACCCAACATTTTCTCCCCACTTCATGGAGTGTTCTTGGCCTTGCACAATCTTCCTTCCTGAATTCTCTTCTATAACCCCATTGCCTTGCCCACTGTGGTTTCACCTGTTGGTTGACCTAATTCCAGGTCACCAGGAAGTGGTGATGGCCATCCTGCCCCGGCAGAAGATTTACACCTCCCTAGCTCAGGCTAACAGTGACTTGACCACTGAAGACATTCCCCTTTAGGGGAAGGAGTCTTTCAATCTTCTACCAAAAAACCAACTGAAGAGTCAGTTGACACACATCCCAGAGACTATTTTCATCCTTTTACAGTGCAACCTTATTTCTTCTCTAAGATCACAATATTGATGACTAGGGAGTTTAACCCAAACGTGTTTAATATTTTTAAATCAGAAGTTTGATTGGTTTTACAACTGGAAATTCTGTCAACACTACCACATTTTGCCTTATAGGAGCCAAACATTCTAATATCTGATAGTTAATCTTCTCAACCTGGACATCAAAACTCCCTGGATAATCATTGGACAAGAAGCCACCAGGGATGCCAGATGAGAAAAAAAGCCACCCGATGAAATGACACACATTCCTAGAGAAAAAGTTTTCCCACTGGAGGAAAACATATTTTATACTAAAATATGTCCCAATATATCGTGGAGTTAAAATGAACAAACATATGAACTTTTTAAAATAATGGAATTTCTTGCAAATAACCCTCTTATCTTTAAATGTTCTTTGATGAAATTTTTGAGAAATGTTTCACCCACACTATAAACTTCTTGAAGGCATGAACTACATCTCATGCTTCTCTTTGTCCCCAGAGACCTAGGGCAGGACCTACGGCAGTGTCTGGCACAAAATAAGCACTCATGAATGTCTGCAGAATTAATTTGGCTGAAATAATGCCAACAGCATTATTGATAATAAACAATTTTTACTGCATTCAGATGAGAGGAAGGGAAGGTGAACAGCTGTAGGAGGAAGTGGAATAGAAGCAACTGAATTTACCAAAAACAGTTACTGGCTGCCATGGTAACAATCAGATGAAACAACTCAGTTTAGTTCTTTTCCACTTGAACAAGCACAGGAAGGCAAATATTGTACTTGTTAATCTCCACTCACAAGGGGGTGTGGCTTAAAATACAAGTCTACCAGGTGACACTGGTGCCCATTAAATTTAATAATCTTTGAAGAGTTTGGAAAGGCATCATGATAATAACAATATCACCAATATCATGATATTGTCATTGTCATGATGAAACCAGGTAGTATAAAGAAGCCAGGTCATATTAAAGTCTGGTTTCTATACTTAAACTAAGAAGACCATCCTAATCATTTCAAGGTTAAGTGTCAAATATTTGCTGCTGAGACTTAACAACTGTGAAAAGTAGATAGGTGTGTAGGTTCGTGTGTAAAACATCGCGTGGGTTCACCTTCCCTGATTCTTAAAATTGTTGCCTTTTGTAATTAGTTGGACCTAAACCAAGTTACAGATAAAAGATAATTCCAAGAATATAGTTTATAGCGATACTCACAACTTCATGGAGAGATTGTATTTTAACTCATTTGTAAATAATAGAAAAGGTGAGTATCACACCCACTTTCTCTCCACCATCCTTCTCATACTTGCAGTGAGTCCTTCTCCATGCCTTACTCTCCAAACAGGAGGGAGGAGCTGGGAGGAGGAGGAGGTGGGACAACCAAACCAGCAGGTTCAAGCTGTGATGGGTGAGCAAGACCACTGATCCTCCCAGGGTTCTGTGGTTTTGAGTTTTATGTCTAAGATATGCAAACTGCCTTTCAACCATAATCCAAACAGAGAGCAGGAATACATTTTACAGCACTAACATGTTTAGAGTGTCTGAGGAAGAAGTGAATACAGCAGTTCAAGACACACCATGACAGGAAGGAAAGCACGGACACAAATTACTCTTGAACAAAACCTAAGCATCTTTCCATGCCTGGCCATGCAGGCATTTCCTTTCCCTCCTGAGAATTAAGTTAGTAACTTGATATCATTTCTGTCGGGGTCATAGAGAATTTATTATATAATTTATCATTTTATTCCATTGTATAAAAGAGTTTCAGTTCAACAACATATGGGATCAAATCCCTGCTCTTTCATTAATCAGTCAAGTTCCTTAACGTCTTACGGGTCTATATTTCTGGGTCTAAGTTTCTCCAATTAGAAATGAGAAAATCCACATCCCGGGGTTGTTGCAAAAATTAAATGAACGATTTCTGTAAAATGCCTAATACATGGTAGGTATCAATGAGTATGTAAGTTCAGCAATGCAAATGACCAACATGTTTCGTCTTCTATGTTGTAGGAAAACAACAAATACAAGAACTACTACATATCAGGGGCACCAATTTGACAATCCGCAGCTCACAGCTCTTGGGTCCTTACTAGAAGGTGCGATGAGATCTGGAGAGCGCTGCTAAACTCTGTCTGGGAACAAACTCTTGATGCTGCGTATTTCACTGCGGGCCCGGTAATTAATAAAGTGACTATTGCAAGGCTCAGAAGTGAGCAAGCAAAACCTTCTCCCCAAACCCTGACTCTGAACGCACTCCCTTTCTTCAACTCTAGGGGATCTCCCCCTCGGAATAGTTGGATGGAGAAAAGCAACTCAGAAAGAAGAGCTGGGTCCAGTAGGTCTGCTCAATCTTAAGGGTTAAGAGGGAGACGCCAGCTCACCGGTGAGTGCAGGTAACACCGTCCTCACCTCCCGCCCGCCAACCCACACACGCACCTGGGGATGAATTTGGCCTCGTCTCCAAGTCGCGCCTGGAAGTCCTGCCAAGCCTGGCCGGCGCTCGCCCGACCCCAGGGGGCTGCCAACGTGTCCCCGTCGCCCTCATCCTCTTGGCTGTCCTCGGGGTCGGGTCCCACCTGGGCTGAGGCGGACGCGGGCTCCCAGGGAGCCCAGCCTCGGTGCCGCCCCCCGCGGCAGGACCCACGGAAGCCGCGCGCGAACTCCTGGAAGGTGATGGCGCCGTCGCGGTCAGCGTCTAGCCGCTGGAACACGGCCTCGGCGTCGGCCGGCCGCACACGCAGCTCCGCGCACAGCGCGCCGAACTCCTCGCGCTCCAGGCGCCCCGAGCGGTTCGCGTCGCAGGCAGCGAAGAGCGAGCGCAGGTGGGCCAGCTCCTCCCGGTCCCCGTCCGCCTCCATCCCGCCCTGTGAGGGTAGCGCAGAGGGCTCCGGGGCGCAAAGGGGCGCGCGGACCGCGGTGACAGCGGAAAGTCCGGGGCCACCTGCTGCCGCCGGGAGCCGCGGGGAGTGGACCTCGTCCAGCTGGTTGGGCCGCTTGCAGGAATGTCCGGGCGGGGCGGGGCGCCTGCGCGGGCCCGGGGGCGGGGCGCTCCAACGCTGGTCCCGCGCGGCCCTTTACGGCCCGGGAGCTGGACTCCGCGTACAGCGCTGCAGCGGCCACCTGAGATTGAGATTGAGCGCCCCGCGGAGCGGCCCTCACTTTCCGCTCGGGCTGGCTCCGCCCAGCCAGGTAGGAGGGGCGCGTGGCTCGGGATCCCACACCTCCGGAGTCTGATTTCTCTTCTGTGCCAGGCTCCAGCCGGCCCAGCCCGGGTTGGGGCCTCTTGGACTTGGGACACCCGGCCAGAACCGGGGCTTCAGCGGTAGCGTTTGCCAGGCTCTTTGGAGTAAAACACTGGTTGCTCAGGTAAAGCAAAGGGCTAGCAGGAGTGTGCAAAGCTACCTGGACAAAAAGAGCAAAGGAGGATAGGGGTAGGACTCCCAAATTGGTTAACGTTATGCGTTATTTCAGTCTCTTGTAATTGCAGAACTTTGGTAAACGTCTGCATATACAAGTTTTCTTGCGAACTAATCTACGAGATTTACCAGAACACCCCATTTTCCGATTTTACTGGCTTTCCTTAATCCATGCCCTCCCAACATTAAATTCCAACCGGTTAATACACATCAGAAATCACATAGATCTTCCAGATCCCTGCATCCGAATAATTTTTCTCGGTCCTTGTCTCCACAACCTGAGAAAGAATTAGTAATCAAAATTCTTTGGCAGGCAGCGATAGTTAAAAACTAGGGTGATTTTTAAATTTTTTTTTACATAAATCTTAGGGAAATCTTATGTCCACGTGCATGTTACCCTTTGTTTTTAAACACTTATTTCAGCAGTGCTATTGTTTCTTTAATACTGACTGCTTAATGAGTACTAGATCTTAAAAATTCGATCATTTTGATCTTTCTTTTTTTCAATCTTACCCTGTTTCCAAGAGACCCTCCTTACTCTGTCTTGTGACTTATGCGGATGTTCCCTCCAGTGATTCTAATAGCCTGTGAAAATGCATTTGGGTTATTTTTACTTTATTTACTTATCCATGCCCTCCACGTTTTAGACTTTCTTTTATGTACAGCCATTTCTTTTAGTTATGACTCTGTATTTCCATTTTTTAAAAAATGGAAATACAGAGATCACAAGTAGGCAGAGAGGCAGGCAGAGAGAGAGGAGGAAACAGGCTCCCTGGCGAGCAGAGAGCCCTATGCGGGGCTCGATCCCAGACCCTGGGATCATGACCGGAGCCGAAGGCAGAGGCTTTTACCCACTTAGCCACCCAGGCACCCCTGTATTTCCATTTTTATCTTATTCTGGATTTTCTTCATTGCTTATTATTTTGATTTTTTTTATTATGATTAAAATAAAGTAGGGGATTTGACAGACATCCCTCCAGGCTGGTGTTCTTTTTTTTTTTTTTTTTTTTTAAGATTTTTAATTTATTTGTCAGAGAGAGCGAGCGAGAGCGAGCACAGGCAGACAGAGTGGAAGGCAGAGTCAGACGGAGAAGCAGGCTCCCTGCGGAGCAAGGAGCCCGATATGGGACTCGATCCCAGGACGCTGGGATCATGACCTGAGCCGAAGGCAGCTGCTCAACCAACTGAGCCACCCAGGCGTCCCCAGGCTGGTGTTCTTAAACATAAGACTAAGTGCTAACCATCTGAGGAAATGTTAATTCTTGAATAGTACAATAAACAGAGTCAATGCTCATAAATATCACTGATAATTAAAATCTATAAATTTAACTGGTAAATTATGAGAGGCATTCCATTAGAGTCCCTGATCTTAGCAGTCTAATTGCTAAGTGAATATAGTTCCATGCAAGTGGACGCTAACACATCAAAATGAATTTTATCATTATTACAATATAAATTGTTATTGATTTTGAGTTCATGTGCCTTCCTGTTTATTCTAAAGATTGATTTTTCCATATAAGGGAAGAAGTGGCTAGCTAGATAATGCCCTTAAAGCTTTAGAAATAGACTGGTTCAACTCAACCTTTGAAGTATTATTATCATTATGCTGTTAGTAATTACTAAATATCTGTAGTTTTCAAAATAGATGAGTTAATATTTTTAACTGTTTAGACAGAAGTGCTTTCTTGAAGTTGGTGTTGGTTGTTAGGGGGACCATATGTCTTCAAGAGGCTAGCATGGGCTTTCTTTATGGGACAATGTTCCAAGAGGCTAAGTCCCAACACACAAATGCATTTCAAGCCTCAGCTTATGTCATGGTTGCTGATATTCCATTGATCAAGGCAAGCCAACATGGCCAGCAAAGTTAACATGGCCAACAAGGCAAGCCAACATACCCTCAGTGTGGGAGGGGACCATACAAGATCACAGAGAGAGGGACTTGTACTTTATTAGGGGCCCTTATTGTAACAATGTATCATGCTTAAAGTACTGGGATAGTCTCTAAGACATTCTCTTAGGTTCCTATCCTGCTGACCTTTTTCTGTTCATTCTACACAACCACAATTGGACAGTCCTTCTTAAAAACCAATTATTCTGTCACCTAGAGCTCAGTTATTCTCAATCTGTGATAATTTTGTTACCCAGGAGACATCTGGCAATGTTTGGAGACATTATTGGTTGTCACAATTTGTCAACGGAAAGATGCTACTAACATCTAGTAGGTTAACACTAGAGATGCTGCAAAGCATGCTGACATACACAGGGCTAGCTTCCCATGACAAAGAGTTATTTGGCCAAAAATGCAATAATGGTTAAGAAAACCTACATCTTAGCTCATAAATTCCCAGAGGTTCCCCAATAAAAAGAGAACCAAGGGTTAACTCTTCATCTGGACATTCAGAGTCCTCTGGTCCCACTTCATATACCCAATATCTCTCTCTTTAGATTACATCAGTGCTCCTACTATCCCCTTGATTATGTAATTAACATAATAGCTCCTTATTATTGTCACAAAATGTGAATATTAAACTTAATTTTCCCCTCTTCTGTCTAACCAAACCATTTCCCAGCTTTCGAGGAAGAGCTGGATCCTTCTGTTCCTACCAAAGTTTCCACAATTTCATTGTGACCTGTCACAAAGACGTTACTTAGTATGAATTATGTCAGCTTAAGTAAACAAGGCTCAGGAATGTCCTTTTTTTTTCATGGTTTTACTTTTCAAGTTAAAGTTCTATTCTGTCTGGAATTTGGTTTGGGTCAGATATGAGTTGTAGAATTAACTTTACAGTGATTTTTCTAGTTGTTCTAACACTGGTTATTCAACTGTCCCTTCCCCATGGATTTAAATGTCACTTTTGACATATACTCAATTCCTCCCTGTATTTGGGTTTATTTCTGGACTTTCTAGTCAGTTCTATTAAGGAATCACATTTTGAAGGAAATCTTGGGCTTATAAAAAGATTCCTGAAGTTCCTAGTGGGTTGCCTTTCATATTTTAAGTGTTTTTTATACAGCATTAAGCATATGGCAGAGGAGATCAGGAGAAACAGAAGAGGAGGTATGAAGCATAAGACTAATTCATTAGGCACAAGTACAAACTGACAACCATCTGAAATTGTCATGTAAATCAGTGAGAAAATAATTGATTTATAGAAAGAGTAAGGAACCTCCAGTTTATCTAAAACATGAGATGCTTCTGCAAAGCCATTCACAAGTTACTGAGGAATGCTTCTGAATATCTTCAGCAATATACTCAGGGGAAGGCCAGGGTTGTGTAATCTGTCTCTAATTTTTTTAAGAAAGAGGGAAAAGAAAGAAATAGGAAGCATTTCTTTTCTGTTCTAGCATCCAGAAACAGCTAGTGAGAAATTGGAGATAACAGAGCAACCTTTGAGAGCCAATGAATTGGTAGGTAAAGAGAGCTTGCCTGTATTTATTAGCATGACTTTGCGAAAGATCAGCTTGCTCTGTGGCTACCCAAGGATTTTAAAAATCAGAGATAATCTTGTTAGAGTGTGTTTCTCAAAACAGTGAAAAGATATTATGTGATCTAATACACTTCTAAAACACAAATAAATTTGGAAAAGAATCCTATTCTGCCCCTTCTTGGATGAGATAAAGAAAGCAGTTTATACTTGCTTAAGCTAAAATTTCCTAAATGTATTTGACTATGAAAGTAGGGTTTGGGGTTTGGTTTGGTTTTTGTTTCAATTTCTGAGGGCTTTCCACCAAGTTAGTGATCTTGAGAACATTCTTCAGGAAACCAGTGACCAGGGTAATGAGTCATGAGAAATTATTCCTTTGCCCCAATATCATAAATTGACCCAATTTCTTATAACAGGGAATTAGCAGGATCCCCTAACTTCCTCTTTACTCAGTAAAATGGGAGAGGCTTTTAGTGGAAGCCTGTTGTAATCTACCCTATAGGATTTCTTTCAGGTACAAGAGCCTTCCTCAAAGTCACTTAAAATTCCAGTTACTCTGCCCCAGAGAGATCCAATGAGCCTGTTAAGATGGGACAAGATAACCAAGTAATGGCATATCACTGAGGGACCAATTAGGAGGTTCAGAAATTTCTCAAACATAGGCACCTCTGCAAGACCTTGAGTCTTAGTTCTCTCATGGATATCTGCCATGGCTTGCTGTTTCTAAGGAAGTTACAAGAAAATTTTGAAGATTTTATAAAAAAAGAATGTGTCCACAAATTTATATCATAGTGATTTACTTGATCGTTAAGTAAATCTGGAAAAAAGAGAAAAGAATAATGTAACACTGATTTACAAAATTGCAAATATGAACATTTTGTCAAATTTTTTTTTTTTTTTAGAAAATACAGCATTATGGATCCATCTAGATGAACTTCCTCTTTGTTTGCCTATTGTTTCTGTAATCAATATACAGCCTTGTTGTGTGTGTGTACGTGTTGGCAGTTATCAGACTTTGGGAAATCATGAATTATAGACAATTAGTATGGAATGTCAACTCTGCTCTGGTTTGTGAAATGGTGTTTATACTGTTTAGAACACAATAGAGTTGGTTCGATTGAAATTGAAAAAAGGATCCTCTCTCTCTATTGAATTACCTTTGTCAGAAATCAAATGGCCATACATGTATGGCTCTATTTCTGGACTTTTTATTCTGTCTTCTTGACTTGTACATTTTTTTTAAAGATTTTAGTTATTTATTTGACAGAAATCACAAGTAGATAGAGAGGCAGGCAGAGAGAGAGAGGGAAGCAGGCTCCCTGCTGAGCAGAGAGCCCGATGCGGGACTTGATCCCAGGACCCTGAGATCACGACCTGAGCCTAAGGCAGCGGCTTAACCCACTGAGCCACCCAGGCGCCCTTGACTTGTACATTTATCCTTTCACCAAGACTATATGGTCTTGATCACATTGCTTGATAGTAAGTCTCAAAATTAAGTAGGATAAGTTCTACAGCTTTGTTTTTCTTTTTCCAATAGTTTTGGATATTCCTTGGTCTTAGGTATTTCCATATAAATTTTAAGATCAGTTTTTCAATTTATACTTATATGTCTGGCATTGTGATCATGTTGAATCTTGTAGATCAATTTTAGGAGAATTGATATCTTAATATTAAGTCTGCCTATCAATAAACATGTTGTATCCCTCATTTATTTGTTTCCAGCACATAAAATTCAATTGATTTTGGAATTTTGACAAACTTATATTCTGAGACTTTGATCAACTCACTTATTAGTGATCTGGTAGAATTCTTAGAATATTCTTCTTACACAGTCATGTCGTCTGTGGGAAGAAAAGGGTAGTTTTACTTCTTCATTTCCCATCTGTATGTATTTTCTTTTTCTTGCTTTATTGCACTGGTTTGGACTTCTACTACAATGTAGAATTACAGTGGTAAGAACAGATCTCCTTGCTTTGTTTCTAATCACGGGGGAATCATTCACTCTTCCACTGTTGATTGTAAAGTTAACAATAGAGTTTTTGTAGATGCTTTTTATAGGGTTTAGAAATTTCTCCTCTGTTCCTTCATTGCTGAGAATATTTATCATGGATGGATTTTGGATTTTGTTAGATGCTTTCAGCATCTATTTAGAGGATAGTGGTTTTTTCCCTCCATCATCCTGTTAATGTGATGAATTCTATTGATGAATTTTCAAATTTTAGTCCAGCTTTTACTTTCATGGGGTCTCACAGGGGTCTCACATGACCCCTCCCTCAGGACAGTTAGACGTCCCACATGGTGCCTCAGGGCTCCTACCATGAGTTTTCAGAGAGTCTTGGGCCAAGGCTGCAAGGCTTCTTACAACCTAGCCTCAGAAGTCTCCAGTGTTAGTTCAGCCACCTTCTATTGGTCAAGCTAATCACTAAGGCCAATGCCAACTCAAAAGGATGGTAAATTGTCACCATCACTCAATGTGAGGAGTAGTAAAGAATTTTTGACCATCTTTAATCTACTACACCTTTTTTGTTTTGAGTTGGGCTTTATATTACATCCTTTTTGTTTTCTATATCTCTGTCTGAAGTGGGATGGGCTATTTTTCACTTCAGCTCTGGCTGCCATATTTACCTGATATTCCCCTCACCTGTTTTAGACCTCAACTTAGGTATCATTTCCCTGACTTTCCAAAAAGAGATTATGCTTTCCTCCTAAGTGTCCCCATTTGCACCCCCATACCTACTGCACATGCGGATCTGTCCTCCAGCCATATTTTTTCCCAAACATTAAGCATTCTTTTTTTTTTTTTTTTCAGACAGAGATCACAAGTAAGCAGAGAAGCAGGCAGAGAGAGAGGGGGAAGCAGGCTCCCTGTTGAGCAGAGAGCCTGATGCGGGGCTTGATCCCAAGACCCCAGGACCATGACCTGAACTGAAGACAGAGGCTTAACCCACTGAGCCAGCCAGGTGCCCCTAAGTGTTCTTTTTAAGACGCTGTACTTCATCTACAATATTCCCTCTGCCCAGGATCCTTTCCCTATTTTGCCACCATGCAATCATATTTCATCCTTTAAATATCCTTTCACAAAGTTAGGCTTCCCAATTTGGGAGATAAGAAAACTAAATCTGAGTTTGAGTGTTATGACTAAAATCACACAGCTACTCAAACTAGGATTCAAACCAGATTGCCCGATTCAAGTGCTCCATGGCACTTGTACATGGCACAAGTACCAAAGGCTCTCTTGCTTGGCCCCATCCCCTATGCATTCTGCCCAACAGTCAGCCTTGAGGCTGTTCGAGTTTACTTTGCCTGCACGTCTAGTTAGCTGTAGATACCAAGCAATTTGTATCTCCTCTGAAAGTAGTGGTGGTCAAGCCCCCTTGCGCTCACTGTAGAGCAACTCTGAGTTGACCCGTAAAATCTTCATCATTGGGACAGAGACAAAGTTACCCATTGGGTGATGTTATTTGATGTCAGTGGTGCACTGTTGCTTATCCTCCTTCCCTTGACTGTTCTACCTGCCCCACTTCCCTTACCTTCCATGTCCATGTGAATCTTCATCCCAGTGTCTGGGTAACCTGCCATACAGTGTACACCTACGTCCTCGGCATGAAATAGTCACTACAGAGACTCAAGTCAAAGGGCATGACCCTGTGGGATCTATGGGCTTCCCAGAAGTCACTACAATGCCCTGATACAAGTTCTAAAGAAATAAAATATTGGGCATTGCTGTATTACATATAAACCATGGTGCATACAATTAAATATATATAGCATATAAAAGGAAAATATTCCTTCCAGAGTTAACTGACATATGATTCTCTCTTAACACACTGAGTGACTCAAAAGTAGATTGCAATTTACCAATTAGGAATCTCAGGTAAAAGTTTAAATTCATTATAAACAAATAGTAAAAACTGGCAAGAAAATACCAATATTTAAAATGTTATCATTTTTATTTTATTATGGGGGGGTAGAGATGTTTGACATACAAAAATGGATTATTTTTTATAAGATCTCAACATAGTACCATGCAATTATTCCTTGATTGTCTACCTCTTAAGTCAAAAATAATATATATCTTGCTTTAATTGGGAATATTTCTGGGCATATTTAACTTAGTATATTGTTAATGTCTTTATTACTAGAAATTCTATTTTCCTGAAAACATTAGCATCATATAATACTTGGTCTCTTTTGAAAGTCTCTTTTATTTTGCACATGTCAGAAGTTACAATGCAGCCATATAGATGGAGAATCTTCAACCTAAAAAAAAAGTGAAGAGACAAGACCCCCAATTATGTAGAGTGGAGACAGTAGAGCCTAGATTCTAAGCATGGTAAGTGTATGAAAATTATTTATGTTAAGTACTTTATGTTTCTCAAGGAGAAAGATAGCATCAAACTTGAGAACATCAAGTACATTTTAAAATTCTGTCGCCTAGGGGCGCCTGGGTGGCTCAGTGGGTTAAGCCGCTTGCCTTTGGCTCAGGTCATGATCTCAGGGTCCTGGGATCGAGCCCCACATCGGGCTCTCTGCTCAGCAAGGACCCTGCTTCCTCCTCACTCTCTGCCTGCCTCTCTGCCTACTTGTCATCTCTCTCTGTCAAATAAATAAATAAAATTTTTTAAAAAATTAAAAAAAAAATAAAATTCTGTTGCCTTAGTGAGGAATGGTGAGAATATCTGAAGTTGAAGACCAGCTATATTCTGAAGGAAAGGGTATGTTCTGTGCTACTGTAACACTCACGCTCCATAAAAAAAGTTTTAGTGGAACACAGTCCTGTGCATTCACTTTCACGCTAGATGGGCACAGCTGAGTAGTTGCAATAAGCACATCTGACCTGTCAAACCTAAAGTATTCATTCTCTGGCCATTTACAAAAGGATTTTTCCAACCCTACTTTATGTGAAGTAGTGAGGGAAGGACATGTCTCACATGTTCTCATAGCACAAGTTGACAAAATGCTCTAGCAAAGGATCTCCTTGTTTTCAAACTAATCCTCTACCTCGTGCTTCTGAAAATTCCTCAAATCCAATAAAAACATAATATTTCAACTTACAGGGAAAGAAGTGCATTCATCTCACAGCAATAGTGGTAGTATGAAGGAAGAATGCGGAAACTCCATCAATGGTGACTCGTTTAGCATTTTTTTAAAATAAGGAAATACTGACCAGGCAGAATCTTATGCAATCAGCTGATATGTGTGACTGTTAAGGTTTTTCGTTTCTCAGTATTGTAGAAAAACCCAGTAATAAATTCTTCTCAGGATGTATTAATTTTGCCTTTGATAAAGAATTGCCAGGCCTAGTTTCAGAAGGCGAAAAGGGCCATGATTTTTATGGTGCTTCCCATTTTGCCTTCCCTGCCAGTAGTTCCAGCTTCAGTCTTCACTCACCTTGACCCCAGTTCCATTTCTCCTGTTTCTCTACCTGGTTTCTGAGCAAACTTTTTTTTTTTTTTTTTTAACCATAATTTCAAACTGCTCAGCTGTGTGTTTGTGTATGTGTCCGTGTGTTTACCTATTAAAAAAAAAAAAAAAAGTCCTAAAGCCTTTGGAAAGGAGGCAGGATTTAAATTTAGGAATAATTATAAACAACTATTAGGCAGTTGTGTGCATTTTAATGTTGATGGTACTGGAACAATAATCATGCCAGTATTCCCTTATTAGTTTACTACTTGTTTTTTTTTTTTTTTTTAAGTTTTTTTATTTATTTGACACAGAGAAGGAGAGGGAGAGCAAACACAAGTGTAGGAGCAGCAGGCAGAGGGAGAGGGAGAAGTAGACTCCCTGCTGAGCAAGGAACTGGACATGGGACTCAATCCCAGTTCCCTAGGATCATGACCTGAGCTAAAGGCAGACACTTAACAGACTGAGCCATACAGGTGCCTCAGTCTACTACTTGTTTTAGAACTGTCTAGGACACACTCAACTTTTTCCCAAACTTACATTCTAACAAAAGACAAATCATGTTCTATGATCACAATGGATTTCTTCTTAGGAAATCCTATGAATTTGATCTCAAATGCTCAAAAATTACTTTTAGCCCCAGGGAATGCAATGTGTGCATTGTTAGATCAGAGACACATTTATATTCATTGAAAATAATGGAGAATTGTACATTTCTATGTGGCATGGAAGTTCCCAATTCTATAATAGGAGATGGTAAAATATTTATCTTTTTTTTTAGACTAAGAAAGATTAAAGCTCCTGTTACCAGAAGTACAAAATGGGAAAAACTAGATCAGTCAGATAGATATCTATAAAATTCAAAAACCCTTCCTTTTCCTCTAGAAAGTATTCTATAATTCAGTATTCAAAGGATGAGATATTCAAATAAGTCTCTTCCACCAATACCCTGGAGTCTCAGCTTAGCAATGAACTAGGACACTAATTTTTTACTGATGTAGTAATTAGAAATACAGAATCAGGATTTCTAACCCTCTTACATGTATTCTTTAATGTTAAAGAAGATGGGTGAAAAAAGTGAAATCTAGCTTAAAAAGAAAAAAAAAAGTAAGAGGTCGCATTTGCACCATGCAATGAGATATTGGAAGAAGACAGAATTCTTTGCCCACCAACACATTTGTGGAGGAATGCCTTACCTTTAGGATTTTGGAAAATAATGTAAATTCCATTATGTCTTCTGAGTTCTCAATTCATATTTTTAGTAATAAACAAATTATTAGTTAATTTTCATAAGACATAGATGATCAGCAAACTGAATTTCCTCAAACGGTTCCATTATTTTGTTTGTTTTGAAACCTAAAAAGTTCTGGGGTTCTATACAGAAGTATTTGTTCTATGGATTCCTCTATTTTCTGAAAGATTAACTCATTATAGAAATCTCAGATTTCTTCCAAAAAGTTCAGATTTCACAGAGGAGACTAGGATTAATCAAATAATTCTTGAAATATAGGACATCTGAAATGGTAGTTTCAACTCCAAAAACTCCTCAAATGTTTTTTTTTTCCCCCCCTGGCTTGTATATCGTTCTGGTAAATGGTATCTCAAGGACAGAGGCCAACATAACTGGAAAATATCTAATGTCCCTCAAGTATTTTTTCCTCAACTTTTCAATGAACTTCAAAGTACCAACGAACTAATATATTTTTTGTGCTATATGAGAAGTCATGAAAACTTGGTTTGGTCTTAAATAAAGTTCCAGAAGCTACTTTCTGGGAAATATTTAATGATAGCTAGAATTCTGTGTTGATAAAATGGAAGCAACACTGAGGATTTATAAGTAATAATACAAATATTCAATACTAAACAAACCAATGCACAGCTGATATCAAGTTTTCATTTTGTGATGACATTTAAGACTGAAAGAGAAACAAGTGGACAAAAATAAACATTCTCTTACCATCTACAGTTTTCGCAAAGTTTTTGAACCACGTCCAGGGTGACATTCTTGCAGAAACTGAGTTTCACATGTTCCAAACTAATGTGACAATAATTAGCCAATGAATAAACTCTGGGAAGGAGAAAGAGAACAAAAAGTTATGAGAATAGTGAAGTGTACTTTTTTATGACGTTTTCAAAAACTCAGCCCCCAAATTTACCTTGGCTTTGCATGTTCACTAACCCCACACTATCCCTCCTCCCCTACCAGTCCTGCCCTCCCATCCGGACAGAGACTGCAAATATAGTTCCCTAACAGCAGCACATGCGATGAACACACCGAATAAAATTTCCAGACCAAAAAACAAAACAAAAAAAAGTAAAGAAGACAGGGGCAAAGATCTAAAGATGTCAGATTCTACTTGGAGATACTTAGAGAAAGGGTAATAGTAGATAGATCCAGAGGGTTATTACAGTGTTGTCATTTTGATGGGTATTTAGTTATAATGAAGTAAAAGTGATCATTATCTTAACATCTGGCACCAGACTTACTCCCAGAAGGGACCTGTCTTTGTTTGGGCTAATACTGTGCTAGACGTTTGTAGGAGGAAAGGGCCTGCAGAACAACATGTCATAGTTCTGCCACTCTTCATGGACAGGGATGGGTTTTTCTTCCTCCTGACAGCTGGGTAAATAAAGACCGTGGAGTGGGGAGAGACAGAAGGCAGAAAATGGGGCGAGGCCAGAGCTGGCAAGGTAAGGTTGACGGGACACTTGAGGCTGTGAGAAGGTATTCTCTTGTGATATAGGCCTTTCTTCGGGTTCCCTGAAACATTTCTACTGAGGTTTATTTCACTCACTATTGAGATAGAAGAGGCTGAGTTACCATTGTGCATGTGAGAGGGAGCAGGACCCCAAGAAGCACAAGATAGGAGGGGACCTGAGAGTCTAAGTCCCACCACCCCAGGATTTGTCAGAATCATGAGGATGGAATTTTGGAAATGTTGAAGAGTCTACCTAGATCTTGGGAGTAAAATGTCCACTCCCAGGACAAGGGATCCATGTATAACCTAAATTGTTAGTCCTCACGGGATGACTCCTGGACCAGCAGCATCAGCATCACTTAAGAAATTGTTAGAAAATTTGGCTTCACTCCTGATCCACTAACTCAGAAACTATAGAGTTGGGGCTCACCAGTCTGTGTCTATAGGGGTGTGTGTGTGTGTGTGTGTGTGTGTGTGTGTGTGTGTGTATTTCTGTTTAAGATTTTGTATATTTATTTGAGAGAGAAAGGGAGAGAGGGAGAGCAGGAGCACATGGAAGGAGGGACAGAGGGAGAGGGAGAACATCTCCAGCAGACTCTGCTCTGAGCACAGAGCCAGAGGTGGGGCTCAATCTCATGACCCCAAGATCATGACCTGAGCTGAAATCAAGAGTTGGATGCTCACCTAAGGGTCCCACACAAGCCTGTGCTTTAACAAGTCTTCTGAGTGATCCTGATGTACATAAAAATTGAGAACTACTGATCTTATCGATGGTTCACAGCCTTGGCCACACAGCAGATCCACCTGTGATCCAATGATTAGTAAATATGGATGCTAGAGAATCATTGTCAGTGATTCTACCATCTAAACAAATTGTACTTCTGAGAAACAGATTACTGAAAATAAATCTATAGGTTAAAGTAAAAAACCTCTGGTAAGCAGGAGTTTTTACTGACCTTCTAGTTGGGCTTCCTAAAAATAGTAATTCTGCTTTAACAGAATCCATGTTCAGTATTTGTGCCCTCTGTAAGCATTAATTCTTCTGTCCATTTCAGACTCTTCTGTTAGGCTAGTTACCAGGTCTCCATCTAAAATTGGGGGACTATGGGAAGGCAGGTAAGAATGGGGAATAGCAAGAAGGGGAGAAAGTTAGGGCAAGTAGGTCTGTAGCAAACATATTTTTACTATCCCCAGAACTGTTGGGAAATGGGACAGTCATCAATGTCAGAAACATGAGATGGTCCCATGGAAATAAAGCCTTGCCAACGTTAAAAGCAAAGGAACTTTCAAACTTAAATGCTAAGTATTATCATCTTTGCTATCCAGATATAGACCCAGATAGTATGTGTGGCCTGTACTCACTATCAAAGATGATCTGTTTGGGGATTTTGAATATTTTACATAGTATACCATGGAGAGGTGTCCTAATGTTAACAAGGGCAAGGGGAAAAGCTTCCTTAGACAGTCTCTGATATACTTCCCCATGTTTCATACTGGTGAAAGCACATTATCTATAATAAGAAATCTATGCTTTTCAATGTTAAAAGAACATTATACATACAAAAAATTCCACAATTTATGTCCTCATCTTTAAAATGGACATTTTCTTAGGGTACCTGGGTGGCTCAGTCAGTTAAGCCTCTTGCCTTCTGCTCAGGTCATGATCCCAGGGTCCTGGGATCAAGTCCTACATCGGGCTTCACTGCTCGGCTAGGAGTTTCCTTCTCCCTCTCCCTCTGCCCCTCCCCCCACAACTTATGCTCTCTCTCTTTCTCACTCTGTCTCTTTCTCAAATAAATAGGTAAAATCTTTAAAAAAAGAAAATGGACACTTTCTCTAGTTTTCAATTAATAACAGAAAAATCAGAGGACTTTAAATGTCATGATAATATCCATAAATATTGAAATTCTGATATCTCTTGGGGTTCCACTGAATGATTAGACCAGTGCTCTCAAGTCTTCCCTATAATAATTATGAAAATTCAAAGTTCTTTACAATGGATTTATTCAAAATGAGTAATGATAATTTTTACTTTCTAAGAAATAACCACCTTAAATAAGTAGCATGAGTGTATGCATAGTGAATAATACTTATGATTTGAACAAAAACAATTTTAATGGTATTTATAAACAAATAATAATGCCTAACACAGAGTGCTTTTCATATTTAAGGCCCTTAAATCTTTTCCTGAGTTAAGTCACTTAGTCCCCACGAAGACCCTGAGGCAGGACCTATCATTTTCATCTTCATGTTACTGATGAGGAAAGTGAGGCACAGAGAGGTTTAGTATCTCATCCAAGGTCACCCAGCTAATAAAAGAGCTGGGGTTTGGGTCAGGGAATTGGGCCCCAAAGTCCATGCTAAATCAATCCTGCCTCTCAAATGAAACAAATGATTTAGTCTACTTGCACAAGAATTATGTGAGTGTTTTCCTGAATATTTTAGTTAGAGATCTTATCGCCTCACAGGAAAAAAAAAAGTAATCTGCTTCTCATTCCTGAGTGTCTATCAGTAAATGAGTCGGCAAGACTCTGTTTGATAATTGTTCCTGTTCATTTCTGGTCCAAACCTCAATGATAATATAAAAACCACAGGACGCAGACCCAGGTTTCTGTTGCATGTTTTCATGAACATGAGAACAGTGTTTCATGTTTTCCTCTAAGAAAACAAGTTCACTAACGTGAGGAAGGCAATGTAAGAACAGGTTTCACATTGCTGTAAATGTTTCTCTCAGGTTATTCAACTACTTCCGGAAGTCCCCATTGCTTTCAGAATAGGACATTCTTTTCTCTTACAATTGAATAAATCCTGCTCAGATAGGCTCTGCTGTAGAGGTACCCCTGCTCTGAGAGATGCAGTAAAACAATGAAACACCCACTCATGTCGTATATTTGCCTACTTGATCACCTCTCTCTAAATTAAGCTGCTGAATGGCTGGCTTGGGGGGCAGTAAACAAGGCAACATAACTGGTTTTGTATTCACATTTGAATTAACTGAATGTTTTATTGGAGACAAAGTAAAATAGAAAAGGAAGATCCTGAGGCAGCATGAAGCAGATAATCCAGCAAGAGTGCCAGGAGAGCTGGGGCGCCTGGGTGGCTCAGTTGGTTAAGCAGCTGCCTTCGGCTCAGGTCATGATCCCAGCGTCCTGGGATCGAGTCCCATATCGGGCTCCTTGCTCCGCAGGGAGCCTGCTTCTCCGTCTGACTCTGCCTTCCACTCTGTCTGCCTGTGCTCGCTCTCGCTTGCTCTCTCTGACAAATAAATAAAATCTTTAAAAAAAAAAAAAAAGAGTACCAGGAGAGCCAACAAAAATGGGGGTGTTGCCATAGTTACCAATAAACACACACACACACACACACACACACACACACACAGCCTACAACCTCCGTGTCGGTAAGATAGTGAAAACCAGCAAAATAAGCTCTCAAGTCTGGGGTTGTTCTCTCCTCTGTACTTTAATTAGTATGATCCAGCCTTTGGAGACAAGCCAGAATGAAAAAAAAAAAAAGTCTTTAATTCTGCCTGTTAGTAGGTTCTAGCCTTATGAAACCCTCTCTGAAGTGAAGCCTCTGGTACATATCATTGTAATTAGGGTCACAGCAACCTTCTACCGTGAAGGTAGTCTCCTAATTAGGGACTGACCTGAGCTGTGTATCATTCATGCAGGCCCCCCGCCAACAGTAACCCAGGAAAGACTTGGGTTCCAGTCAAGTCACACTTTTGTTAGTTCTGTATCACCCAGACAAGGGACTTTTGTCTCAGAGACAAAATCAGTAAAAGCTAACAGTGGCTTATCATTAGCCCAGCACACTGTATATTCACTTTTTATTTTGTTATATTTCAGTCAGACATTTATAAGTGAAATCCAAACACGTATAGTAAGATGATCAGCGGGATCATAAGTGCAGTCTTTATCCAGATACTCACAGATAAAAGACAAAATGAAAGAAAGGTCAGCGGGCGGAGGGGGGGGTGTAGTTTCCATCTGTAACGTGGCTTAAGCATAAATAAAAACTGGGCCTGAAGGAAAAGTAGGCCTCAAGGCTATAATGAAGTACATTTATGATGTCTTCCTTTCTATTCTATTCTACTGATTTTTCCCATGTAGATTTGTAGGATCTGACAAGTGTCTTCTGTCTACCAACTGCGGCGTCCATTATGACGATCATAGACAGACGTGATTAGCAAGAGGGATGATATTGGTGAAGTTGCAAAGAGGAGAGGAAGCATGTCGGTTCTGTAAATCCAGCAGAAGTGTGTGTGGGCCCAGTGGTCTGCTAACCCAAGGGCATAGATCTGCGGTAAATACTGTCGTAAATGAATGGAAAACACCAGGGTAGTTTGAATTCATGTCTATTTTACATGCCCCTCTTATTTCCATTCAGACCCATTTCCAGACCCTGCATCTAGTATATAGATGCAATTCCACAGGAGGAAACCAAGTATAGCCTTTATATTTTTTGTAGACCAACAGGGGGCCACACCCTAAAATACCATCATAGAACAAATGCATTTGATAAAAAGGGCTGTGTGACTCTTCCAAACTGATAAATGATTGTCTCATATATTATCTTTAATCAGAGATTTTAAGTTCAACAGATGTTAACTAGACTTATTGTGGTGATAATTTTGCAGTATACAAATACTGAATTTTTATGTTGTATGCCTGAAACTCATATAATGTTATTTATCAGTTAAATTCCAATAAAAAATAAGTAAATCAAGCAGCTTAGCTCTAGAAAAATAAGACAGTATGTATTTATCATTGTAACACATTGTAAAGTGTGTATATTTTATACATATTCGGGTATTCTACTTTAAGTTATATTCAGTGTATCAAGAAATCCTGAGAATCACCTGGAAAACTTTTCATGAAATGGTATACTGGAACAAATACTTAACAAAATTTTTAAAAAATTGATCATTAATACCATAATATCTATAAAGAATATTTATAAATCTATGAAGCTACACATATGTATGTTTCTTTTTTTTTAAGATTTATTTTTTTGAGAGAGAGAGACAGAGAGACAGAGCATGCATTGGGAGAGGGGCAGAGTAAAAAGTAGAAACAGGCTCCCTGGTGAGCAGGAAGCCTAAATCAGGTGTCAGTCCCAGGTCCCCAAGATCACAACCTGAGCAGAAAGCAACCACTTAACTGACTGAGCCACCCAGGCATCCCCCAAGATATATGTTTCAATAGTACAAGGGAAACCCCACAACACAGAAATAAATAAAAGCAAAATACCATTAAGGATATTAAAAAAAAGGGGAACCTGCTTTTCCCTCTTCCTCTGATGCTCCCCCTGCTTGTGGTCTCCCTCTCTCTCAAATAAATAAATTAAAATCTTAAATATATATATATATTAAAAGCATTGAATGTCAAGAAGCACCAGCAAGGGGCGCCTGGGTAGCTCAGTCGGTTAAGCCACGGCCTTCGGCTCGGGTCATGATCCCAGAGTCCTGGGATCGAGCCCTGCGTCCGGCTCTCAACTCAGCAGGGAGCCTGCTTCCTCCTCTCTCTCTGCCACCTGCTTCCCTTGCCTACTTGTGATCTCTGTCTGTCAAATAAATAAATAAATAATCTTAAAAAAAAAAAAAAAAAAAGAAGCACCAGCAAAATACGCTGTCCATAACATTGGCTCTGTATGTACCAGAGCACTGAGGTCTCCACTGGCAAGGCAGGCAGGTCCACACACCACTGTTGGAAGAATGCACTGTACAGCCTTTCCGAGAGCATTTCAGCAATATTAATTTCAAAGCCTTAGAAATGTTAATTTCCTAATTTTTTGAACTAGTAATTCTATTTTTTAGGGCTTTCCATGAATGAAATAATAAAAGATGCAAATATTTGCCTATGAGGATATTTTTTAGTATGTTATTTTTTATAAAGAAAATCAGAAGCAATCTCTACACCCAACATTAAGATAATTTTTTAAAAGATTTTATTTATTTATTTGACAGACAGAGATCGCAAGCAGGTAGAGAGGCAGGCAGAGAGAGAGAGAGAGGAGGAAGCAGGCTCCCTGCTGAGCCGAGAGCCGGACGCGGGGCTCGATCCCAGGACCCTGAGATCCTGAGACCCTGAGCCGAAGGCAGAGGCTTAACCCTCTGAGCCACCCAGGTGCCCAAGATAATTTTTAAATTAAGTATAGCATATTTATGTAATGGGATATCAAGCAAACATCAGAATAATATTTTTGAAAATTAATGGTTTATTAGGAGAACATGGCACAAGTTTAGATGGAAAAGTGACAAACGATTATATTTATGGGATGATTCATATTTAAGTACATTAAGTGATTTGTAAGAAAGCTTTTGGAAAATATAAGCTCTTTTTTTAAAAAAAGAATTCACATTCACAATGTGAATGCCCACCTGAATCCTACCAATCCTTCAAGGATTATCTGAGGTTAAACCATTCTCCAGAAGTCACCCCCCCTCTTAAAAGATGTGTATGCTATTTAGATTTTTACATGTGTGTGTGTGTGTGAGAGAGAGATACTTTTCTTAAATTAGGTGGTAAGTACCTTGAAGGAAGTACTTGTCTGGATATTGTTTTCTATCCCTTACTGCAAACAGCTCACCTAATTATTTTGAATTTATGATCTTTTTAAAGTATGCCGATTAAACTCGATGGCAGGAGTTTGTTGCATCTACTCCCAGAATAGTCAGCTCTTGTGATTCTAAGGAGTTAAGGCTGAACCACAAAGCAATCTTTTATCTGAAAATTTTTAAAGATATGTACCAGTAAGAGAAAATAAGTACAAGAACATTATTTGATGTTTCCAGGAAAATAAAATGCTTCCAGTAAACCATTCCCTTGTGGAGGCCAAGAAAAACAAGGCTGTACTCACCTCAAGTCTAGCACTGACATAAATACAGCCATCTTGACAAAGCAAAAGCTGGCACCTTGCACCCCCTTCTCCACTCGCTCCCCTCCCCTCAGTAGTATGTATGAACCAATAGTTAACTTGCAGAAATCACAATCCTGCAAGACAGGAGTCTCCCTTGGTTTACAAATGTCCCAATGCAAAATCTCACTAACAAGGACGCTTGATAGGAGGAATGTGACATTCCACCAGGAAACTCCCAACTGTCTTCATATTAGAGGGAAAAACGGCCTTGGCTTGATAATAAGTAGGGCTCCAATATCCTGACAGTCTTCTTTATCCCGATAGCCCTTCTGAACACCCCCTTTGTCCTCACCCATTGCTGAGTCCACCCTTGCTCTGCCTTTAAAAACCCTGACTATAATCTGGTTCAGGGTACAGGTCCCTACTCTGCTGCATCAGGTACACTTGGGCCCAAGCTTAAGCTTGTCAAATATATCCTCACGTGATTACATTGCTGTTGGCTCCTTGGTGGTCTCTCAGATGTGAAAACTTGGGCACAACAACCCTGTCCTCCGACTTCCCTGAAAACTAAAAATAGTAATAGTAATAATATCTAGAAGCTGGAGAATCTGTTGACTTCTTGTAATCATTAAAAAGTTGATTCTCTGTAAGTTTGATTATTCTAAATTATTTTATAGATATAAAATCTCAATTTTCATGAGACAAAATAATTTAAGCATCCTTTGCAATGTTGCAAAACTTCAGACAGTAATTATTAAAGTGTGTGTGACCCTTCACATTCCAAACCAATATCCCCTCTATGTTTATTTTATTGTTTTTATTTTTTAAATATTTTCAGGTATCTTTGGCAAAGAAGATTTTTTAAGTAATCAACCCTGATTTGGAGCTAACCCACTAATGACCCTGTGGTGTAGTAAATGTATTAGGTTTATGAGAGATGGAATGAAGTACAATTAATCCCTTAAAATCATTGTTGGATGAGATGGCCCATTCAGAGCTCAAGAATATTTTTGTTCAAATATACAGCTATAAAAGCAACCAGATGTGATATATGGGCTTAGGCAAGAACCGTCATCAGTGTGTTACTCAGAAAGTGGAAATAATGCCAGCTCTGAACACTTCTCCATGAGTGTTAATTACATGGTGTATACCAAGTTACTCCCAAACTTAGCTTAAAATAATATCACATAATATCTCTGTTTCTCTGCCTCAGGAATCCAAGTACAACTTAATTGAGTGGTTCTGGCTCAAGGTGCCTCATGAGATTGTAGTCAGACTGCTGGGAGGGCTGAGTCTCATCTATAGGCTTGGCTGTGGGAAGATTTCCTTCCAAGCTCACTCACATGGTTATTGTCCCTTTCTGGCTGTTGCCCAGAGAATTTAGTTCCTCACCGTGTGGACTTCTTCCCAGATTGCTGGAGTGTCCTTATGATGTAACTGCTGGCTCTCCCACAAGAAATAATGAGTGAGAGAGAGAGAGAGAAAGAAGAAAGCTGCCCTAGATGGAAGGCTCAGTCTTTTATCACCTTGTCTCAGATGTGGGATGCTATCACTTCTGCTGTGTTCTGTTGGTCCCTGAGACCAATGCTAATACAGTGTTGGAAGGACCTACACATGGCATGAATTCTAGGAGCTGGGAATCTTCGGGGGCTAGTTTGGGAACTAGCTACCACAATGATAGAATATCGTCTATTATTAACTGTGATCAAATATTAAGAGTCACTGAAATAGGCATTTTGTCACATCCCTTAACTTGCTTGGGGCCCAGGAATGCCATAAGCAAATTCAGATTCCTTTTGGCCTACCATCTCATGGTCTACATTATAGGCTGCATTTAAGGTGCCCTTAAAATGACGAACTGAAGTGGATAATTTTTGTAAAGCAACTGGATAAAAAAGGACAATTGCATTTCCCTACCCTCTTCTGCTTATTCCTGTAGAGCTGAGGTCTAGATATTTGAGCTGGCGGCAGCTTCTTGCCAACACGGGGATTCCTGCATTGTAATCTGTCAGTTTTCACTCACATCGGGATACCTGTAGAGTTTAAGTAAAAAGGATTTAGTAGGGGCTTTTCATAAATGGGCACACTTGAGGCACCTGGGTGGCTCAGTGGGTTAAAAGCCTCTGCCTTTGGCTGGGGTCATGATCCCAGGGTCCTGGGATCAAGCCCTGCAAAGGGCTCTCTGCTCAGCAGGGAGCCTGCTTCCCCTCCTTCTCTCTCTGCCTGCCTCTCTGCCTACTTGTGATCTCTGTCTGTCAAACAAATAAATAAAAATATATTTTTTTTAAAAATAAAATAAATGGGCACACTCAGTTTCCCCTTTTCTAGCTAGCAGATCAAGAGTTGTTGTTTCTAGGGGTGCCTGGGTGGCTCAGTGGGTTAAGCCTCTGCCTTCAGCTCGGGTCATGATCTTAGGGTCCTGGGATCGAGCCCCACATCGGGCTCTCTGCTCTGCGGGGAGCTTGCTCTCTCCTCTCTCTCCCCTTGCCTCTCTGCCTGCCTCTCTGCCTACTTGTGATCTGTCAAATAAATAAATAAAATCTTAAAAAAAAAAAAAAGAGTTGGTGTTTCTATATGGGGAAACATTAACGTCATATTTAACTGAGTCTCTGAGAGGAAAGGACACTTCACTGAAATTTGCTGTTACAAAGAAACCACACACCGACGCAATTCAAATCACATTGTCCTTTGCCCAAGTCTTATATTCCTAGAGATAGAGGTCTGTCTACACTGCCCCCTACATCTATTTAGTTAACCATCATGAGCTCTAAGTATTTAAACAAGTTTAGTCTTAACCTAGAATTTTATAGATTGATCTGATCTTGAGAGTTATTTTGAAAAGTATTAAAGATAATATAAGCAAGATTTCTATGACCAGAGTTCAAATAAAACTCAAATGTTTTTGCAGCTTTCTTTTAAGTATTTTTAAGTATCAAAATCAAGATATAGGGACGCCTGGGTGGCTCAGTTGGTTAAGCAGCTGCCTTCGGCTCAGGTCATGATCCCGGCGTCCTGGGATCGAGTCCCACATCGGGCTCCGCAGGGAGCCTGCTTCTCCCTCTGACTCTGCCTTCCACTCTGTCTGCCTGTGCTTGCTCTCGCTCGCTCTCTCTCTGACAAATAAATAAATAAAATCTTTAAAAAAAAAAAAAAAAAAAAAATCAAGATATAGAATAAAGAGGTTTCTAATCAAAAGGTATTTGAAAAATCATTGTCAAATTTTTGCAAGAGCAAGAACAGCTTCAGCTTTCATAACAGGGAAGGGCTTGTAATATAAACATCTACTCAGATATGACGGTAACTATATTTTAACATTTTATTATCTGTATTATTTATATTCTTTGTTATTAATCTCTTTTTTTTGTTGTTTAATGTCAAAGGTCACCTTGGAGAGTCAGTTTACAACCCTTCAAGCTCATGAGACAAAAATCACTTCCAGGGTCTTCTCTTCTAGAGTCTTATTTCCAGAAACCACCACAGGTTCCCTGCCTGGCTTCTCCAAGGGAGCAAACAAGCATTTCAGAATGCCTTTGCTTGATTTGCATGAAAGCCAGCAGTAGATGCTCATAAAAAAGGGTGCATTCCTAGCAGCAAGAATGGCATTGTTTGCCTTTTACTCCCTTTTCCCTCTTTTAAAGGAAATAGGACATTCTTAAGAAATGAAAGGCTTGGGGCACCTGGGTGGCTCAGTGGGTTAAAGCCTCTGCCTTCGGCTGGGGTCATGATCCCAGGGTCCTGGGATCCAGCCCTGCATCAGGCTCTCTGCTTAGCAGGGAGCCTGCTTCCCTTTCTCTCTTTCTGCCTGCCTCTCTGCCTGCTTGTCATTTCTGTCTGTCAAAGAAATAAATAAAATCTAAAAAAAAAAAAAAAGGAAATGAAAGGCTCACTAGACAGGTACAGGAGCTGGAGTCAAAAGTGCTGGTTTTGTGTCCTTGTTCTCTGATGCATCCCATGACACTCAAGCCTTCCCCTCGCACAAGGCAGACTTCCATAAAATTAGGGTATCCTTATCTACTTAGGTTGCAAATGAAAGATTAAAACCAGCTTTCTATTGGGGAAAATACGACATAGGATGTGCAGCCAGATGACTTGGTGTGGAGTCTCACAGTGCCATTCATTAATTATGCAAATCTGGACAAGTTACTTAATTCCTTTAAACCCCAGTTTCCCTTGAGGAAAAAATAATGGGAGTAGCTGTTTATCATTTAGTTATTACGGCGGTCAGTGTATGTCTGTGAAAGTGCTACTCTGATGGAAGGCAGTATTATTAAAGAGGTGGCATATTGCTGGATTTCCCAGCTCTTCCTCTGTCCCCCATGTTTTCAGTAGCAGTGGCAGTCCCTATTCAGTGCAACTGTTCCTGCTGGTGGTGTCATCACCCCTTCCAAAGCTCTCTTTCGTCAGAGAGAGCAGTTTGTAGTGAGCGATGCTCAGTTGCTAATACTCATTCGTTCTGATGGAGAGAGCACTTGTGGTCAGATGACCTGGGATCTGATCCCAGTCCTGCCGTTGCCCGGCCGTGGGAGCTTGGGCAAGTCACAGCACCCTCTCTGGGTCTTGATACTATCCTTGTTATTTAAAGAAGTGTTTGGATTAGGGAAATATTTAAGGTTTTCTTTGGCACAAAAATTCAAAATCTATAATTATCATAGATGTTATATGATAAGTTATTAATATTTCCTTAAGTGCTTCAACTATAGAATGGCCATTTTATTTTAATGACCGTAAAACTTTTTGACAGTCCTCCAACTGCGAGGTGAGATCTATATGCCTTTCCCTATAAAAGTGGGCACACTCATTATCTATTTGTATCACTGGAGCACAGAGGAAATGATACTACATGAATTCCAAGGCTACGTCATACAGAGGGATGCAGCTGCCTCCTTGCTTCCTAGGTACTCCTGCTAGAGCCATGTGCTTCCATGTAGAAAGCTGCACTGTCCTGGGAAGTCATGCCATGAGGAAGGAAGGCCAAACCATAGGGAAAGGCCATATATAAGCTCTTTGGAGGACAGTATCCATTCAGTCCAGAGTTCAAGTCATTCCTACCCAGAAGCCAAACATGTGAGTGAGAGATTATTCTAGACCCTTTCAGTCTTCCCAGTTTAGGGAAGAACAGACATCATATAGAACAGAGATAAGCAATCATTTCCATACACAAACCAAAGAATCTGGGAATCTAATAAAATGGTTATTTTTGTACCGCTTGATTCCAGGGGCAGTTATTATACAGAAATGGTAACTGGAAGAAAGGCTAATAATACCATATAAAATAAAGATAGGAGGTTGTCCTCCATGTCCTTTGCAGCTGTGGAATTCTCAGTTAAAAGAAAGTGAAGAAACTGGTCGTGAGATGGGAATCAGTTAAGCACACAGTGCTGAGGCTCAGACCTTTCCAGCATCAGCTTTAACACCGTGCCTCTCCCTGGTGAACACTCTTGGCTAAGTGGACTTCTGTTATAGGTGGTATTTTGCCTGACTGCTCTGCCTTCCCCTGACCTCTTGTCACCATCGCCATTCTTGCTTACATTTGAGGGTAGAAGGACGAAGAGGTTAGAACTATTTACTGCTGTTGTTAAGACAGGCCCGTTAAGGATATAGAATGGTCACTGTGCTGTTGTTGGAATCCTACCCTAAATTTGCCCTTCAAACAACCTTTGATTAGACCAAATCTCACACTTCCTCAAACTGTGCATCCAGTCCTTTCTGTTTTGTTCCATTCCAGTCAGTGTTGATGGGTCAGGTCTCTTCAGAGAATGATGCCGGCTTTTGCACTCTACACAAAAACATATCAGGCAGAACTCTGGCTCCTAATTCATCCATCCACAAGTGTGTATTGGTTTTTTCAGTGACTTAAATCAAGAAAAAACACAGACCAAAGCCACAGTCTTAAAGAACAACGTGACCACTGTGCTGAGGTCTGGGACAGTGCTCAGAGAGAAGAGATTACCTGAGGGTTCGCACATGGGCACTGATTTCCACCAAGCTCCTGTCTGTTACCAAGAGCAAGCACTGAGGACAGGACTGTCCACCTTAGGGCACCAAGTCACAATGAGATGGACAATCCAATCTTTTACCTACAGGACGAAATAAATAAGAATTTCTTTTCAAGCACCGGGCTCCCTGCCCAGCAAAGACAGGGCAGTGATTCAGGAATGTTTTGGTTAAAATGTGCCTTTTTTTCAGATGCATTGTCATTGTCATCAGCATACTAACAGCTCTGATTGAGGAGTGCCTGAGGTATGTCAGATTCTGAGCTAGTCACTTCGTATGCACTGACTATACTCCTTGCAGTGGTCCTACAAAATAAACATTAGTGTCACTTTACAATAAGGAAAGTGTGCACCTGGGAGTTAAATGTCTTGCTGAGGCTGTCCCTAAGGAAGGGGCAAAGCAAACAGTCAAGTTTAGAGCTGATGGTTCCAAAGCCCGCATTTTTCCCAAAGCACTTTCTGTTAAGAACTAACCTGGTAAGAGTCAGTCATCTGATGCAAGCAAGCACAAAGGTTTCCTGTTAATAAAATCAGGCACTAAGAGAGACTTTGATAAATTAATGATAGAAAGTGGACTTAGTTGTAAGATTATAAAATGAATGTCGGGTATAGGCCTAGTAGGTTCAGTTTTAGGTTCAGTTTTACTATTAGAATAAAATCAGTTATGGAACCTTAGGAAAATGAGGTGTTATGAAGGATGGAAATGCACCAAACTAGAAGCAGACAGGAAAATCAGATCTAACTTCTGATTAATGGCATGGATTCGCATGATTTCCTGCTTCTTTTAACCACCACCCATCATGGTTTTATCACCATCATAGTAATGACTGCTGAGTACTGACTTAATAAGAAGGTTGTATTCCTCTCCCCAACATTATCGTCATCAGGAAAAATCACTAATAATCACCTAATTGCAATGAGGGTGGTACTAGGCACTGAATGAACACAGACTTGGATTCTCCCTCTCATGATTTTTAATAGAGCAGGATCTTGGAAGTACCATCCCTTTATATACCCATGCAGAAGGGGAAATCAAGTCCTACAGTGCTCTCCAACCCTTATACTATCCATCTCTGTGCCCTTACCTAGATCCGTATTTATCCACGTTGTGAATTTATTCATGATGTATCATGTTTGTGCTCTAATAGTTATTGCATTTACCTTATAGTCTGGTTTAAGTGCACATATACATCATACTCTTTATGTGAGTGAGTCCAAAGACCACTTTTCAAACCTTGGGCTCTGGACCACAAAGTCTACAGTTTCAAAAACAAAGGAGCTGCCCTTCTTCCATGGCAGCTTTCTTTCTTTCTTTCTTTTTTATTTATTTTTTTAATTTTTATTTTTTATAAATATATAATATATTTTTATCCCCAGGGGTACAAGTCTGTGAATCGCCAGGTTTACACACTTCACAGCACTCACCAAAGCACATACCCTCCCCAATGTCCATAACCCCACCCCCCTTCTCCGAACCGCACTCCCCCCAGCAACCCTCAGTTTGTTTTGTGAGATTAAGAGTCACTTATGGTTTGTCTCCCTCCCAATCCCATCTTGTTTCATTGATTCTTCTCCTACCCCCTTAAGCCCCCATGTTGCATCACCACTTCCTCATATCAGGGAGATCATATGATAGTTGTCTTTCTCTGCTTGACTTATTTCACTAAGCATGATATGCTCTAGTTCTAACCATGTTGTCGCAAATGACAAGATTTCATTTCTTTTGATGGCTGCATAGTATTCCATTGTGTATATATACCACATCTTCTTGATCCATTCATCTGTTGATGGACATCTAGGTTCTTCCCATAGTTTGGCCATTGTGGACATTGCTGCTATAAACATTCGGGTGCACATGCCCCTTCGGGTCACTACGTTTGTATCTTTAGGGTAAATACCCAGTAGTGCAATTGCTGGATCATAGGCCAGTTCTATTTTCAAGATTTTGAGGAACCTCCATGCTGTTTTCCAGAGTAGTTGCACCAGCTTGCATTCCCACCAACAGTGTAGGAGGGTTCCCCTTTCTCCGCATCCTCGCGAGCATCTGTCATTTCCTGACTTGTTAATTTTAGCCATTCTGACAGGTGTGAGGTGATATCTCATGGTGCTTTTGATTTGTATTTCCCTGATGCCGAGTGATATGGAGCACTTTTTCATGTGTCTGTTGGCCATCTGGATGTCTTCTTTGCAGAAATGTCTGTTCATGTCCTCTGCCCATTTCTTGATTGGATTATTTGTTCTTTGGGAGTTGACTTTGCTAAGTTCCTTATAGATTTTGGACACTAGTCCTTTATCTGATATGTCGTTTGCAAATATCTTCTCCCATTCTGTCAGTTGTCTTTTGATTTTGTTAACTGTTTCCTTTGCTGTGCAAAAGCTTTTGATCTTGATGAAATCCCAATAGTTCATTTTTTCCCTTGCTTCCCTTGCCTTTGGCGATGTTCCTAGGAAGATGTTGCTGTGGCTGAGGTCGAAGAGGTTGCTGCCTGTGTTCTCCTAGAGGATTTTTATGGATTCCTTTCTCACATTGAGATCCTTCATCCATTTTGAGTTTATTTTCGTGTGTGGTGTAAGGAAATGGTCCAATTTCATTTTTCTGCATGTGGCTGTCCAATTTTCCCAACACCATTTATTGAAGAGGCTGTCTTTTTTCCACTGGACATTCTTTCCTGCTTTGTCGAAGATTAGTTGACCATAGAGTTGAGGGTCTATTTCTGGGCTCTCTATTCTGTTCCATTGATCTATGTGTCTGTTTTTGTGCCATTACCATGCTGTCTTGATGATGACAGCTTTGTAATAGAACTTGAAGTCCAGAATTGTGATGCCACCAACTTTGGCTTTTTTTTTTTTTTTTCAATATTCCTTTGGCTATTTGAGGTCTTTTCTGGTTCCATATAAATTTTAGGATTATTTGTTCCATTTCCTTAAAAAAGATGGATGGTACTTGGATAGGAATTGCATTATATGTGTAGATTGCTTTAGGTAGCATAGACATTTTCACAATATTTATTCTTCCAATCCAGGAACATGGATCATTTCTCCATTTTTTTGTGTCTTCCTCAATTTCTTTCATGAGTACTTTATAGTTTTCTGAGCATAGATTCTGTGCCTCTTTGGTTAGGTTTATTCCTAGGTATCTTATGGTTTGGGGTGCAATTGTAAATGGGATTGACTCCTTAATTTCTCTTTCTTCTGTCTTGTTGTTAGTGTAGAGAAATGCAACTGATTTTTGTGCATTGATTTTATATCCTGACAGTTTACTGAATTCCTGTGCAAGTTCTAGCAGTTTTGGAGTGGAGTCTTTTTGGTTTTCCACATATAGTATCATATCATCTGTGAAGAGTGATAGTTTGACTTCTTCTTTGCCAAGTTGGATCCCTTAAATTTCCTTTTGTTGTCTGATGGCTGAGGCTAGGACTTCTAGTACTATGTTGAATAGCACTGGTAATAATGGACATCGCTGCTGTGTTCCTGACCTTATCGGAAAAGGTTTCTGTTTTTCTCCATTGAGAATGATATTTGCGGTGGGTTTTTCATAAATGGCTTTGATAATATTGAGGTATGTGCCCTCTATCCCTACACTTTGAAGAGTTTTGATCAGGAAGGGATGCTCTACTTTGTCAAATGCTTTTTCAGCATCTATTGAGAGTATCATATGGTTCTTGTTCTTTCTTTTATTGATGTGTTGTATCACATTGATTGATTTGCGGATGTTGAACCAAACTTGCAGCCCTGGAATAAATCCCACTTGGTCGTGGTGAAAAATCCTTTTAATGTACTGTTGAATCCTATTGACTAGTATTTTGGTGAGAATTTTCGTGTCTGTGTTCATCAAGGATATTGGTCTATAGCTCTCTTTTTTGATGGGATCCTTGTCTGGTTTTGGGATCAAGGTGATGCTGGCCTCATAAAATGAATTTGGAAGTTTTCCTTCCATTTCTATTTTTTGGAAAGGTTTCAGGAGAATAGGAATTAGTTCTTCTTTAAAGGTTTGTTAGAATTCCCCCAGGAAGCCGTCTGGCCCAGGGCTTTTGTTTATTTGGAGATTTTTAATGACTGTTTCAATCTCCTTACTGGTTATGGGTCTGTTCAGGCTTTCTATTTCTTCCTGGTTCAGTTGTGGTAGTTTTTATGTCTCTAGGAATGCATCCATTTCTTCCAGATTGTTAAATTTGTTGGCGTAGAGTTGCTCATAACATGTTCTTATAATTGTTTGTATTTCTTTGGTGTTAGTTGTGATCTCTCCTCTTTCATTCATGATTTTATTTATTTGGGTCCTTTCTCTTTTCTTTTTGATAAGTCTATCAGTGGTTTATCAATTTTATTAATTCTTTCAAAGAACCAGCTCCTAGTTTCGTTGATTTGTTCTATTGTTTTTTTGGTTTCTATTTCATTGATTTCTCCTCTGATCTTTATGATTTCTCTTCTCCTGCTGGTTTTACGGTTTCTTTCTTGTTCTTTCTCCAGCTCCTTTAGGTGTAGGGTTAGGTTGTGTACCTGAGACATTTCTTGTTTCTTGAGAAAGCCTTGTACCACTCTATATTTTCCTCTCAGGACTGCCTTTGTTGTGTCCCACAGATTTGGAACCATTGTGTTTTCATTATCATTTGTTTCCATGATTTTTTTCAATTCTTCTTTAATTTCCTGGTTGACCCATTCATTCTTTAGAAGGATACTATTTAGTCTCCATGTATTTGGGTTCTTTCCAAACTTCCTTTTGTGGTTGAGTTCTAGCTTTAGAGCATTGTGGTCTGAAAATATGCAGGGAATGATCCCAATCTTTTGATACCTGTTGAGTCCTGATTTAGGACCGAGGATGTGATCTATTCTGGAGAATGTTCCATGTGCACTAGAGAAGAATGTGTATTCTGTTGCTTTGGGATGAAATGTTCTGAATATATCTGTGATGTCCATCTGGTCCATTGTGTCATTTAAGGCCTTTATTTCCTTGTTTATCTTTTGCTTGGATGATCTGTCCATTTCAGTGAGGGGAGTGTTAAAGTCTCCTACTATTATTGTATTATTGTTGATGTGTTTCTTTGATTTTGTTATTAATTGGATTATATATTTGGCTGCTCCCACGTTGGGGGCATAGACATTTAAAATTGTTAGATCTTCTTGTTGGACAGACCCTTTGAGTATGATATAGTGTCCTTCCTCATCTCTTATTATAGTCTTTGGCTTAAAATCTAATTGATCTGATATAGGATTGCCACTCCTGCTTTCTTCTGATGTCCATTAGTGTGGTAAATTCTTTTCCACCCCCTCACTTTAAATCTAGAGGTGTCTTCGGGCTTAAAATGAGTTTCTTGGAGGCAACATACAGATGGGTTTTGTTCTTTTTTTATCCATTCTGATACCCCGTGTCTTTTGATTGGGGCATTTAGCCCATTAACATTCAGGGTAACTATTGAGAGATATGAATTTAGTGCCATTGTATTGCCTGTAAGGTGACTGTTACTGTATATGGTCTCTGTTCCTTTCTGATCTACCACTTGTAGGCTCTCTCTTTGCTTAGAGGACCCCTTTCAATATTTCCTGTAGAGCTGGTTTGGTGTTTGCAAATTCTTTCAGTTTTTGTTTGTCCTGGAAGCTTTTAATCTCTCCTTCTATTTTCAATGATAGCCTAGCTGGATATAGTATTCTTGGCTGCATGTTTTTCTTGTTTAGTGCTCTGAATTTATCATGCCAGCTCTTTCTGGCCTGCCAGGTCTCTGTGGATAAGTCTGCTGCCAATCTAATATTTTTACCATGTATGTTACAGACTTCTTTTCCCGGGCTGCTTTCAGGATTTTCTCTTTGTCACTAAGACTTGTATATTTTACTATTCTTATTGATTTTGAGGGACGTTCTCTGCACCTCTTGAATTTTGATGCTCGTTCCCTTTGCCATATTGGGGAAATTCTCCCCAATAATTCTCTCCAGTATACCTTCTGCTCCCCTCTCTCTTTCTTCTTCTTCTGGAATCCCAATTATTCTAATGTTGTTTCATCTTATGGTGTCACTTATCTCTTGAATTCTCCCCTCGTGGTCCAATAGCTGTTTGTCCTTCTTTTGCTCAGCTTCTTTATTCTCTGTCATTTGTTCTTCTATATCACTAATTATTTCTTCTGCCTCATTTATCCTAGCAGTGAGAGCCTCCATTTTTTATTGCACCTCATTAATAGCTTTTTTGATTTCAACTTGTTTAGATTTTAGTTCTTTTATTTCTCCAGAAAGGGCTTTTATCCCAAATCGTGAGGTGGGAGAAAGGGGATAAAAAGAGGTTCAAAAAGAAAGAAAGAAAAAAAGAAAAGAAAAGAATTTAAAAAAAGAAAATGAATAAAGAAAAATATAAAAAGGAAAAAACATATATATTAGATAAACTGGTTAAAAAACGTTAAAAAAGGGTAAAAGTTTAAAAAATTAGCAGAAGAAGAGAAAAAATAATGAAAAATAAAAAAATTAAATTAACTGCAAAACTAAAAAAAAAAAAAAATCACAGGGAGAAAGCCATGAGATCTGTGCTTTGCTTTCTCCTCCTCTGGAATTCTGCTGCTCTCCTTGGTATTGAAACCGCACTCCTTGGTAGGTGAACTTGGTCTTGGCTGGATTTCTTGTTGATCTTCTGGGGGAGGGGCCTGTTGTAGTGATTCTCAAGTGTCTTTGCCCCAGGAGGAATTGCACCGCCCTTACCTGGGGCCGGGCTGAGTAAGCCGCTCGGGTTTGCTTTCAGGAGCTTTTGTTCCCTGAGTGCTTTCCGTAGAGTTCTGGAGGACGGGAATACAAATGTCGGCCTCCTGGTCTCTGGCCCAGAGGAGCCAATCCCGGGGCCCCACTCCTCAGTGCACCCTCAGAGAACAGCGCCCAGTAACTCCCGTCTGCCTGTCCTCTGGCCGCGCTCCTAGCTCACCCAGCCTGCGACCGGTTCAAGGTAATCCTGAGCTGTGAGCTTACTGTCAGCTCTGTCTCTGTAGCCGGCTTCCCCGTTATAATACCTGTAAGCTCTGTGACATTCATACACCCCCAATCCTTCTATGACCCTGCGGGACCTGAGGCCATGCCGACCCCGCGTGGGCTTCACCCTCTTTTAGTCTCTGGGGCGATGTCCCTCAGCGGAACAGACTTTTAAAAGTTCTGATTTTGTGCTCCATTTCTCCACCGCTTGCCGGGAGCCAGCCCCTCCCCCCGGGGTCTATCTTCCCGTCGCTTTGGATTCACTTCTCTGCCAGTCCTACCTTTCAGAAAGTGGTTGATTTTCTGTTTCTAGAATTGCTGTTCTTCTTCTCTTCCATCTGCTGATGGATTTGTAGGTATTTGCAATCTTTAGATAAGCTATCTAGCTGATCTCCTGCTAGCTGAAATAGTCTCAGCCTGCTACTTCTCTGCCATCTTGACTCCTCCCTCCCATGGCAGCTTTCTTAAGAACTTACTGAAAGGCTTGACATTTAGAGACTATCATAAAAGGCCTTCGACTTTCCAGGACAAAAGAAGATGGAAAATCACAGGAGAGATCCTGTCCAGGACATCATGTTATGCTAAGTGATTTTCTCATACACTCAGATGACCCACACTTCAAGGAAACCTTAGATAAGAGAAAGTCCAACTTAAACAGAGGGCAAAGGAGGAAGTAGCTATTCATTTTAAAATAATTCTAAGCAAAGTTCTTAAATATAAGAAGCCCCCCCCCCCCCCAAATAAGACTTGACTCACAAAATTTAAATTGACATATCAACACCCAGAGCCCCAAGACCTTTTGGACCTGAGCTCCAAATCTGTGGTCTGGTATGTCTATTTTAGTGTTAGAATCTATAGCATTCCCAATACATTAAAACATATAAATCAGAGTCATAGGGTTGCTTATCCCATATTGTACTTAAATTAACTAAGGAACCACAAAACTGATAGTGATATGGCACTTTTAAAAATAGCCTCCTATCATTTAAGTGATAGGCTCTGGCTTTGTACAACATCCATCCTCTCATTCAGGATATCAATAACCCAACATGGCACAGGTAGTGCTAATTTGGGAGCTCTTTGTGGATTAGAAGCGAATATCTAGAAATTAAATAATATTAAGCTTTATTTACTATGTCAGTTTGCTGTTTTGAGCAAAAAGAGACTAAGAATTTTGAGCTTGTGAAAGACTTCCCCAAACATATCTGAATACATCATCAAGCAAGCTAAGAGCAGACTGTCTACTTTCAATGGGGAATTCTTTTCAAGACATGACGTTTTGATTAAAAGAGAAAGAAATGCAGTATTGTCCTTTTCTCATTACTTCATTCCAAGCAGTGTTCAAGGCAAGAACAATTCGGTGCTCAAGATGAAGCTGTAAAAGAGAAAACAATACAGAAGTTTTAATTCAGCTGCTTACAACAGATCACCTTTCCACTGGCTTCTAAACAACCACTATCAAAAAGCATAAAAATATGTTCTCAGCCAGAAGTGTTGTCCACTCCAAGGTCATGGAATTGCAGTCCACATTCAGTTTGTGAAAATCAGCCTGTCCCATGGTCATGTCACCTTTCAGTTCATTATACTGGAGGGGGAAGTCAGCCCGCCTTGTCCTTCCTCATACGCAGAAACCAGTGGTTATGGGAGGTGGGGGGGAGCAGAGGGTGGGGAGAAGCAGGGAGTCAGGTATACT
The DNA here is from genome assembly GCF_030435805.1 of Mustela lutreola. Classification (NCBI taxonomy): domain Eukaryota; kingdom Metazoa; phylum Chordata; class Mammalia; order Carnivora; family Mustelidae; genus Mustela; species Mustela lutreola. The sequence goes on along the minus strand of NC_081301.1, from coordinate 77,508,282 downwards.
AGCTTTGTGACCTGTATCCTATTTCTTTTAACCCCCAGAACCTCAATGACTCCACTTGATAGTTGGGGATAATGTTTCTTCTCCCACAAAGAAGATAGATGGGAAGCTAATGGACTAATGCTTATAACAAGTGCCTTGTACAGTTCCTGGAATATGGGAGGGGCTCAATAAATGAAAACAATTATCACTATCTCTTGTTTGTTCAAGAGTTTTATTGAATTACTATAAATATTAGTTCAGTTAAAAAGTGGTAGAAGATGCAGTTAATGGGTTGACTATTAGGTCTGTCACCTGCCCCGTAACTACATAACACTGCTTCCCTAAGGATATCATATTTGCTTCTCCACAGTTTAAAGCATTTTCTTTTGAGTAGGAAAGAATAATCCAGTGCCCAAACCCCTTTTATCCTGGTACTATGAGATTCTCCCCCGTCCCTCCTTAAATGCACATTTCACTGCATTACTTCATGATAAGGCTGGAAAGCCACAGAAGCATTATTAGTTTAATGTTCTGGAAACATAGGAATGTGGAGACTTCATTAAAAGTCTGGTACAAGAGGTCTCACCATACTGTGACCAGCAGCATTACGTGTGGTAATTTCTCATTAAGTTCTCCAGGTTCCTGACCAGGCAAGCCTCAGAAAGCCTGGGGACTCTCCTTGTGCTCAGGGTCCTCAGGTGTGACAGTGCAAGGCCACCCTCAGCGATAGGGGCAAGGCAGCCAAATACTCCCATTTTGCGGAGACTAAGGAAGAAAGAAAGAAGAATTAGCAAAATTTACCACGTTCTGTGATCCACTGCATCTGAGAAGATCCCTTATGTCACCTGTGTGGCATTTTTACTTTTTCATGGTGGGAAGCTTCCATGGTGGGAAGCCTGCGTATTGAGAAGTCAGTATATGATGCTGATAACATGGAGCTGGTAAATTTAATCACCAGATGAATAAAATTCCTCAAGAGTGGAAGTATTTTTCACAAAAACAAGTCATGTTGATTCCCCTTATTCCTGACAGTCACGTTCTGTACAGTTGCTGTAAACACTGGATTAATGAATACTTAATCGTTGCTTCTAAAGGAAATGCAAGGTTAGGTTCCTGCAAGCCTCTGGTCATGACATTTTTGTCAGCTGGTCAATACATAACCTGTTTTATGTGTGTTTTGGTTTAAAGACACTTACTTCTTTATTGAAGATTTTATTTATTTATTAAAGAGAGAGAGAGAACACCCGAGAGCCTGAGCCAGGGAGTGGCAGAGGGAGAGGGAGAAGCAGACACCTGGCTGAGCAGGGAGCCCAACATGGAGCTCGGTTCTAGGACCCTGAGACCATGACCTGAGCTGAAGGCAGATGCTCAACCAACGGAGCCACCCAGGCGCCCCTAAAGACGCCTATTTTAAGATATATATCACCTATTCATCAGCATAGGACTCTTGGCCAATGCTGTAACTCCTGCTGAAATAAATTAAGCTGACACTTCTCCGTAAGACACTCTACAGCCTCTTGCCCTTAGGAACACTGCACAGCACTTCAGTACTATGCTTGGGGACCATCTTAAGCAATAGAATTAACAACTACAACAAAAGCACAAAAATGTGAAAAACATGGCACTGAGAGGACTGCCTCAGGGACACTTTTACACTATGAGAACCAAAACAAGAAGGCAGAGCCTCACCCAGTTGGATGTCAGCTCAGAACACGCACTGCAGGCAATGCAGGTTTATTACCAGGGAGGCTCTGTTGATTTGGGAATTACAGATAAATTTGAACAAATAGGCAAGTTCACAAATATGGCATCCCCAAATAAGGAGGATCGACAATATCAATACACTAAAATCAGCAATAATAGATGAGGTTAAAGGCAGCTTCCAGGAGAAGCAACATGACCTTAGATTGTGCTAAAGACTCCTGAATTACAGGGAAACCATGCTCAAGGGCAGTGCAGATTCATCAAAAATGTCGTCACATTTCTTACAGATTGATACTACACAGGAGTATGAAACCATCCCTCACGCTCAAATTACTTACAGGACATATAAAGCCTGTCTGATTGCTGCAAAGCACTAAGGCTTGAAAGTGTGCAGTATCTATCACGTGGCTGGCGCTGGTCTACTTTTCACACACATTTGTCTGACTGGGGTTACTACTTGCTGTGCTTTAGGAGCCTCGTCTTAAGAGAATTTTGGTTCAGGGCAGAAGCAGGGGAAGGTAGTTAGCAATAACGTGTCTACTTGGTATAAAGCTACATGATCAAGAATTGGCTCTGAAGGAATCTGGGAGTTTCTGCCAGCTCCTGCTGGCAGCCCTCTATAAATGTGGTTCTTGAACCAGAAGAACCTTGTTAGAAATGCAGACAGCTGGGGCTTCCCCAGACCTATTGTCTCAGAAGCTCAGAAGGTGGAATGCAGCACCCTGTGGCTGACAAGCCCCTCGCCTCCCTGCAACTCTAGCTTGAGAGAGCTGGGCCTCAGGAATTTTCCTCATCATATCCAGGTCACTTGAGTCCTTAGCACAGGCACGTGGGTCTTGGATCCATAGTGACATCTCAGATAAGTGAGTTCCTTAGTGAGTAATGAAGCTTTAATTACCTATTTCCCAGAACCAGAACAAAATAATAAACTACCTCAAATGATGGCATGCTTTTAGGACGTTATTTCAAGAGCAACTTGTACGAAAATTAACGAGTTATTGTGAAGTATTTTAACACATAGCCTATTATTGCCCCATCAATTGAGACAGGTTCATTTGAGTTAAGAAATTAAAAAAGGGCGCCTGGGTGGCTCAGTGGGTTAAGCCGCTGCCTTCGGCTCAGGTCATGATCTCAGGGTCCTGGGATCGAGTCCCGCATCGGGCTCTCTGCTCAGCAGGGGGCCTGCTTCCTCCTCTCTCTCTCTCTCTGCCTGCCTCCCTCCCTACTTGTGATCTCTCTCTGTCAAATAAATAAATAAAATATTTAAAAAAAAAAAAAAAAAGAAATTAAAAAAAAATTTTTTAAAGATTTTATTTATTTATTTGACAGAGAGAGAGATCACAAATAGGCAGAGAGACAGGCAGAGAGAGAGGGGGAAGCAGGCTCTCTGCAAGGCAGAGATGCAAGGCCCCTGATGCGGGGCTCAATCTCAGGACCCTGAGATCATGACCTGAGCCAAAGGCGGAGGCTTAACCCACTGAGCCACCCAGGAGCCCACCCGCCAAATTTTTTTTTTAAGGGCAAAAAAAGAGCATATATTCAGATGTGGGGTGTCTTTATGTTGTGTGTTAGTGGAATTTGTGAGGATAATTGTGTAGATGGAAGTAAAAGTCAGAAAGAGAAATCTAGCATATTATAGTATCAGAATTATAATGAAATATGACATATGCTGTTATAAGAACATTATTTTCTTAAAGTCATTTCCCATTTACCTAAATAAATATTTATTATACTGATTGTGCTCTGGCCATCTAGTAGTCAGCTAAAACTCATTGTGAGATATGATCTATATTGAATAAAAGTCAGATTTTACTGAAAGTTCCCAACATAGTAAGGGAATGTGTACTTCAGTGTCAAAGACCTCTGCCTTTTTTTTTTTGCAGCCCGTGTTCTTAGGACCCATCCTTTACCTCTCTGAAGCTCACTTTCCTCATCTGTAAAATGAGGATATTAGAGAAGTCTAGGGCGCCTGATCTAAAATTCTACCTGAAGGGGACACTGATTTGGATATGCAAGCATTGGCTTGAGAACTCTAGTCTCAGAGAAGAGGAAACACTTGAGGTAGAGGCAGAAACTGAAACCTCGGGTGCAGTCGTTCACTGTTAGCTACTGCAAGATAGTATGGGATAGGCAGGACCAGCAGGAACGGTAGCCTGAGGGAAGAAATACTGGGGAGACATCAACATCAGGGCACAAGGGAATGCTGCCTTCCTGGTCCTAAGGGAATGTATTTGAATGACATTCATACCTAAGGAAAAATGTAATTCACCCTGGAATTCAGCCCAGCTGAAGCCCAGCAAGGTTAACAATCGCCTATTGCCCTTCCACTATGATGTTGTTCGTGTGCATTTGACCTCATTATCTGTCCCAGTGGCTGTTTTTTCATAGAATTTGATCTCCAACTTAATTACCTGAACCTGGACCCTTAACCTGCTTCCAGCTAGGCTTGTCCAATCTTAGAAAGACCTTGATATTAGTTTCAAGAGATTTTACTCAGCTTTTACCACCTTGTTGGAAAATATTGTTATCCAAGTAGAGCGAGGCCCACAGACCAACAGTTCCTAAGAGGAGGGGCACGCCACGGGACATTGGCCACATGGGCAAGAGCCTTTATGGTGGTTTCCATGGGAAAGAATTGGTGAGGCAGGGTAAGCCAGTTTAGAATTAGTTTGGATAATTTTGGTAGGCTTTAGGGCACAGGGGCTATCCCTAGTTGTCTGGTGCCTGGTCCTCCTGTGACTGGGACAGGCAAATAGTGGCATGGACTATAATAGAGAGATAAAGAATGTGGGTAGGAGGGTTTGGACTTGGATTGGTTGGCTCACATATGAAAACCACACTTGCAAGTGAGTCCTTGACTCTCTGGGAACTGGGGCCCTGGGAACAGCAGTCTCTCTAGGGCCACCAAGGCCCTAGATGTCAAAGCATCAGAATAAAAAGTTGTATCTCCCATGACCTCTTTCCCTCTGGCTATTCTCAACCTCCTTTACATGGTTCTCAGTTATCATAAGAGCAAAAGAAGGGAGTGTCTGCACAGAATAGGTGAAGTCAAATACCCAAGGAATCAGCTTGTATTCGATGTGGTCATATCCACAGCAAGTACAACACAGAGCTATTTGTAGGAGACCCAAGCTTCAAACGCATTGTCACTGTTCAGTAGCCCTTGAATGTCATCAGCACTCAAAACCTCTGGGTTGTTTTGTTTGTAATGTGCTGACCAGTAATAGTAATACATAACAAATGATTGTGATAACCCAATGAGATAAGGCACTTTAAAGCCGTAAAGCACTATGTAAGTTTCATCATTTGTAGTAATTTTAATAACATAAAAGTAGATCAACAGAGGCAAATACTGAAGTGTTTATGGTCGAAATAATGTACCTGGGATTTGCTCTAAATAACCCCAGAAAACAAACAAGAAGTGGAGGGGACTGATGACACAAGATTGATAAGATGTTGGTAATACTGAGGGTGAATGATGGGTTTGTGGGAATTCTTTACATAATTTTGTATATTTCTAATATTTTCATAACAAAAATTTTAAGTACAAGTTGAGAGAGAAAAGAAGCATTAGACTTTAGCCATCACTGGAAAACAGCTATTATGTAAGAACACAAACTCTATTGTACAATTTTTTTTTTTCCTGTCATAAATCAAAGGCCCTTTTTCCTTGGACTCCTGGATTGCTAAAGCAACTTGATCTTGTCAATGGTTCCAAGTATCTCCAAGCTAAAATTGACTTAGGTTAATCAAATTCTTGTTATAATCCATTTGTATTAAGCAATGGAATTCCTAATGGTAAAACTATAATCAACATGTTATGACTGGTGTATGATGAGAGGTCCTATTCAATTAGGAGATTTCCCGAATCAAAGGCTCTTCACTCTCAAGAGAGCTTTACTGAATAGTGGTGGAGGTTGCTTAATTAGTAAGGTTAAAACATCTTTCAGAAACAAGGTCAAGATGACATTTCTATCTGTGCCAAGTTGATGAAAGAATTCTCCAAAGACTACACTCAGAAATCTTGGTGTGAAAATTCCTGGAAGACTTACCAACAGAAGGAAAAGGAAAATATGTTGATATTAATAGTATCAGTGGACCTTTCTTTAAGCACATTGTTGGCATTGGATTTACATAAGCATTTCCTTAAACTTTCCATAAAGTGATCAGCTTTTGCGTTGAGCAACTTTTTCCCCAAATTCATTATTCTTGTTTGGAAAAATAAGAATCCTTAAAACAACAACTCTCACCCCCGCCAAAAAAAAAAGACAAAAAACAAACAAACAAAAAACCCATAAACCATAATTCTAAGCCAATCAACAGAGGAAATTAAAAAAGAGTCGATCCTTGGAGAGTCTTCTTTTCACAATATCTGTAAAGCTACTGAAAGAGATTGAAGAAACACTGAGTCCGTCTGTGCAATAAAAGGAGATGACTAACATAAGAGATCCTTTAATCAAAAAGTTGTATGTAGTGACAAAGCACTTGATAATCAAGGTCTGCTAGAGAAAAGGAGAGAGTATGAATCTGTACAAATATACTTGGTGGTATTGGTCCATTCAAACTGCAAGAAATTGCTTCCTTTATATTCCCATAACAAGAAAACTTCAGTGACAAATCCTGGAAAATTCTTTGCTTCATCTGATGAGTAAATTCTGTTTTCCAAACAATTATATTCTTGGTAGATGACATCAACTGTCAAACCCCTCATTTAACTCTGTATACTTTTTTTTTTTTTTTTTTTGGTCTTTAGCTAGCTAAAAACTTTATTTCAAACAAAAATTAAAAACAAATTGAGAGTTACTTCTCTGGGTGCCGGAGCAGGGAGGGATCAGGCCAAGGAATTCTCTGTGGCTGGCTGATATCCTCATGCACTGAAGGGGTTGTGATCGTTCCCTTCCTTTCCCCTAGGATGGGGATCCCTCCACAAGCATGAGACCCTGCGCCAGAGCCCACCTAGCAAGAGAAACTCGGCCTGGGCCAGTTGTTGGGAGGAGACAGAGCCGGGCAGCAGGTAGGCCATGGCCAACCACAAGATCCAGTCCTGAGTACCAAGAACCTACTCTCCCCACCCTCCCCACCTCCTGGGACTGCAAAAAGAGTAAGGCTGGCCTGTGGGAAGGAACTTCATGGACCCTGGCTAGTAGTAGAAAGAGAAGAAAGTCCCAGTGCCCCTCACATCAATTACCTCTGTTCTCTAGAGGGCAGTGAGTCCTGTCTGGGTACTTTAATATAGCTGACAACGATATTAAAATATTGTCCACTCTCTAAAAACAGCTAAATGTTCAAATTAGTATCGGGACACCCAAGTAGTATAAAGTAAAACAGGCCACATTGTTTAATACTTGCCCACAACCAAGGCTAGCTTGCCCTGGACAGAAGACCTCCACACCCTTCCTGTACTTTCAAACATCAATTTAGTGCTGAGTGTAAACAACAGTCCAGCTAAGAGGAAGAAATGAAAGCTTCACATTTATGGACTGTCTACGTTGCTCCAGGTAAATGAGTTTCATAACTTACATTGTTAATAGGGAGGAATATGGGGTTCAAGAGCTGTTTTGTAGCTGACTCAAGCTTGAGCATTAAAAGCATCTGTAAGAGGGTAAGTTTCCACGCTGCATGTTTTGTTTCTTTTTGCTGCTTCCAAGGCCAAGGTGAGCTTTACATTACCAGCCAGATATTCAAAGTATTGGCCATTTCCCTCCAATCTTGAAGAGTCACAAATAAGAGATTAGTCTCAAGCCCTGAGGACCATTATGTTAAAAGTGAAAAAATAAAAAGTGGAAGACACCATCAAGCCTGGAGAACAACACATAAAGATGCACCAACTGAAATTAGCATCACCTTGACCCATCCAAGGTCACTGAAAACTGATAAGGTGTACACCTCACCCCTCTCTCCTCAAGCTTACTTTTCAAATCTTAATCCCCTTCAATGTGTTTTTGTCATTTCCACTTGATAAAACAATTAACCTAACTGAAAAAATTAACCCAAAATAAAATTCTCTTTTCTCACCCCGAATTTGCCATAATTGTGAATAAACCGTAAGAGAAAAGCTTTGTGTTTTTAAAAACAAAATTCAAGGCATTATATGGCATCATGTACTTGAAAGTACCTTGAAAACTGTTCCAAGGCCTGTAAACACTATGAAAGTATATGATTACATTATTATAGATCCCAGACAATTTATGGCAAGCAAGTGTGCTGCTAGGGTATAAAAGCTGAACCTAATCATAGGCAGGGATTTTGATGAGAAGACTGCATAACAGTAAGGTTTTACACCATCTCATGCCTTAGCTGCGGGGTTGCAGCCTGGAAGAACACCACTCAAGGCCAAGTGATTGCAGAAACTGCAGCTGCTGGGACCAGCATCAGCTAAGAGAAGTCATCTGCACTCAGGCCCATTGCTGACTCTCCTTAGATTAACTGAAAACCCATGTATTTTCACCAGGAATATCCGAAGTATGAATCTCTGTCATTCTGTTCTCTCCTCTACCCTCATCCATCTGTTGGGATTTCTGGGCCTTGACCCAGCCCATCCCTCTAAACCCATCTAAACCCTTGAGTTCCATTCTATGGAAATACTGCTCTATACTAAAATCTTCTGTGAAGTTATCTGTTTGAAAAATCCCTCAACCTTGCCTTAAGGGAGAAGCCCCACGCCCACCCAATTACTTTCCCACATCCCTCACAAGTGGAAATTGTTCATTCTCTCATTGCCATGGAGCTCAAAATCTGGACGGAGAATTTTGGTCCTCTGTGTGCACGATCATCACTTGCCAACAATGATCGCCTCCTCTCACATGATACACAACAGCTTCTCCAACTTCCCTTAGATGTCATTTACCACCCTTCAACACATCAACTTCCCTCATCCCTCCATCACCATCATTTATGAAAGACTTTAGCATAGGCCCAGTCTTCCTCCCCACCCAAGTCCTGCGAATAGCCTGGGTGACTTTAGTTGCCAAGTGGACAGCCCATCTAACATCTTGACCTTGGATTCTCGACCTCCTGATCTCTTATGATCTTCTGTGCACCCCCATCAGCCACTTACTCGTTAGTATGGCCTTAAATTTGTCATACCCTGAAATTACTGACTAGGACTTCCCTTATTTAGATCTTGACTTCTTTTCCTTCTGGCTTATAACTACTTTTCTAGCTACTCTCACTGTGGCCATTCTTCCATCTCATCAAGGCCTTCAAATAAATGTCTAGGCAAAAAGGATTTTTCAAATACATGCAATTTCTTTAAAAGATAGAAAAGACTTTGTAATGGAAATGTTTATGTGAGGATCTAAAAATAGAGCTCTGGAATTATGGAGATGGGTAGGAAGGGTGTCACAGGTAAAAATGCAGCACAATCTGCTAGTACTAAGTTAGACTGTGCTTGTTATAAAATATGGAACTAATAATCAGAAGCACTATATAAATGAAATCCCTAAGCAAATACCATGTGTGTGTTTGGGGGTTCAGTGGAGAGGTAACACATGCATGAACATGAGCTGGTATGCACAGGAGTTCCTGGAGATGACTGTGAGCAAGCTGAAGCAAAAGACTAAAATCAACAAAATCAGGGGTCTTTGTAAAAAGATCTGCCTTTTGCAGGAGGGTCTGAAAATGTACCTGTAATAAAGTAAGCCTTACTTAACAAAGACAGCAGTGGGAGATGTGATGAACATGAGTCCATGTGAAGATTATAAGCCCTACATGTGTTAACAATATAAAAACATATGTTACACCAGAATTGAACTCGTAAAAGCAGAGGTGGTTAGGTAGCATCATAAGAACATATTAGGTAAATATTATGATATAGAGAATGCAGATTGATATACCTATATCAATAGATATATCAATATGTATTATGATATAGAGAATGCAATTTTTTAAAATCGATATTTTTAAAAAAATCCACCATAAAGCCAGTAGAGGAAGACAAGCATATTCTGACCTTTAAAGTTTAGACACAGAAATAATGGGATATATATTGCTCCAGTAGGAGCCCAAATTTGTAAGTTCCCGTGGCTGCAAGAGACCCAGGGCCAGAAGCAGTCAAGAGGTAGACAGCAATCTGGAAGGTATCCAGAGCTACTGCCATTTATTTAATATCCTAAAGTAGACCTCTGGGAATCCCCTAGTGTCTTCTGTTCCTCATGTACTATTCCAGTTTCTCAGCAAGGTCTCTCCATTTTAACTCATAAATGTCCTACTTCTCTCTGACTTTTCACTGCCACTGCCCTTGGATACCATTGTCTCTGGTCCAGACCGCATTGGTAATAATTACTAGATGAGAGCCCTGCTGTTCAAACATGTTTCCTATGTCAGAGGCATCAGCACTATGTGGAAACTTGCCAGATATGCAAATTCTCAGACCATAACCCAGACCCCCTGAATTATAATCTGCATCTTAATAAGACTTCCAGGTAATTCATATGCACATACAAGTCTAAGAAGCCCTGGACCAAAGAACATTGGAAACTTCCTCTCAATTTTATGGGCCAGTGGTAGTGTAAAACCAAATCGGCTTAAAATGATCTAAAGGTAAAGAGAAACAAGAGCTCTAATTTTTTTGTTTGTTTGTTTTTGTTTTGTTTTTTAAGATTTTATTTATTTATTTGACAGAGATCACAACTAGGCAGGCAGAGAGAGGGGGAAGCAGGCTCCCCGCTGAGCAGAGAACCCAATGCAGGGCTTGATCCCAGGACCCTGAGATCATGACCTGAGCTGGAGGCAGAGGTTTAATCCACTGAGCCACCCAGGCACCCCAAGAGCCCTCACTTGTTAAGAATACATTTAAATCTTTAAATTCTTCAATGAGGAAGGGTACTCAGTTCGTGCTTCAATTTGTGATGTTATTTGTAACTAAGAGTTCTTGAATTGCAGTTTCTGTGTTTGTGATTTGACTCCAGGTTGTGGGAGGGTAGAGACAGGAATTCTCCTAGATCTCCTTGTGACCCCTAATCTAACACTATAAAAACCAAAAGGACCAACAGAGTCTTGCTAATGAAGCAAGTGGGATCTTGAGCAACAACACTGTAAAGAACCAGAATATCTATTATTAAACATCTGTGTGTTCAAAAACACAGGTGAACCTCAAAGCATTAGGTTGAGGGAAAGAAGCCAAATGCACACAAAAAATACACATTGCTCTATAATTGCATTTAAACGAAGTTCAAGAAAAGGTAAAAGTAAGCTATGGTGATAGAAAAATAAAGAATGATTACTTCCAGGGAGAGAGATGGTAGCTAAGAGAAACATTAGAGAGCTTTCTGGAGTGATAGAATATATCTTAATGTTGGCGATGCTTATGTGGATGTAGACCCATTCTTTGAGTAGTACACTTAAAGCTTTGTTCATTTTACTCCATGTAAATTATACTTCACTAAGACAAAAATAAATAAATAAAAATCATTGCATTAAATCTGAGTTTCATAAAAGGGAAAACTTGGATAAACTTACTTCAGCACAGTATTTTGAAAGTTCATGCTACCAAGTCATGGCTTAAGCCAGAGGTCAGAGAACCAGAGCCTCCAGTCACCATATTTATTTCACAAACAACAACAACAACAACAACAAAAAGTTCAATTGGAACACAGACACACCCATTTTTTTATAGCGACTATATGTTCTTCCAAGCCTAAAGTATTTACTATCTGGTGGCTTTCCATAAAAAATTTGCCAGTGGGGCACCTGGATGGCTCAGTGGTTAAGCCTTTGCCTTTGGCTCATGTCATGATCTCAGGGTCCTGGGATCGAGCCCAGTCCTGGGATCAAGCCCCACGTTGGGCTCTCTGCTAGGCAGGGAGCCTACTTACCCCTCTCTCTCTGCCTGCCTCTCTGACTACTTGTGATCTCTCTGTCAAATAAATAAATAATCTTAAAAAAATAATTGCCAAATACTGACCTGGGCCAATAGTTTGTAACTTCTGGGGGATTCATGTTTGTCTCAGAGAATCCAGCGAAAGCTATAGATCATTTCCTCAAGAAAATATACAGGTTCTTAAATATAAAACGTTCCTTATAATCTCAGGAAGTTCTACCCTCGGAAGCACAGTCATCATCCCCAACTTGAGACTTCCTGTTTGAGGTTTCCATCACCATCTCCACTGAGAAGAGTCCACACGTTGGCTCTATGAACCACAAACGATTGAATTTCCTCTTCACACTCTCATTCCCTCCATGGAACTACTTAGGGTATAGCCAATAATAAAATAAAATTGTAATACCTCATCTTGCATCAGTCAGTGTATTTTGTTCTCCTTCTGGGTGACAGTCTATATACTACTTAGTCTTAGAATTTTTTCTAAAAATGTCTTGTTTGGTATCAAGGTAGACCAAGAACACCAGAAGTGATGAACTGGTGGTCCTTAGCCTCAATACCAGAAAAAAAGCACAAAGCTATAGCTTACAGACAAGGGGTGAGCAATGTCACATTCACATGAAGATATTGTCATGTTTATTCAATAGACCAAGAATGGAGAGGAAGTAAAAACATGGGGACCAAACGATGGCGTGTATGTGGATACTCTGAGCTCTTGCACAGCAGGGCCATCCCCTGCAGCACCTTGAATGTTGTAGGAAACTCATAGGCAATAAAGAAATGGATAAATTAAACTAATTTATAAAAACAAAAGTCATTATTTTATGTGTTTCAGGCTTCCTGGGAGCAACACAATAGTTTAATTCATTTTGCATTACATAAAAAGACAATTACGAGCGAGGAACACCCCTTGTGTTTCTTTAATGCTTATTTCATATTAATGTGCTCACACGACATATATCAAAGGTCTAGTTGGTGGGAGGTCTACCAACTTATTAGCAGCATTTATTGTCCTAAAAGAAACCATTCAGAGTCATTTGAGGAGGACATGGCATGTTTTGAGCAATTCCTAAATAATAATAATAATGATTATAATAATAAGAATAATAAGAAAGGATCTTCACACAAAATAAAAACACTCCAGTAAACATGATCTCTGATCTAATGCTAGTTCTACAGTTTTTCATTACTGCCTTCCTAGCTGCTGTACGAACAGTGGGCGGCATTCTACAAAAGCTGATTAATGCTAGGATCTCAAATTGCTGAAAATTGAAGGAATGTGCCCCATGCTGACAATTTGCTAATCAAAAAATTGTCATTTCTATCGTTGTGCAAGGCTTTAGCCTATCTTATTTTCTTCTCAAATGCCATGTTATATATTCTCCATTCAATGAGATTGAATGCTTTTTTCTAACAGTAAAAAGGTTTTATGGGTTCATCAGGAGGCTAAATCTCTCTAATTCCAATGAATCAAACACCAAAGTGGAAGGAATATATTTCTGAAAACATTTGCTATTTTTGGTATCAGGTCAATAACAATCCACAGATCTGTGCTGACATGGACCTCCCAAGTTTAAAAAAAGCATTTTATTACCCACACAATTATATTTTTAAAGAAAATTAAATGTGCCAATTCATTTGTGGTTGTTAGCATTGTTAAGGTCTCAGAGCAATTGGCATAGATCAGCCTATGCAAAGTGGCCATCTCAGTGTGGACAAATGATGACTATCAAAACAACCATATTTAGAAGCCAGAATGGCTTCTTTAACACTGACACTAGTAGTCCCTATGGCTCCTAAGCCACAGGGGACATGGGCCAAACTCTCAAAGTGGCTCTCACCACCCCTTCCCCCATGGCTTGAAGTCAAGGTGCACTTCCCTCTTGGAGAATACTGCTAGCTTACTCCTCAAATTCCCTTCTCCAGCTCTACAACATTTACGTCTCCTACAGACTGAGAGTAACTGCCAATCCTGCAAAACTAACCTTACACTCTCTTAGCATGTCCTCTATGGGTGGTCTGGCATCTTAATTTAGAATGAAAATGGGGGTATTTTCTCAAACCTTGCTTGAGAAATGGCAACACAGAGGACAGGATCTAACACCGTAGTGGACGTAAGAAGAAGGGAGTCAGAACAGAAATGTGCACATAGAACCAGGATCTTAAATGTCTCTACCTTCAGTGAAAGAATAATCTGGGCTCACCACAAAAAAGGAGACACCACAGAAAGTGCCCATCTGCCCTTCAGTTTATAATCACAAGTTGGCCCTCACACTGCATGGTGCCCTAAATTTTTACCACTTGTTTGATCTGAAAAACCCCCAAGTCCAGATTTTTTTAAGGTGATTCTGATTTAGAACGAGGAAGAAAAAAAGGCAAATTCTTACTGGAGAAATGTACATTTGCCCTGTCCTCCTGGTGTTCTGAAAGGAGCTTGAAACATGAGCTGACATTAAAAACTAAGAAGTCACATGAGGAAACAAGGCATCATGAGCAAGAATTGCCAGAAACAACAAGTGGCAAAGTCAGATGCACAGAAGCTGAAGAAACTGGAATTTTTAGTTACAGAATATAAAATAAGAATATACGATATTTCTAAAGAAATTCCAGAAATTATTAAAAGTATGTGCAAATAATGAAAAACTATCAAACTTGGATAGGCAGATTTGAAGAAAGAAAAGAAAGAAAAGAAAAGAGAGAAGAAGGAAGAGAAGGAAAAAAGAAAAAGGAAGGAAGGAAAGAAATTCAAGCATGAAAATGTAATAATTAAAATGTAGAATTCAGGGATGCCTGGGTGGCTCAGTAGGTTGTGTGCCTTCAACTCAGGTCATGATCCCAGGATCCTGGCATCCAGCCCCACATCTAGCTCCTTGCTCAATGGGGAGCCTGCTTCTCCCTCTGCTTGCTGCACCCCCTGCTTGTGCTCTCTCTCTCTCTTTCCCTCTGACAAATAAATAAATAAAATCTTTTTTTAAAATGTAGAATTCAATTGCTGGATTAAAGGGCATGCAGTGGGAGAGTTAATGAGCTAGAAATCGAGCTGAAGGTTATATGCAGAATGCAAACGTTTACAAATTTGACAAGACATTGATCTTCCCAGGTAACATAACACTTACAAAAATTTTAAAAAGAAAATTTCAGAGAAAATTCTAAATATAGTCCAGAAAAATGGAACAGGAAAGAATGGAGAATAAAATGTTTAAAAATAAAAGGAATCACTTCTCCTTTTATTTAATAAATGTGATATTAACACAAGAATTGGCAGACACATTAATGTAATAGACTGGGTAGACATTCTACGTATTCTGATGAGGAGGAAAGCTTACTATCTAATAAAGCTTCTAAACCAACAAGATACTGTTTAGAAACATATCTAATACTGTCTAGCAAATGGTATTAGAAGACTGGCCCCGCTCACAGAAGTCATTCCAAATTATCACTTTACACTAGTGACTGAAATAAGTAAGAATGGATTTTTCCTTCTTGCATCTTTAATATTGAATCTCTTTTCCTAGTAGCCAATGAAATGAATGACAAAAACCTGAGAAAAGTGAAAACATCCACAGCTCTTCAACAACAAACCCCCAAAAGCAAAGGTCACTGAATGTAATACACGTAAAACACCTTTGAATGGAAATAAATAGATTCTGGAGCCAAGAAGGGTCAGTATGACTTGGTTCCCAGTCCCACCTGCAGCCCCACGATTGGTGCTGGCAACAAAATGCTGAAATTCTCAGCAATTCCTGAAAATTTGAGGAGCAAAATGATTTCTGCACAATGAGTCTGTAAATAAGACAACTTTTTCTTTGAAAAGATAAGAAAAAGGAAGGCAAAAACCTATATACTAACAGCATATAGTTTGGGGTGGTAAGAATACAGGTAATTGTATTTTCTTAGTACATTTTTAGTTTCCAAAGAATAAAATCAATGTAAATAAATATAAATCAATATAAATGTAAATAAATATATAAATATATATATAAATCACTATAAATATAAAGAGTTAAATTGAGAAAACACTTTTTAAAATAGAAAAAGTGGACAAATATTAAGTTCAGGGCTTTTGACGCTTTTTTTAAACTAAAAACATGGAAGAAAACATAAAGGAGATTAATATAACTAAATAGTTTTTATAAATCTGAACATGGGAGTTTTTTTTTTTTTTTTTTTTTTTTTTTTTTTTTTAATTTTTTATTTTTTATAAACATATATTTTTTATATACATATATTTTTATCCCCAGGTCTGTGAATCACCAGGTTTACACACTTCACAGCACTCACCAAATCACATACCCTCCCCAATGTCCATAATCCCACCCTCTTCTCCCCAACCCCCTCCCCCCGGCAACCCTCAGTTTGTTTTGTGAGATTAAGAGTCACTTATGGTTTGTCTCCCTCCCAATCCCATCTTGTTTCATTTATTCTTCTACCCACTTAAGCCTCCATGTTGCATCACCACTTCCTCATATCAGGGAGATCATATGATAGTTGTCTTTCTCTGCTTGACTTATTTCGCTAAGCATGATACGCTCTAGTTCCATCCATGTTGTTGCAAATGGCAAGATTTCATTTCTTTTGATGGCTGCATAGTATTCCATTGTGTATATATACCACATCTTCTTGATCCATTCATCTGTTGATGGACATCTAGGTTCTTTCCATAGTTTGGCTATTGTGGACATTGCTGCTATAAACATTCGGGTGCATGTGTCCCTTTGGATCACTACATTTGTATCTTTAGGGTAAATACCCAATAGTGCAATTGCTGGGTCATAGGGCAGTTCTATTTTCAACATTTTGAGGAACCTCCATGCTGTTTTCCAGAGTGGCTGCACCAGCTTGCATTCCCACCAACAGTGTAGGAGGGTTCCCCTTTCTCCGCATCCTCGCCAGCATCTGTCATTTCCTGACTTGTTGATTTTAGCCATTCTGACTGGTGTGAGGTGATATCTCATTGTGGTTTTGATTTGTATTTCCCTGATGCCGAGTGATATGGAGCACTTTTTCATGTGTCTGAACATGGGAGTTTTTAAATGTAAATGGCAACTTGGAAAAATGCTTACAATAGCTGTAATGGAAAGTTAGTACCCCTATATCGAGAGCTCTTAAAAAGAAATAAAACCTCTGAAATATGAACATATATTTCACAGAATAGAAGCAAATAATAAACTTGGGATAAACAAATGTTCTATTGGGTCAGTCTGAAGGCTTAGCCTTCAGCTAAAATCATGATCCTGGGGTCCTAGGATGGAGCCCTGCTTTAGGCTCCCTGCTCAGCAGGAAGCCTGCATCTCTCCCTCTGCCCTTCCCTATGCTCATGCTCTCTCTCACTCTCTCGAATAAATAAATAAAATCTTAAAAAATTTTTCTATTAAACTTTTAACTCTGCTATCAAAGAGAAGTAAGTCAAAATCGTGAAATATAACCTAATTCTATCTAAGAAGCAAAAAATTTTATTTAAAATTATAATAATGCTCAATGCCAGTAAAATGAGGTTTGATTGACATTTTTACATTCTGCTGAAATACATACTGTTACCACTTTCTAGAAAGCTATTTTGCAATATTTATGTTCATGCCCTTGATCCAGTAATTCCACCTCTAAGTCTCTATTCTAAGATTTTTTCATCATATTACATACAATAACAAACATTCAGAAACCATCCAAATATCTGTTAGTGAGTTTGTACATAAATTTTATGCAACCATTAAAAGTTATTCTTTTAAGGGATATTTTATGAATTGAGAATATCCTTTCAATGCAGTCAATGAAAATAAAAACTACAAAACTATCCTAGTGATTATGGTTCTATTTAAATTATTTTTTAATATATATAAAAAAGACTGAAAGAAATAGATCACATGTGAACAGTGCTCCTCACAGGGTAGTAGAATTAAGGGCCATTAAAATTTTTTTTTATCTAATTCTATATGTTTTAATTTTTTTTAAATATACATTGTTTTATATTTTAAAAACAAGCATTGTGGGGCACTTGAGTGGCATAGTCAGTTAAACATCTGACTCTTGATTTTAGCTCAGGTCATGAACTCAAGGTCCTGAGATTGAACCCTGCATTGGACTCCATGTTCAATGTGGAGTCTTCTTGTCCCTCTCCCTCCCCCCATTGCTCTTGCTTTCTCGGTCTCTCAAATAAATAAATAAAACCTTTTAAAAAATAAAATAATAAATAAAATATCAATAAGTGTTTAATTTAAAAATCCCTCTGGGTTTAAGAATCAATTTTCAATAAATATAGAAGAAATAAAATAAAATATAGATATAATAATCTAATATCAACAGAGAAAAGAACTGTGTTATCTTAAAAGAATAAAATCTTTGTTACAAAAAACACTAGGCCTTCAGTAGAACTTGAATGGAAAATGTACACATGAAGAAATGCAAAGAGTTAACATATGAATCAAGATAAAACCAAGTAATGAAAAACAGGAGTATTAAAGGAATCATGCAATATCTTTTTCTCCCTATAAAATCAGTGATGCTCAATTTGTCCTCAGCCCTCAACTCTCCACCCCATCCCAAACAACAGAGTGACTGGCCAGAGTATCATGAGCAGGCATTCTGTTCTACCATTGATGGAGTATAACTTGATGGAATCCTTGAAATTATCTGGAAATGTGAATCAAGATTTCATGGTATTTTCCTGTGCTTAGACCCAGAAATATCCCTTTGGATATTCTAGCCTAAATATGTAGTCATAAAAAGGGAGGTAGGAATTTCTATGCAGAAACATCACTGGGGCTGTATTTACTTTCAAATATTAGAAACTGTTAACTGTTCAACATTTGAGAGATGGATAATAAATTTTGGAAACACTAAACTGATTTTAGTCACAAGTTTTCAATAATGTAGGAAATTGTTTTCTAAAATGTTAAAGGTAAGAAAGTTAAAACTATTAAAAAACAAACCTGTGTATTAAAAACAGTTAAAAGCAAATATATGCAAATAGTAATACCTAAAACAAAGAAACAAGGAAAATACACTGGAATTTTTCTAAACTGAAGGATTAATATTATAGAGTGAGTGAAGGTGAAATTCGAAACCAGCAACTGAACATTTTGGAAATCCCTGCCAAGACTTCATTTCTAGTTTTATCTTTCCACTTAATGTTGACATATGTCAAAATTATCCAAGGTTAAGGACTCAAAAAAAAAATGAGTTAATTCAGAGAAACCACAGTCTGCTGCCAACTTATTCAAGAAATGTTGGCCTTCTTAATTTACTCACACACTTTGCTAATCAGAATTCAATTTGATGAGCTTTTTATTGGCCAGCTGCAACCATTTGTTTGTTTGTTTGTTTTGCTTTGTTTGTTTCTTTAATCACAAAGGACCATGCTCCTTGGTGTGTTTTTCTACCAAACAAGCTATTATACAATTCACAGCCTGTTGACTTTGGGAGGATTCAGGGTATTCCCCCAAATTATTCTGTGTATTGTGCCAGATCCTGCAAGTGCAAAAGGTAGTCTTGCTTTAAAAGTTGCTTATGGAGACAAGGTTATCATTGTAGAAATACTGGGAAATAAACAGTGTATGCTACAGGCATTCAGAGAAGGGGATAATCAGTATAGGCTGAAACAAAGGGGCATTTATTGAGCACATACTAAATAACAGTCACTGAGAGTTGTGTATTTTTTTAAATAAACTTTCTGTTAATTTTCATAACAACTCTCCCTGATAATCATTATGACCCATATTTTATAAGTAAGGTAACTGGGGCTCAGAAAATATATGTAACTTTCCTAAATCCACATAACTAATGAGCAGGCTTATATGATTCCATTTTTTCTCCTGCTACTTAAAGAACACTTCACAGAGAAAGTTTTGTGGGGGAAGGAATAACATGTCAATATGTAAAAGGATAGATATTCTATAAATAAATTATAATCCATTCATTACTCCCACCTCACAATAAGTTGATCAATGACTAGAGTCAATTTAGTAGAATATTTTTCTCCTTATAGAGTAGAAAGGCTAAGGTATCAAAAACAACCACAGTTTTAATTAAGCAAATATCTAGTTTCTCCATTACTCTTTCCAAAAACACAATATTAAACTGATTCCTATGCCTCGTGGTTTATGAAATTATAAGGAAGAGAGTGAAGAGAGTGAATTGAAGTGATGATGTTTCAAACAGATCCTTGAGAAAATATTGAACTCCCAATTCATATCGCACTCCTCATCTGCCATGTTTTTAACACATTATCACATCTAAGTACTATTCAATTAGACTTTCCCAGGCTGGTAACATTGGGAAATTTTATTTATTTTTTTTAATGGACACTGAAATACAAATTTAATAAAATGTGCATGTATTTCAATAAATTGTTCTTATTTTGATTTTTCCTCCCATTTTATTTTCCAGCTACAATTCTTTATTAAACTTCAGAGAACAACCTACTTTAATATTAAATGTGTATGGGAAACTTTGTTTAAAAAGCAAATAAAAAGTTGAAGAAAAGGCAGCAGTTTCTCTCCATAGGGAGAGGTTGTGATAAAAGTCCTGTTTATCCAGAAGTTGTTCATGCCTGGACTTCAGTGTCCTCTGGTCCCCACACTGGGCAAGACTCACCAGACTCCCTTGGCATGTCCACAAATCAGAATCAGACTCAAACATGAGGAGCAAAAATGTGTCACCCTCCAAATCATCTCACCTCAGAAATAGGCCAACCCTGCTCTCCATGAAGCTTATTTCTAAATGGTTCCCATAGGGTGTGGAAGCGCAGAGAGAACGGTCACTGTATCTGAAGCCCGTCCCCCCTCCCCCAGTTTGAGCCTTCACATTACTGAAGTCAAACCTCCTCCACAGAATCCCTATGGAATCCTGTGAGTCTGAGCAGCTTCCCACAGTGCCATTGGCTACTGGTCACCCTACTGTGGTGTGTGGGCACTTCCTCCCCCAAAGTGTGGGAGAATGACAGCTACTGAAAAGATAGTCATTTGATCTTTCCAGAATGGTGGGATAAATGCATGGTGTTAACTCTGTCCATTTGATTTCATCAAATCATGATGGGAAAAGTCTCTAGTTATTTGTGATTGGCCTTGAGGTTCTGAATGAGTGAGGGAAAATGTTTTCCACATCTTTCCTTGAGTTGTGCCAGAACACGCTATGCTTGAAAACTGGAAAGTGTAGCTTCTATAACTTACTGTGTGCCGGTTAGCAGTTAGCCACTTAATGGCTCTGGGCCTAAGTTTATTCAACATACACATGTGGATAATGAGTTCTTGATGAAACACCAAATAACATAATACAAAAACCATAGAATGCACTGTGTAAACTGATAGGTGATACATAAATGAAAAGTATATGTAAATGAGAAGCTTATCATTATTACCTATTTCCATGCTTTTTAACTAAAGTTTTAATGGCTTTATCTGTAATCTCCCATCCATTGACAGAGAGTCCTTAAAAGCTGGAAGTTTACAAAAAAAAAAAAAAAAAAAGAATTACCTCTTAATAATATCTCTATTTTATTTTTTAAAATATTTTATTTATTTATTTGAGAGCGAGAGAATGAGAGAGAGAGAGAGGAGAAGAGGATGGTCAGAGGGAGAAGCAGACCCCGCTGAGCAGAGAGCCTGATGCGGGACTAGATCCCAGGACTCCAGGATCAAGACCTGAGCTGAAGGAAGTTGCTTAACCACCTGAGCCACCCAGACGCCCTATTATCTCTATTTTAAAAAAAGAATTGCAGGGGTGCCGGTGGCTCAGTGGGTTCAGCCTCTGCCTTTGGCTTGGGTCATGATCTCACAGTCCTGGGATCGAGCCCTGCATTGGGCTCTCTGCTCAGCAAGGAGCCTGCTTCCTGCCTCTCTGTCTACTTGTGATCTCTCTCTCTCTCTCTCTCTCTCTGTCAAATAAATAAATAAATAAAAATCTTTAAAAAAAATAGAATTTCATACCAAAGTCTGCGGTTCTTCAGTTTTTCAAATAGCCTCAAAATATCCAAAGAGGAATTTTGGTAAAAAGTGCACTCTAATTTTGACTTATCAACTTTGGGGAACATCTCAATAAGTCAGGCACAAATATTTATCTTTATTTCTTAGATTTCTTTTCTCTAAGTTTTTCTTTATAGAAAAATATATTTTCATTTCAAATTATTTTATCCAGGCTTCAGTTATGTCCAAGGAACATGGTTGTATAAAGGTTATGGAATATTCCTGGGTGTGATCATTTAAAATATAGTTTCTATCATCACCTCCATGTTCTTAAGCCAAGAATAATTTCCTATAAATTAAAGAAAGCATATAATGACATCATGATCCTTTTAAAGATTCTCTATGCTCAATGCTAGGCCAGGCTTCAGCTAGAAATTAACAAAGAAATGAAATACAGTGAGTCTTATATAGCCTTTGATTTTAGATTTACCACCATATATAATGGGACATAAAAGCAACAGTGCTGTTTATATGACACATTCCTTCTTACTGGGTGCACAAAATAAAAAAGGCTAAAAGATCATACCTGGTACCAGATTACACTAGCAGTAGGGATTCTTTCTGAAAACAAGGCTCAATATAAAGTCCTTATCTTAAAATGTCCTATAAGGAAAGTTTTCATGTTGAGAAGCATGACTGAAGAACCCTTACTAAAGTCACAAGTCATAGAAATGTGTATCTTACATAATTACTTGGAGCAAAAGAAGACAACTAAGGTAATAGCCATGGAGATGGAGACTTCCCTCCCTATCAAAATTGCCACCTGCAATTTTGAAGCAGGCCATGAGGGAGTTGAAAATTGTGTCATTTTCATTACACAGGCAACTGGAAGAAATTAGCGATATTGCTCAGTACAGCCATTTCCTGGTTTTCATCTGTTATATACATATGGAAACATATAACAGTGGATTCCTGTCTTACTTCCCCTTTTAGTAAACCAGTAAAGACACTGATAACTTCAAAATGACACTAAATGTATTTTGCAAAAGTTCTTATGAACCCTGTGTACAGACATTATATTTGTGATGATTGACAACACCCCTGATTTTGCTGCTTGGGATGGAAAAGCCATTAATGCTTCATTGCCTTCTGCATCTGACATAGACTGACATCAAAGATTCTATTAAAAATTCTGAAAGAAGCCTTGCATACTGTTAGGAGAGTGTCAACTTTGTTAGAGCTAGGGATTGGGTGGTTAAAGGGGCAGGTGGAAAAATAAAACTACTCTGGCCACAATTCTACTCTAGAAAAAGAGATTAAGAGCAGATCAATTATGATATCAGAATGGCTGTGTAAAATTTCTAGATTTCCTTCTAGAAACGTGCTAGGATTACAATGCCCCATTCGGCAGAGCTTGTTGCTTTGACCATGAAATGGAATCAGTTGCTTTAGGTTCCAGTGCAAGATTCGCTACCTTCTCTTTCCTTCTGACAGTTGCCAGTACTCCACACAGTGCTTGCTCTTTGAGCCCAGGCCCTGGTCTGAGCCAGATGAAGCTGTGGACTGGAGCTTCCAACCCATGTAAGATGGACATTTGCAAGAAATAAACCTCTGTTGTTTTAAGCTACTGAGATCTAGAAGTTCTTTGTTACAATGTAACCTATTTTTCTGAGGACAGATTCAAGGAATCTGGCAACTTTCTACCACCAGAGTATTTCAGCAAGTAGAATTCTGCAGATAATCAGAAACTCTGCAGAGCTCTTTTCCATGTTTCTTAAACTCAGATGACCCTTAAAATTTAAATGTAGATCTGTAATCTTTTCCTCACTGTCATAAACAGCACCAGTGATGAAAAGCTTGCCAGGGTGACCTCTTGCTTTAGGAACAAAGGAGGGAATACAATATCAGTTCCACTGAAGAGCCTCTGGGAAATCCAGAATGCCGTGATCTTGATATCCATCAACCATTACCTGATAAAGAGACCTTCTAGAGTTCTGATTCCATTTATGCATCTCTCTGAGTCAGGCCTCTCAACTCTCAGCTTCTGTTACCATCAAAACAAAAAGTCACAACCATTAGGATGTTAAAGATGATCTTTGTATTCAGGAAGAGCTTTTGTGTTAGAGTTGCTTTGGAGCAGATTTAATTTTTGCTCATGCTTTAATTATACAGTTTGGAACTATTTCAGTTTCTTGGGGATGGAATTAACTTTTGCATGAAAGTATTTATGAGATAAACTATATGTAAAGATAATATTCTGATTTTTCTGAAGAGAATAAAATTTCAAGGCAACATATCAATAGGTATAAATACATCATACCAATTAATATGCTTATATGTACATCAGTTGGTAATATACATATATATACCATAGACATACATGTATTTGTATATATTAATATACAATATCAATATACGCAAAAGGCTTGATGCATGTGTTTAGGTGACTCATTATGGGTGAGGAATCCATTGCTTTCATCTGATTCTCAAAGAAGTTGTTACTTATAATATTGTAATTACTTCTCTACACTAGGGGTCAACAACCATGGCCCACAGGCCAAATATAGCCTGCCACCTGATTTTGTAAATGAAGTTTTACTGGAACATGACTGGGTTCATTTACTTACATGTTATCTATGGCTGCCACAAAGTCAGAGTTGAGTAGTTATGATAGACTGTATGGCCTGCAAGCCTAAAATATAAACTACTTTTATAAAATATAAACTACCCACTTGAGAGAGAAAGTCTTCTGATTCCTGCTCTGGACTCTGCTTCATCTACAGTCAGACACTCCCGGCTGTGAACTGAGACTAGCAGGTCTGACTCTACAAAAATCATTGCTCGATTAGAGCCAAACATTAAACCCAGAAGAAAAAATCCTCACTGTTTCTTTCTGCCAGAAACAGATAGAAGGCAGAGGGCAATGAGACTCTGGGTTCCAAAACAGACTCTTACTACTTACCAGATGTGTGAAGTTAGACCAGTTACTGAATCTCACTGTGCCTCAGTTTACTCCTCAGCAAAATGAAGAAAATAATAAGAATTCCTACCTCGTAGGGATTAATATAATGCATAAGTAGCACTTAGAACAGTGGCTTGCATATAATAAGAGCAAGAAATGTTATTTCAAAAAGCGTATTATCAAAGAATTAATTGGAGGAACGGCAGGGGAAGTGTTGGTGCATTATCTTGAAGCTGCTTGTGTGCAAGCCATCACGCCCACAGCTGTGGCTCGGAGCCAATTTACGCCCACAGCTGTAAGTCTGTGGCAAAGGGCCCCTGTGTGGAACAGGACCTTGTCTCCTGTAAGCTCAGGACCACTGCAGCTTGTTACATTCAGCTCCTGCGTGATTAAAACCAAGGGAGCATTCATTAGAAATGCTTCAGAATCCCTTGAGAACAGGGCATGATCCGAAAGAGATGTCAGAAACTAACATGGAGGGTTAGGGAGTGAGAGAAATCACCATAGAAGCCAGTGGCTGAGGTATAAACAGCTTGGCAAAGGGGGAAGGAGAATATGATGAAAGGAATCAAAACTAGAATGTTTCCGGGAACCTGGTGGGGGGCTCAGTTAAGCGTCTGGCTCTCAATTTTGGCTCAGGTCATGATCTCAGGGTCGTGGGTTCTAGCTCCAAGTCAGACTCTGTGCTCAGCCGGCAGTCTACTTGAGATTCTCTCCCTCTGCCCCTCCCCCCCAAAATAAATTAATAAATCTTTAAGAAACAAAACTAGAATGTTTCTTTTTTAGCCAGCCCGCCTTTCAGCAGGCCTATTTACTGAAACTGCCATGCCTTCTTTCTGATAGCAAAGGATTACACTACAGGAGAGAAGGAACTCAAGAGCCATGGTGGGATGATAGGAACTCATTCAAATGGCCAACTCATTTGAATGGCCATTCAAAGCTATTTTTACGAAGAGCTTTCAATCAACTGAGAAAATGTTTGAGTGAAATCAAGAACTAAAAAATGTTTTATATATTTTATAATCTCCATTATGTTCTTTAAATGTTATTTTAAAATGCTCTTTAATAAATATAGATTGGGGTGCCTGGAATGACTCAGTTGGTTAAGCATCTAACTCTTGATTTGGACTCAGGTCATGATCTCAGGGTTGTGGGGTTGAGCCCGGCATCAGGCTCCGCACTCAGCGGGGAGCCTGCCTGAGATTCTTTCCCTCTCCTTCTGCCCCTCCCCTTGTACTCTCTCTAACAAATAAATAAATCTATAAATAAATAAATAAATAATTTTGTAGCTTAAAATTTTTTTGCAGCAAGGCAAAACTAATTGTTAGTGGAGAGCTCAGAACAGTGATTTGCTCTGGGGGAAGTTGGCATGGAGAGTCTTACCATTAACACCAAAAGCATCATGTCCAACATTATTCTAATTAAACAATATCAAAATTAATTTTTTGCTACATTGTGCTTAAAAAAAAAATAATAACCAGGGCTCTCCTGGGACACCAAAGAAACAGGCCTGGATTTCCAGCCCTGCCTATTTGTTTACAGAAGGATTTTTGCCCTTTTTGTGCCCTGGACTCCATTGACAGATGGGCAAACTTATGAACCTGCATCAGAATAATGAATGCAAATGAATTAAATACAACATACAGCATTGCCAAGGAAGCCAATTATATGGAAATACAGGTACCAAAATTTTTTAAAATTTGTGATATAGTAACACATTTGCTTCTTTATTAATATAGCATATAATATGGTGTAGCTGCTGGTCCAGTAACGGCCGTGATTTTGAAGTAGTGACAGTTATAAACTGCATTTTGGGATTCTGCGGTAACTTTAATGTAAAATGAAAATAAGTATATCTTCTTTTGGTGACCAAGTCACAGGTATTACTAATACTAGGTGATTAGTTGCCATTAGTCATAATAGAAGGAGATGCTAAATCTCCTCCTAGGGGTAGAAGTGGAAGTAGACATGTAATCTCTTTTCCTAGTTCACAAGCCCTTTGGATTTCCAATGTCACAGGAGCCCCAGGTTAAGAGTCGCTACCAGGTTAAGAGCTGCTAACTGAGACTTACCTGTCCTTTTGTTAGGACAAACTGGGAAAGGGAACGTGGTAGGGGGAGGACACGGAAGAAAGCAAAGAAAAAGACTGAGAGCGAGAGACAGTGAGAGATTGAGAGACTAAGATGTGGAATGGAACAATTCCAGCATCGTGAATGAAAGGCTGGTGTGTGTGTTGGCAGGACAGTGGAGAAGCAAAAAGCAGGAATAAAAACGAAATGAGAGCCTGGAAGGAGAAAGTGAGCTTCATTTCCCAGGCACCACAGGTAGGGGTGAGTTACCGGGTGTCCTGATCCAGGGGTGTCACCGCTTTCATAGGCGATCCTTTGTCTGCGAGCAGCCCTGAAACCAGACACCCGCAGCAAGGAGGTGGGAAGCCCAGCAAGCCTACGGAAATGCACACCCTGGAGACTGCCATGGCCGTGACTCAGAAAAACAAATTTAGATATGATATCCCTAATTTTTCGTGCCTTCCAACAAGAATCAACCCTGCTTGTGATGGACAATATTTCTCATGATATTTCTTGGATGAATTCATATTTGCTCCTATTTATTGACCTGAAACTCAACCGATGGAGGGCCTATTCCCACAAAGAGGATTTTTTGCAAAAACAAATGGAATTATTTCTGACATTTCCACTTCTCCTACTCCATAATTTATATAAAGACCATGTTTTCATTATGAAGCATTTCGGCAATTCTGAAACTCTAAAAACAGTGATGATGGCTTCAATATAATAGTTTTTATTCCATATTATTAGTTTTTATTCCATATTATTTTGTTCAAGTAAGTCCATATTCTGGTATTGACCAATCACTGAGCAAAGAAAGAGAAAAATAATTCAAATCAATGGATTTTATCCCCACATAGGTCAGTTATCTTTAAACAAAAACAAGGAAACAAAATCCAGGAATGTTCTATGTCACAGACTATATACTATTAACTCTTGTTGGATGACTTTCAAATAGTGCCTTTGGGGCCAAGACAGTGATAAAATCAATAAAACTGCATCATTAGTGTGGGAATGAATTTTAGCACCTTGATTTGAAGTCAATTAAAATTTAACAGCTAGTGCTTCAAATTCAAATATTTTGTTACATATTTTGTTACTACTCTGGAGTATTTATTTTGAAGAGCAGAGGCACCCTCTTCTCATGTAAACCAACAATTCATGTAAGAGTGAGATATTAAGTGGAAGGTTGTTCCTTATTTTTTAAATATGTGCATCTTCCTTAGACCAGGTTTAGCGTCACTGCCAGGAAGCCATTCGGGTTGATAACGGCCCATCTTACTTGGAGAAGATGTCTCAGGACCATTCTAGATTGCAGTGGGTCACTTCCGTACCTGCTCCAGTCTAGACACAGGAAAGCCAAGAGATTCCACACACTCTGATTCAATTATTGGCACTGAGGTGGAAGGTTACAGGTTTACACCTCTCTGAACCATAAAAATGAAACATCTATGTGGGTACAGCCTGGACTATGGGATTTAAAATAATGGTGCCTTTTAGCATCATCAGGACAAATAATCTCTTCATGTAGTGCATATCTGGACATCTGCAGAATCTGTGAAGACATCTTTTTTGACCAATCTGCCTTTTTGCTTAGAAGTCGCTCTGGTGATAACTGCCTAAAGCCACATTCACAAAGTATATGTTTCCTGGAACCGACATTGAACAGATTCCATGGGGAAAAGAGGGTTCTGGGCTAGAATGTCTTTTCCAAAGATGGTAGCAACAATATCTCCTCCTTGTCTACATGTGCTTAATGGAGCTCTACCACTGTCTCATCAAGATGTAGAATTGAATTCCCTTGCTTTTGTGATCTTGGGATCCACTTACATGTGAAAGTCATGCTTGCCTGGTTCTAAGGTTATGAATCACCATAGCTTTCACCTGTGGTTGGAAGCTCTGAGCTACCATGAAAGAGTCCTAAGACTGTGGGCAGCCATGCTGTGAGGAAGTGCAATCCAGCCTCCATGAGACCACAAGGAGATACTCCAAGGTGATGTAAAGAGAAAAATACCCCAGCTGCTCCTGCCACCTGCTGCTCTAGTCCTAGCCACCACCTGACTACACTGAATGACAGCTCCCAAGTCAGAACCTTCCAGGTGTGAGTCCTTCCCCAATTCCTGATCCACAGAAACTAGGAGGAAATAAAATGTTTATTGTTTTAAGTCTCTAAATTTTGGGGCACTTGTTCATACTAAGAGGAAGAGGTTCCATCACAAAATTTGGCCAAAGCTGGGTTAAATAAGACTCTATAGGTTTTTACTTTCCCAGCAGGATTTCCCAGAGCCTTCATATGCAAATGAGCATGTGCATCTCCAAGACTGACATTTAGTGTGCAGAACTTCCTAATTTGTGTCCCCAAGAAACCATTTTTATAGCTACACTCAAGGGATAACTTTGGGAAACACTGGGCTAAAAGGATGCATTTTTATCCCGGGCAAGTTCTCCTTTCCCCCAGTGATCTGAACTCCAGATAATAAGTTTACTTCACTGTGATAATAAATTGAGGAACAAATGGTTATTGGCAGCCTAGAAGGAGTCACCTCTTGGTAACTCCTGTGTGTGATGTAAACTCATTCTAACATATCACTGAGCAAACAGTATGAACTCTGAATGTCACTCACTATTTGCTATGCCAATAATAGCTCCAGGATATACTGTCCTTTCAACGGGTTCAGCAAACATTTTGATGTGCTGAAATTCTCATAACCCTCTGGCTCTTCTGACTCTTTCACTTTCAAACTGAAAAGCTCTAAAGTGTTGGTTAGAGAAAGAGAGAGAGGCATTTTGTGCCAAATGTCTTTGAGAGGAATGAAGGAATGATGCAGACAATTCCACTTAGTAGAATCAGTTCCCCACATGGCTTTAAGATAGAGTGCTTCTCCTGTCCAGAAGATTCTAAAAGGCCAGGAATGAGGATTTTTTTTTAAAGCTTTTATTTATTGACAGACAGAGATCACAAGTAGGCAGAGAGGCAGGCAGAGAGAGAGGAGGAAGCAGGCTCCCTGCTGAGCAGAGAGCCCGACGTGAGTCTCAATCCCAGGACCCTTCGATCATGACCTGAGCTGAAGGCAGAGGCTTTAACCCACTGAGCCACCCAGGCGCCCCAGGAATGAGGATTAAACTGCTAGAGATTGTTGGGAAACTTCTGCCCACTTTGTAAGTGTTAAAAATTAGAGAGAGAATGTTGAAAAAGTTAGAAAAAGTTCATTTTTCTAATCAAATATGTGAAATGGGAATTAAGGTAAAGGGATCGAACCTCAATAAATATATAACAAGGGAGTATCACTTTCTGATTTGATAAAAGAGTAGGAGTTACCCATATGATTCCCAGTTAGTCACTATATGACTATCAATGTACGACATCAAATGCTCTAATCCATGACTCAGTTTCTCCATGACTAAATTACCACTCAGTTTTCAAGCTCTTTTACCTAAGGAACTCTAAATAGGGTCAAAGTTATGGCTGGGACAAAGATGAGGCCAACAAGACACTCCCTTTGGATGTAAAATTATAGGAGGTGTTCAAAATCTCAGTTATTGACACATAACATATTTAGTGCAATAGTTTTTTTTATCAAAATTCATGCAAATGAATTCTATAATAAACAAATGTCAAAATTTCCAATAAAAAAGCAGGATCAATATTACTGATTTTTCTTTTTGTCTTAGGTTCCAATATGGCAAGATACAGTGCTATTATGAAGCCCTTAAAAGTAAGATAAATTGAACACTGATTCATCACACATGATTAGTATGACAGACTAGTGATCAATACTTACATTGTTTTGGGTTCCCCTCTGCAACTGAGAAACACTATTTTACATACAGAGCGTATTATTTTATTTAAGCAAATTACTTTGGGTCTCTGTGCTAGTCAAAACTCTGATAGCCAAACTTAATAGTTTTAGATACAGATATGGATTTAGAGACAGACATATAGATACAGATATATAGATACAGCTCTGTATTCCCAATGTACTGAAATGGATTTTTCCATCACACACAGGCTTTCTCATCCCTCTTCTCCCCTCCCTATTCTCAGTCCCCTGATCAGCTAAGGTGGCTTGACTTGTACTTTGTAACAGAGAACACACAGGTAGGAACTCAAGGACTTACACAGAGAAAACCTGTGAAGAACATGCAGTTTGCATCTCTTCCTAGTGGGAAGAGTCTCTCACTTTGGTCAGACTGATTGGAAGAAGATTCTTTCATCCAACAAAGAATTTGTTCTTTTTCGGGACGCTTGGGTGGCTCAGTGGATTAAGCCTCTGCCTTCGGCTCAGGTCATGATCTCAGGGTCCTCGGATGGAGCCCCGCATTGGGCTCTCTGCTCAGCAGGGAGCCTGCTTCCCTCTCTCTCTCTCTCTGCCTGCCTCTCTGCCTACTTATGATTTCTCTCTGTCAAATAAATAAAATCTTTGGGACACCTGGGTGGCTCAGTTGTTTAGAGGACTGCCTTTGACTCAGGTCATGATCCCGGTGTCCTGGGATCGAGTCCTGCATCAGGCTCCCAGCTCCACGGGGAGTCTGCTTCTCCCTCCAACCTTCTCCTCGCTCATGCTCTCTCTCACTGTCTCTCTCTCTTTAAAAATAAAATCTTAAAAAATAAGTAAATAAATAAATAAATCTTAAAAAAAAAAAGTTTGTTCCTCTTCGATCATAGTAGTTTTGGATAGATGGGTGGATGGATGGATAGATGGATAGACAGATAGGAAATAAGGTCTTTGTTAAATTTAAAGACAAAGATGGTACCAAATGGATTAAAAGTTACAAAATGACTGGTGCACAGATTGGCACTCAGATTTTTTAAAAAATAACTCTTATTGTTATTATTAAAGTGATATATGCCCACTATAAAAGACTAGTAAATGAAGGAAGAAAGTAAAAGCAACCTGCAAATAGGATTGTAAAATATTGTAACTGCTTTGGAAAACCATTTGGCAACACCTCAAAATGTCCAATATGTAGTTAGCGTGTGACCCAGCAATTTCCTTCCTAGATATGTAGACAAGAGGATTGGAAATAAATATATGTCCACACAACAACTTGTACATGAATGCTCTTAGCAGCATTGTTCATAGTAGCAAAAGAGTGGAAACAACCCAAATGTCCATGGATAAACAAAATGTGATAGATCAATAAAATGAAATTATTCAGCCATAAAACAAGAATGAAATAACGATGCATGCTGTAATGTAGACAAACCTTGAAAACATGTTACACGAAAAAAGCGAGACGCACCAAACACACCTCTAATTCCATTTATATGAAACAGCCTGAACACTGAAATTCGTAGACATGGAAGGTAGATGAGTATTGCTAGATCTAGGCTGGAGAAGGGGAGACGGGGATTGATTGCTAGTGGGCACAGGATTTCTTTTTGGGGTACTGAAAGATAGCAGTGATGGTTGTACAACTCAGTGAATATACTAAAAACGGTTGAATTGTATGCTTTAAAGGTGGGAATTTTATGGTTTGTAAATCATATCTCAATAAACCAGTTATTCTTTTAAAACCCAACCATAAGTCTAAGACATAAAATAAGTACCATTAATATTTTCAGTGTTGCAGGTTATTTCCTGGTGATTATCCACCAGTGAGTTCACTCCACAATAACCCCGTTGTCAATGCAGACACAGCCCAAATGCCTCTAAGCTTTTTTTCTCTATAGGCAGGAAATATTACCTGTGTTTGTATTTCACAGACATGTTAAGGTAGACAGTGATTCAAGAATATTTCTTCCAAGGTATCCCTCAACCCTTAGTTGAAACTTCCCTATACCTGGCTCATCAGTGTATATCAATACTCAGTGGAGAGTCCTTGGTCAATATGTAATTATTATAGTTTCCCTAGAAGACCAACAGCTTCACTACATTCATGAGAATGTAAATTATATATATGTTACATATATAATATAAATAGTAGAGACATCATCTTACATATTTTAATTAAAGCTATAATATTAAAAATACATTAAAATAATAATAGACCATAAGTTCATCACCCTCGTGAAATTGCTTTTATTTCTGCATATATGTCTATTGTCTTCTATTGACTAATAGGATGTTTTATAATTGCAATCATAATATAATAAGAACATGCCTTCTTTTTTATTTAAACAGTCTCCATGCATCTTTAGCTTTACTATTATTTGCATGGTTTCATAACATACACTTGTGCAAAGTGAGAATGCATAGCCATGTCCCTAATATTAAATATTAGTTCACAGTTAGAGTGAACACCTTTAATATAGAAATACATATGAAGAAGGAAATACTAAGTAGTTGTATCTATTTAATATACACATATGACTTATTTAACCTTGAGTACTTCATTAAGATAAATTTCTGCATGGTGGATGATTAGCTCTCATTGCAAATTATCATTTTTCTTCTATCAGATAACCAATCTATAGAGCCACTACAAGGAATGTGTACCAATTCTACTATAACATTGCTTATATTATATGGTATAATTTTTTTTAAAGATTTTTCTTTATTTATTCAACAGACAGAGATCACAAGTAGGCAAAGAGGCAGGCAGAGAGAGAGGAGAAAGCAGGCTCCTCACTGTGCAGAGAGCCCGATGCAGGACTCCATCCCAGGACCCTGAAATCATGACCTGAACCGAAGGCAGAGGCTTAACCCACTGAACCACCCAGGCACCCCTAAATGGTATAATTTTAAAAAACATTTCAGTTGGCCTATTTTAGTTGTCCAGAGTTGTTTATTTCATGTATTTTTTTCCTGGAATGATGAGCTCTTCTATTTTGTGTGTTCCCCTTTAGTTAATTATTCATTCAATATTTAAGACATATGTATTAGGTGTGTAATGTAATATACGGAAATGTCCCATTCCTTACAGACTTCGCAGTCTAGTGAAATGCATCCATATCCTCTTTAGTGAACCTTTGAAGTTTGAATGTCATCTTCATAAATATGAGTTCTTAAAAATATTGTATCTATCAGCACCTTTGGTTTTTTTTTTTTTAAAGATTTTATTTATTTATTTGACAGACGGAGATCATAAGTAGGCAGAGAAGAAGGCAGAGAGAGAAGAGGAGGAAGCAGGCTACCTGCTGCGCAGAGAGCCCGATGCTAATCATCCTGGGATCGTGACCTGAGCCGAAGGCAGAAGCTTTAACCCACTGAGCCACCCAGGTGCCCCACCTTTGGGGTTTTTTAATGGTATAGAAATTTTAAATAGTGTTGAAGCTATCAATCATCCCTTTACAATTTATCTCCTAAAAAATGAAGTTGTTCCCTGTTGTATATTATTGACTAAAGGTTCTAGTCTTTGTCAATTTTTATTATAAACTGATATGACTTTTATATTTTTATTCTGAATGGATTGATTTTGAAATACGATAAAGCAGGGATTCACCTTAATTTTACTGAAATGTTATCCTGTTTCTATAATACCCTCTATTAAACAACACTTCCTTAACTTTTTCAAACACAGGCACAGTTTGGCACATATATATTCATGTATCTATCACCTTATGTTGCTCTCTAATTGTGTTCATTGATAGTACCATTTTCACTATATCAAAATACTGTCTGGGAAATTGTTGGTTTATGGACTAAGCCTGATAGTACACATGATAAAAGAACATAGTCCCTGGATGCAAAATTAATAAGATAGTAAGTATGTAATGAAAATTATAATCATAAAAATGGAGCAAATTGGAGTCGGGAGTTAAGTGTGGTGAAACATTCATATTAAAAAGTCAATCTTGAAAAATGTTACTGCTTGGTCTGCCTGGATGTGACATTTCCTGTAACAGTGGGACATCACTCACTAGACAGAAAACAGGACAATGGTGAATGTTGAGAAGGATTAAAGAGCTAGAGACAGCAAGACAGTAACAGGCTCATGCTGGGAAGAAGAAAAAGCGAGTGGTCCAGATCGATATCGCAAAGCTTGCTGACTGAAGTCAGAAGCTAGATCAGCTGGGGCAGGGGCCAGTGCATGTCACTTGATTTGAATGCTATGGAAAGGCACGAAAAGTTTATTTAAGCACAGTTTGCAGCCAGGGAGGGTAAGAAGGCTGGAAATTCAGGAGGCAGCCGTGGAGAAGCCACAAGGGATTTTTATGTATGAAGAGAATAAGAAGGAATGCACGTGGAGCAGAAAAAACGCTAAGAGGCAGGGAGGGAGGCCAGGGAGGCGGAAGGAAGGGCCAGATGGACGGATGCAGGTTAAACTGGCAACATGCTGTTGCATTTCTAAAAAAGAAAGATAAAGGTTACTTAAAAGACGGTCTTGAACATTATCCATGGAAGGAGCTACCCTATTTGAAAATATAAATGCAATTTAATTGTTAGTTACTTTACAAAGACCACACAGCCTAAGAAATTAAATAGTACCAGCAGTGATTTATCCAAAGCTACAGAACCTGGGTCAGTGGTACTTGCATTAATCTGTTTTTCTAAACATCTAAGACCCTTAAAGCTTCCCAGGCACACTGTTTTCCTAACTGCGTCCATTGACCAAACACTCCCAGAGGGCTAGTTTCAGAAGGCACCACCTTTGAAAATGCTACCACTATCGGTCCTTTCTGTTAGGTCTCAAGTGGGCCAGTTACGCCTTTATGGCTACGTGCCTCACAGTTCTTAGCGACAGCATTACCCATAAACTGCCAATGGTGAAGATGGTCCTCTAAGGAAAATATAATAAGGAAGTAATGAATGTCGGGGGAGAAGTCCGGAAAATAATGGACGCCAAGCACAGAGCAGGGGAAAAAAGCAATCCTATCCTGAAAATTAACTCTGATTTAGGTTTGACACCCTAAAAATGTCCAAAGGGGCAGAAAAAGGACAACAGTGGAATCTATTTGGAGGTTCTCCCACAACATTTCTTCTAGATCAACAGGAGCGGTTATTGTCATTAAACGTGATGAACATCTCAGTTCTTCTAGACTATAACCAACTTTTTCAACATGGCTCTTTTTCCCATTGTGCCAAACACACCCTAGGCTATTTTACTAGGAAGACTGTGTTCCTTTCAAAAATCCCCTGTAGAGCTATGTGACCTCTCGGTCTATGTGACCTCTATCCATGTCTGGAAGAAAGGTCTGAATTTTTATGACATCAACTGTTGCAAACAAACCCTACTTCAAACACTTAGAAGCTTTTTAAAAAAACTATTTATTTATTTTTAAAGATTTTATTTATTTATTTGACAGGCAGAGATCACAAGTAGGCAGAGAGGCAGGCAGAGAGAGAGGGAGGCAGACTCCCCGCAGAGCAAAGAACCTAAAGCGGGGCTTGATCACAGGACCCTGAGATTATGACCTGAGCCAAAGGCAGAAGCTCAACCCACTGAGCCACCCAGGCGCCCCCTCCCTTTGGTTTTTAAATAAAAACGTATGAATGGTGTCATGAAAATGATAAGACTTATCTGTGGTGGCCACCTCTTTTCCAAACAGTCTCTGCCCAGATTAAAAGGTCATGAATATTTGGACATGAAACGGAACACAGTTATTAACAGAGCAACTATTTGGGAATAACCTCCGTTTGGGGGGCAAAGGTCACAGAGCACCAGGCCCTCAGTGAGTCTGGAAATGTGACATTGCAGAATTGTCCCTGTTTGTGTCTTCCTGAACGGTAATCAACATACGAGTGATGGGGGCTCCAAATCACGAGCAGACCAGCTCGTCTGGCACCTTACTGCTCCGAACGGCAGTGTCGACATTACCCGGGACCTTGTTACAAGTGCAGAACCTGCATTTTAACTGGATCCCAGGGGATTTACTTGCATGTTCAAGTTTTAGAAGCACTATATGTTAAAAAAAGATTTGCTGCTCTAGCACACACCCCTCCAAAATATTTCCTGGTATATAAACTAGAGCAGAAATTGTACAAACTAGAACAGAAAATGTAGAGTGTAGAAATGGATTTGGGCTAAAAATCTTAAGGGTCATAGAAAGAAAAGCCCCACTTAACATGAAAACATTTCATTAGTGTAGCCAATATTAGGATGTTTTTAGCATATGGTAACAGGCTGCTAATTTCCTCTTCACACTTTAAAATAGCAACAGGGGCGCCTGGGTGGCTCAGTGGGTTAAGCCTCTGCCTTCGGCTCAGGTCATGATCTCAGAGTCCTGGGATCGAGCCCCGGATCGGTATCTTCGCTGAACGGGGAGTCTGCTTACCCCCACCCCCACCGCTGCCTGCCCCTCTGCCTACTTGTGATCTCTCTCTCTGTCAAATAAATAAATAAATAAAATCTTATAAATAAATAAATAAGTAAATAAAATAAAATACCAACATATTGGGGAAATTATAACAGCGGTGGGAACTAAAGATATAAATCAACAATATTAATGATGTTTTTCAATCACTGGGAGGAATTAGTCCTAACTGTGGTGTAGATGGGTCATACTGAAACACGATGGCCAGGGAGCTCATGTATGGGTTTCTTAAGAATGCAACATGGTCATAAAAATTCATTATTACACTAGACACCTAATTCCTGAAAAGTTCTTCCTCCCTACGAAAATTATTTCCTGGGAATTCTTCAGACCCTCATTGTTGGGTTCACTTTAGAGTCTATAATGACCAGCAATTCAACTTGGCCATGAGGTCATGAGTCCAGCAGTAGGGCATTGCATCCCATCTTGTCACATGATGAGTAACTGGGGGCATAAAAAGGAAGCGGTCCACTGGGAGACCGAATTTACCCATGTTCTACCTCTAACAAAGCAGGAGCTACACACTGATTCAAAATTTTCAGTAGTAAATACACAACCTCTTAGAAAACCAAGCAATAGGAACAAAATGACCTGCCTCAATAAAGTAATATTGATCAGGATAAATGTCTTCTGTTTGACCTTCAGCTTACATCCTGAAAGAGAATTCTGATGTTGGTAGACAGTGAGAGAATCCAAATAAAATATGGGAGTCCTATCGGCTACCAAACATCAGACTGGAAGCAATCTTCCTCACTCAAAGTTCAGAAATCAGAAAAAAAAGTATGTAAGATGTAGTTTTTGAAGATCAAAGAAGGATTATTATTGCTCCACATGGGAAGGGGAAAATTATTCTTTAAGATTTTATTTTTTTATTAAACACAGAGAGAGAGAGAGAGCATAAGCAGGAAAAGTGGCAGGCAGAAGGAGAAGCAGATTCCCTGCTGACCAAGGAGACCAATTCAGGACCAATCCCAGGACCCCGGGATCATGACCTGAGCCGAAGGTGGTCACTTAGCTGACTGAACCACCCAGGTATTCCAGAAAAATTATTCTTATTAGCACTGAGGAATCAGATAGAAATTTTAAAAATTAAGGAAAAAATGATGAAAAAAGAAGTCACTGAGACACATGGCTCCTGTAAAAAGGTAAATCACAAGGACATGTAAGAAATGTAGAGGAAGGAATATGGTAGTAGCTAACTAAAACACAGCTCGGGGCAGCGCAGAGCAGAAAACAGAACTAGTGTGATGGCACCAATTACAAAACAGAATCGGTGGGACCAAACACCAACTAGAAAAGCTCCAGAAGGAAAAAGAGATGAAATTGATTAGACAAACAGAAAGCAATAGATCACAGAGCACGGAGATCTGCATCAGCTGAGCTTCAAGAAGGAATAGTGAGAGTCTGAGACATGCTTGCATGAGACAGCCCCAATCACTCCCCCAGCTTCTTCCAGCTCTGTAGGCATGGGGCTCTGCCAAGCAGGGCACACGCTGTGCTTCCAGGAAGATGGTTCAGTCCCTTTGGGGTGGTGGTGACCTCTATACCCAATGGCATTGGGTTTTGTTTTTTGTTTTGCTTTGATTTTAAGATTTTACTTATTTGAGAGAGAGAGCACAAGCAGCCGGGAGAGGGAGAAGGAGAAGCCAACTGAGCACAGATCCCAGTGCAGGGCTCCATGGGGGGGCTTCATGGAGGGTCCATCCCAGGACCCGAGGATCATGACCTGAGCTGAAGGCAGATGCCTAACTGACAGCCACCCAGGCACTACAGACGACTAGTAGTGACACCCATGTCCAATGGCATTGTTGATGACAGTGATGAAAGAGATGATTGAATGAATTGGGGGTTGGGGGGAGCAGTTGGTCTACTGCCTGAGGTTGAGGTCCTGATGGAGCAAGCACATTCCTGGCCCAGGATTGGCTAGGACTGGGGAGTAGGAGCAAAGATTAGCCACAAGGGAACATGTAGGAACTGTCTGGGATCATGAAAATGTTCTGAAATCAAAAATCCGTGAACTTTACTCTTAGCATGCATAAATTTTATATGACATTTATTCACCAATAATACTGTTTTTATTTTATTTTTATTATCATTTTTTATAACTCTTAAAAATTATTTTATTTAGTATTATGAATGTTGGTATACCAAACAATTTTTTAAAGCAATGATACTTTCTTAACTTTATAAGTTAATTACTTTTTAATTTAATAAGTAGTTAAAGATAAAATACTCTTCATAAACTATTTGGCAAATTTATTCTCTCTTTAATATATGTATTAATTTGGGGGGCAATGGGTGGCTCAGTTCAGCTCAGTTCATGATCCCAGGGTCCTGGGATCAAGCCCCACATTGGGTTCCCTGCTTGGTAGGGAGTCTGCTTCTCCTTCTCCCACTCCCCCTGCTTGTGTTCCTGCACTCACTCTCTCTCTCTGTCAAATAAATAAATAAAATCTTTATACACACACACACACACACACACACACATATAAACTTTCAATTTCTTTTCCTTTTTTAAGATTTTAAAATAATAGTTTTATACATAAAACTATGGCCCCAACTATCCATTATTGTAACATTTAACATTTGCAGTAAAAATTATGCTCTTATATCTCAACATATAAAATATCTGAGCTTTTCTACCCTCAATTACATGTGTAGTGTTTACAACTGCATATTCAGATATTAACAGCTAGTCTACATGATCTCCCTTTTAGTTACACTGATTACATATGGTCGTAACCAAACTGATCACTTGGTCATGCACAAGTCCAAGGACACCAGAAATGCCACTGAAGTGATGATTTAGTACTTAGACTTTCAACGGCTGAGGCCAGAGTTGAAGCCAAAGAGCGGATCTTGGCTGAATAGTGACATTGAAGTCACACTGAGGAGCTTTTCTACTTCATCTGAAATTTAATTCTTCATATAATGTTTAGAATTAAGACTCAGAGTCTAAAAAGGAAAACTTTCTAAGATTAAAAAAAGGCTCAGCTGATAGCTCTAAAGAACTCACCATGTGTCTCACAAAAATTAATATTGCTCAGTCTTCAGCTTGTCTTGGCAACAGTTTTATTTTCATATAAAAATTGTGTAAGTGATACAATCTTATCCGTGTGGGAAAAGAAAACCAGAAAAACACAACTTGCGGAAGAAAAATAATCACTGAACCTAGTCTTCACCTGTATGAATGTAAATGTCATAATAAAAAGAAGAAATTTTTACACAATTTTAATAGGACAAGTTGAGCTCTCAAAATTGTATGCCAAGCTAAGATGTAGCTCTTTGTCAAGGCCAAAGAATTATAATCAGGTGTGTTTATTTGATGCACAAAAGAGTTGGTGCATTTCTCTGAATTGCATGCAAATTACATGCAGTTCAGATGAAGTTTGATTTGTAAACAATATTTTTCCCACCTCACAGATCCACACCTGCTGCAAATCTGGGGCCTCGAGTAATTGCCTTCAGGGCCAGGCAAGTAACATACACAAGGGGAGAAGGCCAGGTACAACAGCGTCCTCTTTTTGGAGTGTTAACCCTCATCTTGACACTTAGCTTCTGCATCAGGGAAAGGCAGGGGTGCTGAGGACCATGGCCACCATGGGGGGCCGTGCCACTCAATGGACACTTTTCAGGAATGGGAATCTGTATTGCTGAGTCTTGTCATGTTTAAAAGAAATTTGATATCTACATTTTTATACTTTAAAGAATCTTCAGTTTCTGCATCTGAAAATGAAGGGTTTTGTCCAGGATCCGTGGCTATCGTGCTATGTCATGCTACAAAAGTCTGTCTTCGAGTTAAATTCTCTGCAGAACAGAAGAATTTGAAACAGAGAGAACTAGATTATATTTCAAATCCCCATGATTTTAGGACCCTAAATAAGAGCTGGCTGAGTTATGATCTGGGATCTGGCTGGTCAGCATATTGAATGCCAATTTAACTCATTTGGTTAGCTCAACTGAACAGGCATTAAGTGACTGCTGCGGATGGACACTGTGCCCAGGTCATGATCTGTCCTTTTATGGATGTGGGCTCACACAGCTGACAGTCACACATACTTCCTCCCGAGCAAGGAAGGTAGAACACCACAGAGGCTGCTGAATATCTTGCTCCTGCTTAGGGAGGAGAGACAGAGGGAAGATGTCAGCTAGGGGGACATTTTTGCTGTGCCTTACAGGCTGGGCTGAATTTTTCCGAGCAGAGATAGGCCTGGTGGTGGTTATCTGGAACAGTATGAAGAAACACATGGGGGTAAGAAAGTATACAACACACACAGAATGAGACAGCTGGTATACAAAAGGAAACAGCACCCAGAAAGGAAGCATTAACTTATTTACTGGAGAGCAATTGAGTTACACTAATCAGTTACTTTCTTAGAGGATCCCGCATGGAGGAGGAGAAAAACCCATGCTCGGGTTGGTATGATTGCAAATCCTAGTTTCCATGTATAAATCATTTATTCAATTATGCTCTTTAAATTAGAATCACAAGGACTTTACCCTAATAATCCAAATCCCCTTAAATTCTATAAATACTTAAAAACACAAATATGTACAGATTTTTATGCAAGATATTAATAATATGGTTTCAATTCTCATCAACATTTCTAGTCTTAATTTCTAGGATTACGATATGTGAACTCATAAAAAAGACAATTTAAATCACCCCAAATAATTCTGAGGCTACTTTTTCAAGCAATTTTGGGGACTGTCTCCTCAGTTTGCTAAAAATCCCTACCAACCAGAATGATTGGCTGGAATGTAGGCTGAATTTTTGTTCAAAATTCAGTGACACAGAGCCCTCTTTAAACATTGAGCAAGAACTGTAAAACTTATAATAGAAGCTAATCGAACATTCCGATCACTGGGGTGAAGTCACAAAATGATATAGTTTTCATGTCAGATTTGAGCCTATAAACCCCATCCACTAGAGAGAATTCTGGGTTAATTTCACTTGATATATTACATTTTTAAGATAAACTATATTTTTAATATATATTTATATGTATATATACATAATGTTAAATATGATCATTTATTTTCCCAGTTAGCTGAAGAGACCTTAGAACTTGAGGGAAACCTGAATCCTTTTCATATTCTTTCTACCTGGCAGGGCCAATGCTTTATTCAATATTAAAAAGGCAGCTAATAGGATTCTCTATGTCTTAAGCCTGTCTCACCACAACTGCTAATGTGGGCCTTGCCTATTTTGCTGTGGAATGAATAATAGATCCAAAGAAGATTGTTAAGTACAATATGGAAAAGGAACTTCAAAATACCCACAGTTCAATAAGATTAAAAATAAGAAAGAAAATAGAAATAAACAAAAAAAAAGGGAAGAAAAATAAAATGAGAACAAAGTTTAGGTTAGTTTACAAAATGTAAGTCATAACATCCTATGTCCTATGAATATGTCTAATTTCACAGATTTAAGTCTACGTTTCCTAGCAAGGAATTTCTAAGACAAAGCAGAAAGCATCGTCATACCTTCCATAAAGTAAACACAAATCAGTTACTCAGAACGATGGCAACTCCCCAACAATGACAAGAACCCTAAGTCCAAGTTCTTTGAGAAATTTATCTCATGGGCACTTATGAAGAGTTCAGTTGATAATGCAGCTATAAATAATGCTCAGCCCTAATGTTTAATAACCGATGATATGTGAAGTGGACAAAAGAAGTGCTAAAAATGCAAAATAGAGTTCTTGAAGGTGACACTCCTCAGGGAGCCATATGGTGGCTCATAAGTTAAGTCCTCAAAGAAATTCATGTACAAATTCAAAACAACTGTTTTTTGTAAGATCCCTCAAAGTAGGTCACGTATGTGAGCAATCACCAGTAATTCAGTTAATCTCTGTGGACTTCAGTAATGGTCAGTCTGAAAAAGGGAAGATGACTGGCAGGTGGAACAGTGTAGATAATCCCTAAGAGTCCTTTTAGCTCTGCGGAAAAAATGTCTGTGATTCTTTTTATAGTTTTTATTGAAGTGTAATTGACATACAATGTTATATTTGTTTCAGGTGTAGGACATAGTGATTCAACAATTCCCTGCATTACTCAGGGCTCACCTTAAGTATATCCAGCAACTGCCACCATGTAATGTTATTGCAATATTACTGAATGTATTTCCTACGCTGTACTTCTCACCTTGGGGACTTAATATTTTATAAGTGGAAATTTGTACCCGTTAGTCCCCTTCATCTATTTCACCCATGCCCCCACCCACCTTCCCTTTGGGCAAATCACCAGTTCCCTGTATTTAAGAATCTGTTTATTCATTTGCTTTGTTTTCTAGATTTCACATAAAAGTGAGATGGATTTTGTCTTTCTCTGACTTCTTTCACTTGTCATAATACGTTCTAGGTCCATTTACGTCATGGCAAATGGCAAGATTTCACTCTTTTTTATGGCTGAGTAATGTGATTCTTGGTGAAATTTTTTTACTGAGCCCCTACTATGTG
Organism: Mustela lutreola; assembly: GCF_030435805.1. NCBI lineage: Eukaryota > Metazoa > Chordata > Mammalia > Carnivora > Mustelidae > Mustela > Mustela lutreola. The sequence goes on along the minus strand of NC_081301.1, from coordinate 77,465,193 downwards.
CTATATCCTTGGATTAAAAGGAATTCTAAACCCACACACAAAAGGGTGCAAAGACCCCTTTGATTATTTTGTAATTGTGCTTTTCTGGAGAGTAGATTTGCTGCTATTTGCCTGTTATTATAGCAGGAAAGAATCCAATATTTGCACACCAATTGATCCATGAATGTCAACAGAGAGCGGGCACCTTCTGTCCTCCTAAATTGTTAATCTTTGAATCTCAGATGAAGGTTAGAAACTCTCCCTAAGTATTTAAAATTCCTTTTGAATGCTTCTTTCAGACTGAAATTTTCAAACAAATATGTAACTGGGTGCATATGCTAAATGAGGCACTCAGCACCTCACTGTCTTAAAGTCTTTGTATCGAAATCCCAGGAATGTTTCCCACCATTAAAAAGACACAACTAGAAATGTTGGGCTTTTGAAAACTTGGGGACCAAACAGTGCAGAAAAGACAGAGCCCCCAGGAACTGAAGGAAAATTAAAGAAGTGGACCAATAACAACTAACAATCTTTAAGAAAATTTTAAATCGGGGCTCCTGAGTGGCTCAGTGTGTTAAAGCCTCTGCCTTTGGCTCAGGTCATGATCCCAGGGTTCTGGAATCGAGCCCCACATCGGGCTCTCTGCTTAGCAGTGAGTCTGCCCCCTCCAAACCCTGTCTGCCTCTCTGCCTACTTGTGATCTCTGTCTGTCAAATGAATAAATAAAATATTTTTAAAAAAAAAGAAAATTTTAAATCTTCAAGATATTGTACAAAATCATTATGTTCCGAACCTCCCCAATGCTACAAATATCTAACTTTATGCATAAATCATGAATGTGTCATATATATGTACGTGTGAGTGCATACATATCTCTTTGTGTATTTTTCCCATAATATTTTTGGGACTATTTTGGGAATATCTGTAAATCTGGCTTAGAACATTTGCAATCCCTTTCTTCCCACCTCAAAAGAAGAAAACTGTGTAACAAAATGAAAAGCACACTCCAGATCATTTTTACAGTTGCAGGATCCTGACATTTTTCTGTAAATGAAGCATGTTTTCAGTGTGTTATCGTAGTGGTCCCAATTTTCCAAAGACATGAACAACTTGTAAATTTCCAAACAAAACAAACTCAGTAAGTATGGTACTTGCATTTCTGAGAAATTCAGCACATATTAAAACTGTGCAAAAATTATTTTGAGTGTCTATGTAAAGTCATCTATGCTCAGATAATTATAAAGTACTTTTTTACCTGCATGAAAGTCGAATCAGACATTAAAATATAATGGGGGATATGTGTTATGGGTTGAAGTGTGATTCCCAAAACTTTACATTTTGAAGCCCTATCCACAGTGCCTCAGAATGTGACCTTATTTGGGAATAGGTTCATTGCAGATGTAATTAGTGAAGATGAGGTCGAACTGGTATGGGGGGGCCTATAACCCCATAAGCCTGTTGGTGGTACCCTGCTATGACCATCCTCCCCAGCTAATACAACATGGATCTGGGCGCAGTCTCAGAGGATAGCTCTTCATACTCTTTTCACTTTTTACACCAAGCAAATGTAGTACCCATCCAACAGATTACATTTTTGTGTAGTCTTATGCCAAAGAGATAATGTTTTATGCGGAGTGAGGGGAAAGGGAGGGAGAAAGCCATCAGAACGCAATCCATACTGTTCCCCCCGGGAGAAACAGCGTCAGGCATGCAGCTAGTACTGATACCTGAAAAGCAGCCCCACAGCTTTGGAGAAGTCCTTCGGCCCTTGGTCCGTCATGGCCTGGACAACATGGCGGCAGCAGTGCAGAAAGAGAGAACGGGGCCGGTGGCCAGCCGCAGCCACTAGCCAGTCATCCTGTAGGATGCAGCAGTCTGTGATCCAGACCTGCTTTCCTGGGAGTTAAAAATAATAACAATAAATAAAACCAAAGACCTTAAGGAGCTCCCCTCCAATAGCACCCTCAGGATAAGGCCCATTCCAGGTGTCCTCTCTTGTGCCATCAAGGTTACTGAGCACCAGCAAGTACCTGGCACTGTGGTGCACATGGAGATGTAACCACATAGACACATAGACCCTGTTCTCAGGCTGCTCAGCTGGGAGAGGCAGACCTCCAAGGGAGGGTCATGTGTGCAAGGTCACCAGCAACCCTGACCAATGATGGAGTAAAGATGCTGGAAGATTGTATGAAGGGTAATGTCGGAGTTAGAGAAGCCTTCCCTGGGAAGAGACATTTGTGCTGATGTGAGAATCCGCATGGAAGGGAGAAGGGAAAGAGCCTGGCACAGGGAAGGGAAGAAAGGCTGGTGTGACCTGCATTTGCACAGTGGGGGGTGTGGTGACCCAAGATGAGGTGGCAAAGGGTCACACTGCATGCGGCCTTGTGAACTAGGATAAGGGTCAGAACCCAGTGATTTTAAGCAAGAATCCATTCTTGAGTTTTAAAAAAAGATCACTCTGGCCACCTCGTGGAGATGTGATGGGTCATTCTTAACACTCCCCATTCTCTATAGGGCAAAATGATTTCCAACAACAATTATTGTTTCCTGGAGCTGTTTGGGTTTAGTTGCAATACCTTTAAATATACTTTCTTAAGACATCATCTAAAATCAGCAAATCATTTCGTGTATGAGCAAAAAGCGGACATATCAAACTTCTGCTGTTGAAAAATTTAAGCATATAAATTCTCTACGTGGTTATATGAAATAATGGAACTAAAGTAACTCTTTATCTTTATATTCCCTGGGCTGTGATCGTGCAATTTGTATCAGCCATTTAAATACTTGAATGTGAACTCCAGAAGACACACAATCATGAACTAAACTTTCAAAAGATGTGGATTCATGAGGCCATGTGAGTCAGGGGCCCGCTGTGTTACTGAGAACTCAAGGATCCATTTCCACGTAGAATACAATGTTTATCAAAGGGTTAAGTATTGCAAATGGATTCATTTAAAGCTCATAGATTAATTATTAGAATTCCAGAGCAACTGCAATAGTTATATACAACTTAGGTTAAGATTTTCTTTTCCACAGGCATCTGGATGGCTCAGTGGGTTAAGCCTCTGCCTTTGGCTCAGGTCTTGATCTCAGGGTCCTGGGATGGAGCCCCGCATTGGGCTCTCTGCTCAGCAGGGAGCCTGCTTCCCCCTTTCTCTCTGCCTGCCTCTCTGCCTACTTGTGATCTCTCTGTCAAATAAATAAATAAATAAATAAACTTAAAAAAAAAAAAAGATTTTATTTTCCAGCAATGAGTACTTCATTGCTGAAACCATTTAGAATTGCCTTTGCATGGTGATAATAGGTTTAGTAGGTAACTTTTAGTAGGTTTTCTTACTGCTTTTAAACTCTTTGCAGTCAATGTACCTCCTTCCTAATGCACCCAGGGCATGTCTCCTCCCTCTGCCCCCAGCCCTCAGGACACCACAGGTGTGAAGAATGCACTGAAGGAGAGCAAGACATCTGGAGAAGGCCAGTAGGAGGGAAGCCAGTGGCAGAGAAAATGGAGGCTTGTTAGGGCTTTGTGACTGATTGGACATTCAGACGGGGAAAGGAATGAGGCCACGCCCAGCAGTCTGCTGGGCACCCAGGGGGATGGACTCATTGGTCTGTAGATGGAGACTGATGCCACAAGAATGGCCTGGGAAGGGAGGGTTGTGCAGTAGTGCTGAACCTTGATGAGCTCTAACATGGAGAAGGGAGTATGTTGACAAATATTATTTCCATTTTGTAACCGGAAAACCAAGGCACTGGGCAATTACCTCACTTTTCCAAAAGCAACTTAGGAGATACCAGGGTTGGTTTTTGGCCTCATCTTGTGCACCCAATTACTTGGTCAAACTTTGTTTTGAGAAAGAAGCATCTCTCGGAGATATTGAAAAGAAACACAAGGTCTATCACTCTGCATTGCAGTGAGGAGTTGCCTACAGACATTACCAGTGACTGGTGCAGTTGGAACTTAGAGCTAAAGAGGACATGGTATGAAGAGAGCAACACAGACTTGCTTCTCTCTGAAAATAGGTTTGTTTTACGTGACATGTGGTTTCAGGAAGTCCAGGAAGGCTACCAAAGATGTAGAAGAAAGCCCACAGAAGCTGGCATCACCAAAACCAAGAGGAGAGAACATTTCAGGGAGAAAGACCTCTTCTGATATCCCTGGTGCCTAAGCCGGGGTCTTCACATGCGGTAGGGGCTCAATACTTGCAAGATGGCAGGAAATCTGATAGACCAGAAGTCTCAAGAGGCTAAGGATCCATCCCCTTGATCTAGATCCAGCTCTAAGGAAACTTTACGTGCTGACTTTTTAAAAAAATTTTTTTCGTTGTTCCAAAATTCATTGTTTATGCACCACACCCAGTGATCCATGCAACATATGCCTTCCTTAATACCCACCACCAGGCTCACCCAACCCCCCACCCCATCCCTCCAAAACCCTCAGTTTGTTTTTCAGAGTCCATAGTCTCTTGTGGTTCATCTCACCTTCTGATTTCCCCCAACTCACTTCTCTCCTTCTCCCAATGTCCTCCATGTTATTCCTTATGCTCCACAAGTGAAACCATATGATAATTCACTCTTTCTGCTTGACTTATTTCACTCAGCATAATCTCCTCCAGTCCTGTTCATGTTGATACAAAAGTTGGGTATTCATCTTTTCTGATGGAGGTATAATACTCCGTAGTCTATATGGACCATATCTTCTTTATCCATTCATCTGTTGAAGGGCATCTTGGTTCTTTCCACAGTTCTGTGACTGTGGCCATTGCTGCTATGAACAGATGGCTCTTCTTTTCACTACATCTATATCTCTGGGGTAAATACCCAGTAGTGCAATTTCAGAGTCATAGGGTAGCTCTATTTTTAATTTTTTGAGGAATCTCCACACTGTTCTCCAAGGTGGCTGCACCAACTTGCATTCCCACCAGCAGTATAAAAGGGTTTCCCTTTCTCCACATCTTTTCCAAAAGTTGTTGTTTACTCTCTTAATGATTTTGGCCATTCTAACTGGTATAAGGTAGTATCTCAGTGTGGTTTTGATTTGAATCTATGGCTAATGATGATGAACATTTTTCCATGTGTCTGTTAGCCCAAATGTGAAGCCTTAATCAAATAACTTAGCTCATGTCAGATTGGACCACTTCTAGAATAATTATCATTGCCTTCATTTATCAGCTTGAATCACAAATTCCAAAAGCAGAGCTGGAAGGGATCTTACACACCATCTTCCTTCTTTGGGCCCTTCAATCTATGGAAGCCCAGGCTAAGAAAGAGCCTCTCTTTCATAAAGATCACGGTTCCATCTTACAGGTCCATTGTCTTTCTTCATGTGTGGAAGAAAATGAAGAAAGCCACTAGACTCTCAGAATACTTTTGTGTACATGTACACACATACACACATACTGAAAATTGTAACTGAGGCCTAACTCAGAAACCTTACCTATTTTTTCCCATCAATCTCTCCAACCTCTTGTACAGTATTGATAGGGCCTGTTGTAACAAAGAGATAATTAAAATCTCAGGCACAGTTGACAAGACTAAATCTTGCTAACCAGATAAACCCCTTCTATGCAGTTAGTGACACTGCACTCAGAATAAAGTGAGCATACCACTGGAGAATTTGGATGACCAGTGTTTTCTGCTCCAGCCCAATGAAATATTCTATGCTGCTTGATTCTGCTAAAAGAATACCTTCAGAAAATTGTTTTGCAGAGAGTAACATAAAATACATAGTCAAGCCTTGAATAGCACAGGTATGAACTATACGGGTCCACTTACACACAGAATTTTTAAATAAATACAGTACAGGACTAAATGTGTTTTCTCTTCCTTATGATTTTTTAAATATTTTTTCTCTATCTTACTTTATTGTAAGAATACTGTATATTAAACATATAGTGCACACAACATGTGTTAATCAACTGTTTATGTTATCAGGAAGGATTCTGGTCAATAGTGAGCTACTAGGAGTTTGGGGGAATCAAGTTACACACAGATATTCTCCTGCATGAGGGGCCAGCCCTCCTCACCCCCACAGTCAAGGGTCAATTGCAGTAGAAATTAGAAATAAGTTCGATCAATTCCAACTCAAATGCTATGACTTTAGTGAAGACAAAGGTTACCAGGTCTCCTCAATTCTCTCTTATTACTGCTTATAGAAATCTGCTGTCCTCTGCATATTCAAGGGAGCCCACTATTTACTGTAAATGTTCCAAGGCAGTACGAATCACTCCAGAGTTTAAGAAGACCATCTCTAATGCTATGGAAACCACAGAGAAGGTGTATGTCAATTTCATGTCACAAGACAGTCTTTCATTTTGTTTCTCCGTCACAGGGACTCTGAGCTGCCTTCTGTACTTTCCCTGGAATGACAGTGCCCTTTCTTCTCTAACCTAGTAATTCAGCTGTCTAAGACTTTCAAATTCCACCCCATGCCATAGAAGTCTCATACAGACCCATTGTGTGATACTATTTAACGATATTTTATTCCTTTTGATTTTATCTTCTAGTCCTTGGCACCAGTGGGCCTTAAGGTAAATAAAAAGATAAAACTTCAGAAGCGACACTTAAAAAAAAAAAAAAGGCAGCTCCTGCCATATAGTGAAGAGTCTGTGGCACATTCTCAGGTAGGTATCGCAGATCCAGGTGTGTCGCACACAGTCATGGAATACCACTTCACTGAGGCCTCACCCTGACACCTGCTTAGTGCCCAACAGTTGTCAAATAACCTTTCCACAGCTCCTTAGGAAGGCTGCATAGAATAGTGGAGAATGCATAGGATACAGAGCCAAGATGCCTTGTTTAAAGTCCTGGATCTGCTATTTATTGCTGTGTGACTTTTTAAGAGTTACTTATTCTCTCTGGGCTCCAGCAACTATGAACCATGGATGGTTTTGGGGTAAAGAGTAGGCAATACAACAGCTCACATCCTGGTCTACATTTGGCCACTTGCCAGCTCTCAGTCAATATGGCCTCAAATACCTTATTATAAAACAAGAGCAATAATATCTTCCCTGTATGGACAGTGTTGCTGTTATATAAGGAAAGGAGAGATGGCTGTGAACTACACAATCTTCAAAGGTTGAAGGAACACCCTCCTTGGGCCTCCTTACCTTATCCATTTGCCTGTTAAGGTCTCATTTAAAAGTCCAAACCCTTCTGGAACCCTTTCTCCCCAGCACGGAAAGTACCATCCACAGTCCTATGTGCACTAGTGTGATTCCAGATGGGTCAGGAACTCCAGAACACTGGGTCTCTGCTGCCTTACAGTCACAGGGAGAGAACTGACAGCTGGGCAGAAAGCTGATCCCTCCCCCTCCCCTGCCCTCACTCCCTGGGTGCACAGGTTTGCCTTTGAAATATGAAAAAAATCAGGAACTTTCAAAGCACCATAAGTTGGAACATGATTTCTGTAAGTTCTTGATAAAGGTTGGCTGACCTTCTTTCTACCCCATGGCAGTTCCCTTGCTCACAATCTGATGGTTTTTTTAAGCTTGCCTTTTCCTTTCTCCACTCCAGCAGACACCTTTCCTCCTGCTTATGTTTAAAAAAAAAAAAAAGAATATTTATATCCACAGACTTAATGAAGTATCCTACAAAGGTGAAATTACAAATACTATATTTTAGGTTCTCCACTATCTAAGGAAGTAATGGCAGAAGGTGTTTTTATCCCTGTTTTAGAATTAAAAAAATAAAAAGGCAAGAGTCAGAAAGGCTGGGTGATGTGCTCCAAGGCCACGTAGATAGTATGTGGCCAAGCCTGGCCCCACACGCCAGCTTGCTGACTCAAGGTCAATATTCTAAAGTTACACCTTGTGGGTTCCGTAAGAAACTCAAGAGGTACAACCAAGAAGGAACATTCTAGTCACCTATAATAAACAGCCTGAATCCTGAAATAAACTAGAAAGTTAAAAAAGGAAAAGGTCATTGACTCCAAGAATAACAGTCAGCATTTTGGGGTCATTCAGTCTCCCAGAGTCATGTTCAGAGGGCCAAAAACACACTTCAGGGACATTAGGATTCCTGGACGCCTCTGTCTCTTCTTCCCTCTATGGTGCCTGAATTCCATACATTTTCTTCCAGTGAAAAATGCAAACAAGTGCCTCCATTTTCTTTTTAGAACTAGGATGGTGTGGAGATAGAAATACTTCAACGTACCAATGAGAATACTCTGGAAGAAAAATACATATATTTTTCTCTACTTTTTGCAATCACTCCAGCATACAGACAGACAGAGCCAGCTTGTCACTTGGATTTGTCAGTCAGCTTCCAGCAAGGTTTGCTTTCAGAAATTTCAGGGCAGCAGTTTGGTGCAGTGAAAAGAACCCCAACTCTGCAAACTTGAGCTTCTATCCCAGAATCTATCACTTAATAGCTATGTGGCCCTGCGATGCATTTATCCTGCCTGGAAACATGGGGGTATCTGTTGGAAAGCTATAGCCAGTATCACAAACTTTTATTTTTTTTAAAGATTATTTATTTGACAGAGAGAGATCACAATTAGGCAGAGGCAGGTGGGGGGTGGGGGAAGCAGGCTCCCTGCTGAGCAGAGAGCCCAATGTGGGGCTCGATCCCAGGACCCTGAGATCATGACCTGCGCTGAAGGCAGAGGCTTAGCCCGCTGAGCTATCCAGGCCCCCCACCCTCCAAGTATCACAAACTATGACTCCTGGGCTTTACAGTGCCCACAGACATAACTTCCTTGATTCCCCAAACTGTGAAATGTACTTTATAAATTCCTTTAGAGGAAGCCTGCCTTCCTTCTCCTGTTTGGCACACTCTGTTCTCCCCTCTGGTCTTATACTGACCTGCGTTAAGGTTTGTGTTCTGCGGCCAGGCCCATGGACCTCTTCTTCAGGAGTCCCATGAGGGTGTAAAATCTCCTAGCATGGAGCAAACCCTGAGGCAATATCTGAGTGATCTCTGCAACCTGAGAAGTGGCATTCTGCAATTTGAGTTTCAACTTCCAGTCTCTGTTGCTGGTGCCTCCACTTCTCCCCTTTTCCAATGATGGAGTGCCCGGGGCATAGTACTTGGGCTTCTCCTGTTTCTTATTCCCATTGGTGACCCCATCCAATCTCATGGCTTCAAATATGATCTACATACTGATGATTCCCAAATGTGTAGATTTTACCTAATGTGTTCCAGAACAGACACATCAGGAACCCAAGTTTCATTTATCTAACTGCATGCATGACTCTCTCCCCTTGACTATCAAAAGGTGGGATAATCTTACATTTGTTTCTCTAGAACCTTTCTGGTTTGCATAGGAAAGTCTTGGATTGTGCCTGTGGTCCCAACAGCATCCCATCTGATCTAGCTTGTGTCCTGGATTTTCCATTTTTTATTAGATTTATTTTCTTTTTTAAAAATAGATTTTATTTATTTATTTGAGGGAGAGAGAGCATGAGTCGGGGGGGGGGGTGGTGATGGAGCGAGAGGGAGAAGCAGGCTTTTCACTGAGCAAGGAGCTGGAATCTAGACTCAATCCCAGGACCATGAGGTCATGACCTGAGCTCAAGGCAGACGGTTAACAGAATGAGCCACACAGGCACCCCAGGATTTTTCATTTTTAATGAAATATTATCATTATTATTTTATTACAGTGAGCTGGGATGGGTTTATGAGGTCTCCACTTTGTACTTCCAACTCCTGCCTTGATCTTGTTTAATAATATGGAAGATACATGGGGTGTATACAAAGTTTTCATATTAACACGTGGTTCCATTTAAAATAACCCATCTCTCTTTTCCCCACCATTTCAAGATGAAACCTAATCCTCCCTCTCAAATATAGCATTGAAGACACTTACTGCTTTAAAGAAAGTCTGGACAGAAGAGAAGGTTAAGTCAGAGCGCCTGGGTGGCTCAGTCAGTTAAGCATCCAACTCTTGACTTCAGCTCAGCTCACGGTCTCAGGGTTCTAAGATCGAGTTCCATATCCAGCTCTGTGCTGGGTGTGGAGGACCCAATCACCTCAATCCAGCAGTCAATTAATCAGTCAATGAACTAAGAGTTGGCTAACTCCTGATATCAGGTGGCGAAAGGAAAAACCCTGGAAGCTCCTATAGCAACCAGCCGCTTGGTGCACCAGCCAGTGTTGCTTTGGAGGCTTCCATGGCCTACAAAATGAAGACACAGCTGCCAGTCAGTGAGGTCAGGGGTCAGTGCAGGAATTACAGGTCAGGTGGACATAAAAAATACACAGGAAATAGAGTGAGCACAGGACTAAGAGCAGTCTTAGTAGTTTAGTGAACTTGGTTACAGAGGTCTTGTCATGTAGATGGTATTAATCTGTAACTACCTATTTTATTGTTCGAGAACAGTTTTTGAGTTTTTATTATTTTTTTGGATTTGTTTTTATTATTATTTTTAAATTTTTATTTTATTTTTTCAGTATTCCAAGATTCATTGTTCATATTATATTTTAAAATATTTATAAATACTTACAGATATTAAATGGGAATCATTATATATTTTTACAACTATATCTAATATTTGTAAGTAATATTTGTAAGCTTTACATATACATATATAAATTACAAAACAGTGTGTGAATAGATGTAAAGATTTTTTTCAAAACAAAAATATGCTTTCTCTCTTCGATGCATAACCTCAAGCAAATTTAGAAAAGTCTGAGCTTTTAAAAAGTGCTTTGTAAGTTAACCTTAATGTTCTGCACTTACATCGAACATTTTATAAGTAAGTCCTCTAAATTGTTGGTACCCCTTGTTCTGCATCACTTGAATATTTTTAGTAAAATGTTCAATGAATGGAGTATCAAAAATTTCAGCTTTTGCAATTTGCTTTTAAAAGTTTCAGTGATAGGGGCGCCTGGGTAGCTCAGTGGGTTAAGCTGCTGCCTTCGGCTCAGGTCATGATCTCAGGGTCCTGGGATCGAGTCCCGCATCGGGCTCTCTGCTCAGCAGGGAGCCTGCTTCTCTCTCTCTCTCTTTGCCTGCCTCTCCATCTACTTGTGATTTCTCTCTGTCAAATAAATAAATAAAATCTTAAAAAAAAAAGTTTCAGTGATAATAAGTAATGCTTAAAGGCAGAAATTTCCTGAACTATATTCTATAAAAACAAGGAAGGGAGGAATTGAAAAAATTTAGTAGCCAGAATTCAAATGGGAAATAATATTTAGCTTTGAAATTCTATAACTGTGTTTTTGGATATCCCGATGTATAGTTCTTTTGGATATCCTGATGTATAGCTCTTTTCATGGAGCTCCTATTTTTTTTTTAAAGATTTTATTTTTTAATTTGACAGAGAGAAATCACAAGTAGACGGAGAGGCAGCCAGAAAGAGAGAGAGATAGGGAAGCAGGCTCCCTGCTGAGCAGAGAGCCCGATGCGGGACTCGATCCCAGGACCCTGAGATCATGACCTGAGCCGAAGGCAGTGGCTTAACCCACTGAGCCACCCAGGCGCCCCAGGAGCTCCTATTTTTAATTGGATAATTTTATATTCTACATTGAAATGAAATAAATTGAGAAAATACACAAATTTTCATCATTTACATTTTGAAAAACATTGAAAATAATTATAAACAAATTATTTGATAATTTTATCTTATAAAATATTTGTTGAATAAACACAAAACTTATGAAAATACCATAGATGCTATATTTACAAATTTCAATACAGAAAAATCAGAATTCAGACTTTTGTTCACTCCAGAGGATTTACCATGAGCTCATTAGGTATCCAGACATCTATAAAGAGAGCTGATTTAAAATATGATGGCCTACAGATGAAAATCAATAGAAAGTATCAGTAATTTAAAAATTGTAATCATAGAATGCAACCACTTTCTCAAGCAAAAACTAAGGAAGTTTGTTGCCAGAAGATTTCCCTTGACAGATATGTTAAAAGAAGTTATTTAGAGAGAAGGAAAATCATATAGACCAGAAATTCAAATCTGCATAAAGAAAAGAAGACCATCAGAGAAAGAATAAGTGAAGGTAAAATAAAAGTTCTCTTTTTCTTATTTTCAATTGTTCTAACTATGACAGTTTGTTCAAAACATTAAGAGCAACAAAGTACTTGATTATGTAGGCATATGTATATGAAATGAATGGCAGCAAGGATAAATGGGACAGGAAGGAAGAATTAGAATTACTTTGTTATAATGCACTGTAATGTACTCACACCACCTGTGAAGCAGTACAGTGTGAGTTGAACATGGACTTGGATTAGTTTTAAGTGCATATTGCTAACCCCTAGGGCAATCACAAAAGAAAGTTAGGAAAAAATGTATAACTTATATACTAAGAAAGGAGAAAAATGAAATCATATAAAACACTCAACAAAACCCACAAAAGGCAGAAAAGAGAGCAGAAGACAAAAATAGGAACAAAGAACAAGGACAACAAATAGAAAACAGTAAGGAATGTGGCAAATATTAATCCAACTATGTCACTTGCAACAGTGCAACTGTACCAGCTAAAAGACAGAGACTGTCATAATGCATCAAAATACAAGACCCAACTACATGCTGTCTACAAGAAATCCACTCTAAGTATAAAGACACATATAGATAAAAAGTAAATGAGTGGAGATATGCTATGATAACATTAATCAAAAGAAAGAAGGAGTAGTTACATTAACTTCAGACAGACTTTGGAAAACGGAGCATTATCGGGGATAAAGATGGTAATTACATAATTATGAAAGGGTCAATTCTCCAAGAATACCTAATAATCCTTAACAAATCTGTTCCTAACAAAAGAGCACCAAGCTTATGAGGCAAAAACTGATAGAATTGCAAGGAGAAATAGATGAATCCACTATTCTTTTTTTTAAAAAGATTTTTATTTATTTATTTGACAGAGAGAGAGAGATCACAAGCAGACAGAGAGGCAGGCAGAGAGAGAGAGGGGGAAGCAGGCTCCCTGTTGAGCAGAGAGCCCGATGCGGGGCTCGATCCCAGGACCCTGAGATCATGACCTGAGCCGAAGGCAGCAGCTTAACCCACTGAGCCACCCAGGTGCCCTGAATCCACTATTCTAACTGCAGACTTCAACAACCCTCTCTCAGAACTGGATAGATCCAGCCAGAAAATCACTACAGACACAGTTGAACTCAACACCACTGCCAATCAACTGTACACAATGGACGTCCATAGACTATGTCACCCAACAACAGCAGAATACACATTCTTCTCAAGCTCATGTGGAATATGAACCAACACAGACCACACTCTGAGCCATAAAATATATCTTAACAAATAAATTTAAAAGAACAGAAATCATACAATGTCTGTTCTCATACCATAGGGAACCTCAACTAGAAATTAATAACAGAAAAGTAGTTGGAAAATCCCCAAATGCTTGGAAATTTAAAAACATACTTCTGAGTAACACACTCAGAACATCCAATATGATATTAAAGGAGAACAAGGGTGGATGACTGGTACTACCCAACTTCGAGTCTCACTGTAAATCTACAGAAATTAAGGTATTATGCTATTGTTGAAAGAATAAACAAATAGATCATTGGAACAAAATAGAGAGCCCAGCAAAATAGCTCCATAAATTGAGTCAACTGATCTTTTTTAAAAAAGTACAAAAGGCAATACAAAGAAGCGAAGATAATTTGTTCATGAAATAATGCTAGAACAATTGGACAGCCACATATAAACAAAAATGAATGTCTATATATACTTAACACCATTCACAAAAATTAACACAGAATGCATCATAAACTGAAATGTAACAGGCCAAAGTATAAAGCTTCTATAAGATAACATAGGAGAAAACCTAGATGACCTGGGGTGTGTTTTGCCTTTATAGATACAACACCAATGATAGGATCCATGAAATGCATAACTGAGAAGTTGTATTTCATCAAATTTAAAATTTCTGCTCTGCAAAAGACCTATCAAAAGAATAAGAAGACAAGCCACAGACTGGGAGAAACTATTTGCAAATGATACGTCTGATAGAAATCTGTTAAACAAAACATACAAAGAATTCTTAAAACTCAACAAGAAAACAAACATCAGCATTAAAAAATGGGTCAAAGACCTTCACAGGCACCTCACACCCAAGAAGATATCCAGGTAACAAGCATATGGAAAAAATGCTCTACGCCATAAGTCATCAGGGAAATGAAAATTAAAACAATAAGATACCATTGCACACCTATCTGAATGGCCGATATATGGAGCATTGACAACACCAAAGGCTGACCAGGGTGTGGAAAAACAGAGGCTCTTATTTGCTGCTGCTGGAAATGTACAATCACTTTGGAAGACAGCTTGGTATTTTTTTTTTTTTAAGATTTTATTTATTCGTTAGGGAGAGAGAGAAACAGAGCACAAGCACAGGCGGACAAAGTGCCAGGCTAGAGGCAGAGGGAGAAGCAGTCTCCCTGCTGAGCAAGGAGCCTGATGTGGGACTTGATCCCAAGACACTGGGATCATGACCTGAGCCGAAGGCAGCCGCTTCACCAACTGAGCCACCCAGGCGTCCCAGATTGGCATTTTCTTACAAAAGTAAATATGCTCTTACCAACCAATCCAGCAGTTGAGTTCCTTGGTATCCACCCAAAGGAGTTAAAAACTTATGTCCATACAAAAGCCTGCACAGAGATGTTCACCGCACTTCACCTCTGTTCATAATTGCCCAAACTCAGAAGCAAATAAAAGGTCCAGGAGATGAATGGGCCAACTGTAGTACATCCAGACAATGGGATATTATTGAGCATTAAACATTAAACATTAATGAGCTATCCAGCTCATTAGGTGCATATTACTAAGTCACTGAAGCCAATCTGAAAAGACTACTCACTTGGATGATTAACTCCTCCTTCATCTGCCCAAGCTATTCTCAAGCCTGAGCAAATTTTTTTTTTAAAGTAGTAGAATTTGAATATCACCACTTTGCAATACCTAAGGGATTAATAAATATAAGCATTGAATATCAACAGGTGCTAACACCACACCGAAAAAGCAACATGTAGACATTTTACTTCCTGATAAAAGAACACAATGCCATTTGAAAGGTATCTGCCAGGGGCGCCTGGGTGGCTCAGTGGGTTAAAGCCTCTGCCTTCAGCTCAGGTCCTGATCTCAGGGTCCTGGGATTGAACCCTGTACCGGGCTCTCTGCTTAGTGGGGAGCCTGCTTCTGCCCCCACCTCCACTGCCTGCCTCTCTGCCTACTTGTCATCTCTATCAAATAAATAAGTAAATAAAAATCTTTTTTAAAAAGTAAGTATAATAAAAAGTATCTGACAAAAATAAAACCTGAATCTGAGTAGACCTCTAAGCCTAATTAATAATGTATAAGAAGTACTGGGGAAGAGAGGCATGTTGGAGAGCTCCAAAAGATACCATCAGCAAATCCAGAATGTGGAAGTCTTCACAATGTCAGCAACAGTAATCTGGATTTTTCCACAAATAAACTAAAGAGTTAAAAACAAACAAACAAACAAACAAAAACTAAGGGGAGAGAGGAGAACTTACAGATTAAAACAGACTAAAAAATGCATCAACCAGTTGAACGTGTGTCTCTTATTTGGATCCTGCATTTTTCTAAAAAAAGACTAGAATATGACATATATGGGAGAAATAGAAGGATAAATATTGGTTGATATGTGTTGGTATATGATGATATTAGCATGTTATTATTAATTGTGTGAGGCATAATGGTATTGCAATTGGGTTTTTTAAGTGTCTGCTCAATGAACTCCAGTACCTTCTCCTCTTCCTCAGGATTAAGAGCTACAGTTCTTACAATAGCTGTGTGGTAAAACCTACACAGACTGGCTCTTTTCCCTGTCACTTTATCTCTTATTACTCTTCCTCTTAGCTAGCAGATAATTAGGAGCGAGAAAGGTTCCTGTAGGTGGTGGAAGCCAGAGTATTAGATGGTTTTAACCAGAACAAACTAGAAGTCATCTAAAACTGAATAGTCCTAATATCCTAACATGTCTCAGCTGCTCTTCAACTTCCAATACAGAAGCATTTATAAACCCTTTCCCTAAAATAAAATCATAATTTAGATTTAAGTTGTACTTGAAATAAATAAAGAGTTAAATAGGACATCGAGAGGAAGATATGCCTGAGTATATTAAAGGGAAGATAAATTGCAGAAGCTCCAGATTATGAACAAACTAAGGTTCGTCCCTAGCAGATGCATGGTCATCCCTCCCCCTCCCCGCAGTGACACACCATCTCCGCCCCTCCTCCGCAATAAAGTGCACAGCCCTTGATTTAACCACGGGTGAACAACACAGGACAGCTCGAGGTACAGGTCAGGTCAGTGCAGCCCTCCCCTCCCAAGTCAGCGCTAGGAACACTGCATATTCCTTCTCTCCAGCCTGAAAGCTGACTGTTGAACTCTCCGAACTGTTCAACATCACTGTGAAAGGAAACAATCTGGCCCTTGTCCACAAACAAAATACAAGTGTGACCACGCCTTCCCCCCCCCCCCCCCCCGAGGTCGCCAAGTACAGACACAGCTGGGGAGGGCAGTCTGCGTGACCTGGTAGGAACTCTTAATTACACTTGACACACAGGATTGCAAATAGGGACGGGAAGTCACAAGGAAAGCACTGTTGCACCTGTAAGCCTTCTCTAAACAACCAACCAGAAAGACAAGTCCAGGAACTGGCTGTGGACGCCCATTGACGCAAAACCCGGGAGCCACGGTATAAAGTAACAGGCAACCCTGTGGCCACGTTAGCAGTAAGACGCTGTGGGGAGTGTGGTGTGGCCATCCGCACAATGCATGTGTGTTGGGGTGTGTATGCACAGTGAGTCTTCTCGAATCCCACAGCTCTTGTTCCGGATCCAGGGGGTTTCCTTGAGCCTGTGGTCACAAACAATTGGCAGCTCCTCCTCTCCCCTGCCTTACCCCACCCCCACTCCAGCCGGATCACCTGACCAATGAAGGATTCCTCTAGTTACTGCAAAGTAAGCTCTGCTCCCAGCTGAGCTCTGAGCCTGGAACTCATCAGTTCTCTGATGCCATCCACCTTGGGCTCCAGTGTTGGGAACTCAAAACCACCTCGGATCTCAGCACAACTACACAGAGAGAGAAGGTTCTCTTCAGCTCTTCCTGCAATTGAGGTTGAGGTCCAAGATCCCAGGATCCAAAGAAGAGAAGCTCTCTGCCAAGTACACAAGTTCAAGAGCAAGAGGGCCTGGAGCCAGACTCCCTGGGTTCAAATCCCAGTTTTGCCACTTCTGGCTCTGTGGTCTGAGGAAGTTCATCCCCATGCTTCTATTTCCTAATCAGCAAATGGGGTCAAAGTAGCAGTTTCTTCAGAAGGTCCTAAAAAGGATTTAATTAGTTAATATACTTGAGGGTCTTAGAACAGTGCCAGGCACAAAATTGAGACTTATTTATGAGTCCCTAAATAAGAGGTAAATAAGTAAGGAGTAAGCAGAAAATACCTTGGGAAAAAAACTCATGTGATTAAAATAACACTGGAACTGGCCTTGGGGATGGTGGCTGGCAACTCCTTGCTCTACCACAAACTAGCAAATATCTTAGGTAAATCGCTTAGAGGCTTTAGAGCTTACTTTCTGGCAATACCAATCTCTTCCCCGGGATTGCTGTAAAAGTCTAGGAGACGTTCCAGACAGTAACACTTTGTAAATACATATTCTACAAATGCTGGGGATATGCCTCTTGCATTTTCTTTCTCTTGCAGCGGCTCTATTGACACAGAATTCACATACCATACAACTCACCCATTTAAAGTGTGCAGTTCAGAGACTTTTTGTATTTTCACAGTTTTGCAACCATCACTATAATCAACTGTAGAACATTTTTAACATCCCCCTCAAGAAATCCCATCGGCTTTAGCAGTCACCCCCCATTACTCACTCTCCCTCCCCCAGAGCTAGGTAACTGCTAATAAACTTTCTGTCTATATAAATTTGCCTACTATAGACATTTCCTAGAAATTGAATAATATAATGTATGGTGTTTTGTGTTAGGGTTCTTGGACTTGACATAATGTTTTCAAGGTTCATCCAAGTAGTGTTAGTACTTTATTTCTTTGTATGGGTGAATAATACTCTATTATATAGATATATCACATTTTATTATCCTCAGTTGATGAACATTTGGGTTGTTTCTACTTTTTGTCTATTATGACTAATGCTGCTCTGAACATTCATGTATGGTTTTTTGTGTGGACCTATATTTTCAGTTCTCCTGGGCATGTATCTAGACATGAAATTGCTGGGTTATAAGGCTAATTTGATACTTAACATTTTGAGGGACAGCTAAATGTTTTCCAAAGAGCCTGCTCCAGCAGTCCTACCAGTTTCTGCACATCCCTGTCAATACTTGCTACTATTTTTTTTTTTATAGTCATCTTAGTGGGTATGATGAAATGGTATCTCACCATGGTTTTGACTTGCATTTCCCTGACGGCTAATGGTGTTGAGCATCTTTTAATGTGCTTCTTGGCCATTTGTGTATCTTCTTTGGAGAAATGTCTATTCAGATCCTTTGCTCATTTTTAATTGGGTTGTCTTCCTATTATTGAATGGTTGGAGTTCTTTATATATTCTAGACACAAATCCCTTACTCCAATATTCCTTATTCCCACCACCTTATTTGTACATTATTGGCAAACATATTACATTACTGTATGTGATAGACTTGCAGTACAATTAAATATATATCACTCTGTGCGGTTGCTTTTTAAATCCATTAATACAAGAAAGAAGAAATGTGCATTCATCCTGTTTTTTATAATAACATAATAACCTTTACCAGTGTTCTTGGTTTTTGTCTGTATGGATTTAAATTACTTTCTGAATGGTTTGAAGAACTTCCTTTAGTATTTCTTGTAGGGTGGGTTGGCTGGCAACAAATTCTTTATCTTTGTTTATCTGGGAATGTCTGCATATCATTTTCATTTTTGAAATATGGTTTCACTAAATATAAGATTCTTGGCTGAAAGGTTTTCTTGTGGGCGCCTGGGTGGCTCAGTGGGTTAAGCCGCTGCCTTCGGCTCAGGTCATGATCTCAGGGTCCTGGGATCGAGGCCCGCGTCGGGCTCTCTGCTCAGCAGGGAGCCTGCTTCCCTCTCTCTCTCTCTGCCTGCCTCTCCATCTACTTGTGATCTCTCTCTCTGTCAAATAAATAAATAAAATATTTAAAAAAAAAAAAAATAGTCACTTATTTAAAAAAAAAAAAAAAGGTTTTCTTGTTTGTGTGTTTACTTTTCAGATTTTGACTAGGACATCCAATTGCCTTCTGGCCTCCATTGTTTCTGGTGAAAAGTTTCAGGTGAGACGTTACTCTTATTGCAATTTCTTTGTATGTCATTTGTCATTCTTCTCTTGACACTTTCAAGATTTTCTCTTTATTTTTGGCTTCCAATATTTTTACTACAAAATGTCCTCGTGTGGATCACTTTACATTTATCTACATAGAGTTTGTTGAGTTTATTGATGTACATTGTTTTCTCATCAGTTTTCTTTCTCTCTTCTCCATTGGGGACTTTCATTATGTGTGTGGTGGTGTGTTTACTGGTTTTTTTTCATTCTCTTCTTTTTCTCTCTGTTGGTTTCATGATTTCTGTCTTCAAGCTTGTTAATTTGTTCTTTTCTCAGTTCAGATATACTGCTGAAACCCTGTAGTGACAAGTTCCCAGGACTTTAAATGGTTGTTTTTAAATAATCCTCACAAGGCATGGTTGTTTCATTGGGGAGTAAGTCTTCAGAGATCCTCAGGCTGTCATTACAGAAGTGGAAGTCCCTCCTGTGTTCTTTATCGTTCACCTCCTCAAAGACATTAAATTTGAAAATGTCTTTCTCTCCATTAGCCCACTTCACTGTTACAAAACACCATATCACGGTGCCTGGGTGGCTCAGTCACTTAGGCATCTTGGTTTCAGCTCAGGTCTTGATCTCAGGGTTGTGGGGATTGAGCCCCTCATTGGGCTCCACACTTAGCAGGAGTCTGCTTGGGATTTTCTCTCTCTCCCTCTGCTCCTCCCCCTATACACCCTCTCTCTTTATCTCTCTCTCTAAAAGAAACAAATAAGTCTTTTAATAAAAGACCATATTTTACACTGAGGTACCACTCAAGCCCTTGCTAGTTGACAAGTCTTGTAAGCAGTTCTTGCCTTATCCTTCTGCACCATTATTCACTCCCTCCTGGAGATTTTCTTCTCCCCTTGTTTCACTATTCAGGTTACCCCAAACCATAAAATGGTTCTTTCCTTCTATCTACTTTTAAATGCTGGTGTAACTGGTGGAGGTGTAAATGCTGGTGTAACTGTCTCTCTTCCCTTATTACCTGGATGCCCTGGCTGCCTCATCCATGCTGATGGCTTATACTTTCACTCATGTCTTCTAACCACCAGTTCATGTCTCCAGCCAAAACCTTTCCTTGAGCCCCAGCACCCAACTACCTACTGGACATTTCTGTTGTGACCGACAGACACCTCAAATTTACTAAACACAGCTAAGATTGGACTCCCCCTTTTCTCCAAAGCTTGTTTCTCTTGTATATTTCATATTATGCTTAATTATATCAAACTGTCTAATCACCTAAACCAGGAAGCTGGGAGCTTTCCTCAGGTCCTCCTCTCTTCTCACATTCTACTGTCCTGAGAGCTAAGCTTTTTCCTCAAAGTCTGTGCCTTAACTCAAGCTTTCATTGTTTGCCAACCAGCCTAGCATAACCTTCCATTCTTCCCCACTGCCAGTCCATTCTCTACATGGCAACCAAGGTGATCTTCCTGAATCACAAATCTGATTATGTGATTCCTTGCCAAAACATTTTTATTACCACTCCTGTTGTCTACAATCATGTTCCCTAATAGCAGTGATCTAAGTACAGCCTTCACAATTTTTTGCCATAACTATTATCATTGTCATCATACATTTATTTGCATGGCATATTTATCATTATTTGTTCACCTAGATTTATTTCAAGGGGAAATTTGATATCTATTTCGAAAAATCAGTATCATTGGTCATAAGCAAGATAATTAGAATAATAAATCCATAGCTATTAAAACAAAAAATACTTGTCTAAGTAGCCTTTAAACCTTCTTGATTCACAGCATTAATACTCTTACCACTGAGAAACCCAGTCTTAGAGCAAAATCATTGTCACCATACAGAAAGCAAAGACTATCAAACCTCAGATAAGCGTAAAGCAGAAGATGGCTTATTCCAAGAGATGAATATTGTTGTGGTTTTTGTTTCTTCAGTATCTACAGTGCCAACCCAGTCCAATGAGAAGGGGTAACCAGCATTAGATAAGTTGCATCAAAGCAAGGACCATGTCTCTTTCATTTACCACCTGTCATTCATAGCCCGTCAAACACTAGAGTACCTAGAGTGTGGGAGGTGCTTACTGGATATTTCCTGAATAAATGTACCTTAAAAGACCTACCGTAATTGCAAAGAAATTTCTCTGACAAGTTCATATTTTATCAAAAAACAAGTAACTTGATATTTTGCTAAATAAACAAGGAGAGCATAGTGTGAAAAACATGTTGCCATTTGCATCACACATGCACACGTGCGTGCGCACACACACACGAATGACTGCAATGACGACCTTTTAAAAGATAGGGTTGGCTCCAACTAAAAAAATTGAAAAATAGAGAATGAAAATTTTTTTCACTATATTCCACTTGATAGCGCTTGAATTTTATTCTATAGGTACGTGTATTACTTTAAGAAAATTTTTTTAAGCCAAGTGCAAAATATAGGAACCAAAACCAAGAGGAAAATATTTTAAATCATATAACATGTGCCTCTATATCAGGATGGTTAAAAATTACACTAACCTGCATCTTGCAATCAAACAAAATATGAAAAGCAAGCATGATTAAAGAAGAAATTTCAACCTGTTAGAATGAAGCAGATACAGTGAAGAATAAATAGCCAGCCACTTTAAATGCAACTGGTTGTCTAGGTCTGCAAAATCTGTAATTTTACAGAAGTCAATATTTTTGCCAATTATGAATAAGGAAACCAGGAATGGACCAATGGATAAATGTTACTCTTGTTTCCAAAACATGGTGAAAGGGAAACTTTTTGAAATATTTGATCAATAAATATGACACAAATCACAGTAAAACTTCTAGAACACGTTGATCTAAGAAAAAGAAGATCAGGGGCGCCTACGTGACTCACTGGGTTAAGCCACTGCCTTTGGCTCAGGTCATGATCCCAGGGTCCTGGGATCGAGCCCCACATCGGGCTCTCTGTTCAGCAGGGAGCCTGCTTCCTCCTCTTTCTCTGCCTGCTTCTCTGCCTACTTGTGATCTCTGTCAAATAAATAAGTAAAGTCTTTAAAAATGGAAAGAAAGAAAGAAAAAGATCATTAGATCTAAGGAAAAGAAGAGAACTACTATTATTGGGTGTTGCTGCATCAGGCAATGTTGTGGGTGTTTTACCCAAAGTTCTTCTCAGTTTAAAATAATCACTGTAAGGATGCTTACAGGGAAATGTTGCTCTGATTGACCAGATCTGGGTCCTGTGTTCTTCTTGGAAATCACGATGAACCCAATTAAGGGAAGACTGCTTCCCCAGAGGGATCAGGGATGCCATTATCAAAATGAAAATAGAGGCTAGAAATTCAAAAGGGACATTCACCTACAAAAAATTGTAGCCTTTAGCTTCACTAATAGAAGCAAAGCACAGATCTCAGGATATGAAAATGCATGTGTAGTTCTGTCAGAATTTATCTGCTTATTTTGTGATACATTTTAAAGTAAGACTCTGTTAAGAAGACCATACATCTCGGATTTCCCTGGACAGTCCCTGTTTACATTCTTTTGTCTCCCTGTAATTATTAGGTACCCCTTTTATTATCAAATGTGCCCCAATAACGGAGAAGTAAATTAGAAGACGATGTTAGATCTTGGCAAATAAGAGAGCATCAGGAGGTGATGTGTGTTCAAAATGGTGAAAGTCTGAACTGGGGAAAAAAAAAAAAGAAGAAAGAAAAGAAAAAAGAAAGTGCTGGAGAAACCAGGGGTGTTTATCCAAGAGAAAGCTATTATGAGATATGAGAGTTGACTTCAAATATTTGAAGGACACCCACTTAAAGAGAAGGGCTAAGATAGAATTGTTTTGTGTGATTCCAGAAGACTGCCGTACCATGGGCAGAGCTTCAGGGAGTAGGTTTTATCTTTACATAAGAAAAATTTCTGAGCACTAGCTGGATGGAAGAACCAGAATGGGAGACAGCCTCAGATTCCTGAGAAGGGTTTGTGCCCAAGCATCAGAGACTATAATGATATGATTGCCATCAGACCACAGATCTTCAAGACCAAACACGATCAAACCTAAAAGAAAAATTAGGATAAAGCAGGGATGAAGAAGGGATGGATTTTTGTGTAACTACAAGATTTGGAGGAGGCACAAATGGTCCCCAGAGCTAAGCCTCCTCTCCAGCTGAACCCTTGTGAGCCAGCCTGTGACACTGGTGTCATGGAAGGATCAACAGAGCGTTTCCTTAAAGAGTTATTACCTCAGGTGTGACAGCAGCATGGTAATCAGTGGTCATTTTTTCGTGCAAGATAATTTCCTGAACACAGTAATTTCCCGGTCAGAAGAGAGATGTGGCCATGGGAAATAGCACATGCCTCCAAACCATTTCAGAATAGAGCACCATTACTTCCTCCCCAAACACCACCAATTAAAAAGCTATTTAATCCAAGTCATGTGAGAAGACTGATGTTCACACATCCCTCTCACTATTTGACTAAATATAAAACAAGGTAACATTCCTGTCAATTCTTCTTCATCACTCTCCTATTATAAAACACAGTTAACAAAGACTTGTTGACTAGAAATTGACTTCAACTTTAAAATCCTTTTCACTTGCTTAGACACATTTATGTTTGTGGTGTCTTGGTCTGAGGAATTTGTGCATAGGCACATGAAGGACTCCTATGTCCAGAAAGGTAGCCAGCAACCATATGAGGCTATTTAAATAAATTAAAATTAAAAAAATTAGAAGTGTATTTATTTCATCACATTTCAGTGTTTTTGCTTATAGTCATATGTGGCTAGTGGCTACCATATAGAACAAATATGGAGCATTTCCATGATTATAGAAAGTTTTATTAAACAGCACTGTTCTATAGTCTATATTGAGTTTCCATCTGTGTGTTTTTGCCCCTTTTGTAAATGGAATCATTCAACATATACTATTTATGTGTCTCATTTCTTCTGTTTAACATTGTGAGTTCCATCTGTGTCTTTGTTTATAGCAGTACTTCTTTCATTTCCATTTTAGTAATGAATTGTATCAATAGACAATTTACTGATCCATGCTACTCTTGATGCACATTTAGATTTTATCCAGTTATGACTATCACAAATAAAGCTGCTATGAGAATTCTTTTGATGCCCATATGTATGGGATTTTGTTGAATAGATACCTACCAGCAGAATCACTCAACCCACTTTTTACCAAAATAGCAAATGAAACAGAATGGAACTAAGTGGAATGGAATGGAATGAAGCAGAACATAATACAATAAAGTAGAATTAAGAATACATCATATGTAGTAAGGTTAAGTATTTTTTTTTAAGATTTTGTTTATTTGAGAGAGTGAGAGCACACACACAAGCAGCCGGAGGGGCAGAGGGAGAGGGAGAAGGAGACTCCCCACTGAGCAGAGAGCCTAACGTGGCTTAATCCCAGAACCCTGGGATCATGACCTGAACTGGAGGCAGATACTTAACTAAGCCACTCAGGTGCCCCAAGTATTGTTTTTCAAAAAACCTTCATTCAGTCATACATGTTTGCTGAGAAATGATATAAAATGTATTTCTCTGAGGGGCACCTGGGTGGCTCAGTCTTTAAGCATTTGCCTTGGCTCAGGTCATGACCCCAGGGTCCTGGAATCGAGTCCAGCATTGGGCGCCCTGCTCAGCTGGCAATCTGCTTCTCTCTCTCTCACCCCCACCCCCACCCACCACTTGTGTTCCCTCTCTCACTGTCTCTCTCTCTGTGTCAAATAAATAAATAAAAATTTTTAAAAAAATGTATTTCTGTGAGTCACAATCAATACAATTTGTAAGCACTACATCAATATCTTTAAAATCTGTGTTTCTAGACCAAAGTAGCCATAAAGAAAACTTTGCAGGGTGGTGGGAATTTTTTCTTTGGGGAGAAGAGTAGGGATAGTTAAAATGAGGGGAAATGGGAGTCTGTGCTTGGTGGTATTTGTGAACGCAGTGGCCCAAGGTGAGCATTTCTTAGATAGGAGATGGGAAAAGGGCTCCCTCTCAAAAAATGAACTAGACACATGTGGACCAGTATACTAAATCTTTCACTGCATAATTCAAGAAAGGCTTTAAATTGAATACCCTTGGGAGAAGTAACACAGCAACACATAATCTCTCCATGACAGGTGAGAGATATTTTCCTGGGGTATTTTTGAGAAGTCAAAAGAGGTAGAAGGTAGAAGGTTATATCTGGCAAACTTGCTCTTTCATAGTCTTGCCCGGACCCTACAGAATGGGACACATGGACCTGGGGGCTTCCATTGCTGGACTGATGTTAATGTGACTTCGCTCCCTAGCACTGGGCATAAACACCAAGGCAGAATTCTGAGATCAGGGAATTCAAATACCCAGCCATCTTTGTCTTAGTCCTTTGTTACTCAGCCTAACTTGGGTCCACCCGGTGGCATCTATGCAGACACAACGTTCTCATCACTGATAGCTGGAAGTGCCAATGTATTAATTACACTGGTGGGCTTTATGTTCATCCTGTCCCTCTGCCTGGAAAGACTCTCTTCTTCCTCTTGGGCTGCAAAACTCATAGATGTTACTCTGGCCAGCTCAGTAAACCTGCTTCTTACAATTTCAAGCTCAATCCGCTGCTCCTTTTCCTGTGCCTAATCCTGCTGTTGTACTAGTGAAATTTTGCCTTAAAATTGTTCTCTGTTAATGCCTGTTTGCCCGGCTAGTTTTCCTTGTGGGTGGTAAGTGGTGTTATCTGTTTATCTCTTAGCACCAAGCCATACTAGGCCCATAAAAGGCACTTCATAAATAACTGATTAATATATATGGATTGGAGACAATGTCTATGAAATTGGCTGTTGGCTGCATTCATCACATAAGATACAATTTATTTATAAAACACAGAACCTAAACAGCATCAAGAAAAGTAACACGAAACGTCACTGTCTAAAATAGAAAAAAAAAAAAAAAGAAAGAAGTATCTCTCCTATTAAGAATTTATTCCTGTGAAAAGCCTTTTCTCCGAGCAGCTGACTTGTTTTTCTTTTCTGGAGCAATGAGAATTTTGTGATTCCTCATGCTCACCTCATTCGAGGCCCAGGAAAACGGAGAGTCAATTATGCAGTGACTTTACAATTATGAAAAGATTTAAAAAGAACACCAAATTATATGTATTTATTCCCCCTTGCCTTTATTTTTTTTTATGTGACCCTTATTTTTGTTTTGTCCTGATATCATTATAAAATGAAATTTATATTTCTTATTACTATACACTTTTTAAAAATACCTCAAAAATCTTTTAGGAAAAAGTATGGAGTACATAAGTAAATAATAAAACAAGACAAATGTTTTTAACTATCTACAAAACTACTTTTTTTTAAGATTTTATTTATTTATTTGACAGACAGAGATCACAAGTAGGCAGAAAGGCAGGCAGAGAGAGAGAGAGAGAGAGAGGAAAGCAGGCTCCCTGCTGAGCAGAGAGCCCGATGCGGGACTCGATCCCAGGACCCTGAGATCATGACCTGAGCTGAAGGCAGTGGCTTAACACACTGAGTCACCCAGGTGCCCTACAAAACTACCTTTTTACCTAATCTGGCAAACAAAAATAAAAATTCCATACTGTGCTAACTCTTCCTCGATACTTATCCACTCCTGAAAACAAAAAAGCACAACCAGTTTGGATCATTCTCCAGAGTAAGTGTCCACTCTTACTCACAGCGAGTTGGACTCTAGTCAGATGAAGGAGTCTGGTGAGGCTCAAAGATGTGTGCACATTGCCCTTGGCTGCCCCAAAATCACGCAACCGCTCAAAACATCCGGCTTCATTTGCAGGATCTCCACCCAGGAGTCCTCCTCACTCTAAACAACACACCTGATGTCGAAAACACTAATGCACGGTGTCTGAGACACAAGAGTCTGCTGCTACCAGCCATTCAGTGTTGTTAACACTGCCAGTTGCCATTAGCCTCAAGTTGTACTGTGAGAATGTCACAGAAGCCAAAATCTCTGACTAGTAGCAGGGGAAAAGCAGACCAATCAATAGACATCAGCACCTTCTCAGATGTATTTGTTTATGGCCTTAAAGCTCCTGTTGACTAAATCATGGAAAGCAGGAGTTTCCTACACCTATACCATGACTGTCACTGGACAACCAAAGGTTTATGCTGTACATAAAAGCGAATCTGTGATTCAATTTTTCAAAATTCCAATTTAAATGTAATTCCTTTGAGTCATCTTCAGTAAGGCTATTTAATTCGAAAACAATTGTCTAATAAAGAATTACATGATCAGGATAAGTGTAAACACTTAGGCAAATAAACTCATATTTTGGGTTCAATTAGTCAATTACATTATCATTAGCAGAATGGTCAGATTAGACCAAATGGAACAAAATATAAAAGTCTAGGGAAAAAATGTAAGTATATAAGTATTTGGGCAATTTACCATTTGAGAAGAAAAAAACAAAAACAAAAACAAAAAAACAAAAACACTTTAGGTTCCAAAACTTGTCAAATGTCAAATGGGTGAAATATTTAAATGTAGGAGAGGAATTCATAAAAATAACAGAAGAAAATTTAAATAAATATATAACAACCTCTAAAGTACAAATGTGTGTTTTGTTTTGTTTTCAAAAAAGAACACAAAATTAGAAACCATAAAAAGTTTTCATTATATTAAAATTTCACCCTGGCATATCAAAACAAGAATATAGAAAAAAGGCAGATGACAAACTGGAGAAACATTTTGTAAGATACATACTAGGACACCGAAACATTTCTACTTCAGCACCCAAGGCATGGTGTGCCAATTACCTGGATTCTAAATGTTGATACAGGGAGTTTGTGAAAACCAATTTTGCAGCCCTTAGCCACTCTTCTGCTTCAACAGGATCAAAGGGTTTAAGCTGGAGAGGCTAGAAGTTGGAGTTGAGAGAATCTCTTTGGAGAGCGTTATTGATGTGCTCTGGGTAACAGTCACGAGTGGGGTACCACTTGGTCCTTTTCTGAAGCCTCGAAACAGATCATCTAAGACTTCTCAAGGAACTTGGTGTGTACTTCCTGAAGTGTGCAGTGCGGGATGGACTTGCATCTGACTCAGCTCTGAATTTAAAGAAAACAATGCCCACAGTTGGGAGGCCGGCTGAAACAAGTGTGTGAGCAAACTAGAGAAATATGTTTGGGAAATCACAGCAGGTCAAGGTATACAATCTGGGGAACAGATGTGGAATCCACAGTATGAATATCAGTGGGGGGAGCAGGCTCATGGAGGCAATATCAGGGTATCTGCTTTGGGTCATTCAAATCAAACCTCCTATTGAAGACAACTGAAAAAAATCGAGGTAGAATTTATTTTTAAATTCATCTGGAACGTACTAAAAAGCTAAATGGTAAGGAAAAACCTAGCTGAATGCCTGGAAAAGCTGTAACCCAGTATAGTTAGTCTAGAACCTCCTTTTCCCTAGGGTGTGTTCCTCTCTAACAAAGGCAGCAGAGAGACCAGACAGTGGTTTTCACAGGGCTCTTGGGGATAGAGGAAATCAAAAGAAAGAACCAGTCCCTGCAAGGCCAAGGACACAAGGCAACCACCCATGGGTTTGACCCGAACCCTAGGATTAAGAATGAATGAAGACTAAACTAGTCCTGGGACCTGGACTGTCCTAGGAGGTCAAGAAAACCTCAAGCACTAAAACTGAAAAAAGCTGATAACCATGTTAATAGTGTCCCCAGGGGCCAAGCAGAATCAAATTCTGGAGGAATGTAAAACCATCTTAGGGCTCAAATTTTCCCACAAATAACTTTTCAAAAACAATGTTCCATATATAATCAAAGAAAACAAGGCACAAATAAGAAACAACAGAAAGGGACTCAGAGGGCTATAAATTACCAGACATGGGCTTTAAAACAAGTACAGTTAGTATATTTCAGAAAATAAAATCTTAGAATGAATCTGCAAACTTTAAAGAGTAGCAAGTTTAATGAAGAAAGAGAAATTCTAGAACTGAAAGATAAGAAGAAAAAAAATCTAAGAACTTAACAAACAGGATAACACTCAATGATGTGCTTGAGTTTAATATTTAAATGAAGGATTAGTTTAATATTCCAAAATCAATCAATGCAATTCATCATGTTAACAGAATAAAGGAGAAAAAGTGTATCATTTTACTAAATTAAAAACATGTGATTGAATGTAATATCAATTCATGACAAAAACTCTCAGCAAACTAGGAGTAGAAAATATCCATAATCTGATAAATGTCATCTACTTAAAACCAATAACCAACATCAATCTCGAGGATGAAATATTAAACTGTTTCCTGCAAGACTGGGAAAAAAGGCAGGAATGACTAAGTCGCTCCATCATTTCTGCCCAACATCATCCTACAGGTCCTAGACACTATATGAAGACCAGAAGACAAAAGGCAAAAATAATGGAAAGGAAGATGTAGAACTGTTTCTGTATTCAAGTAACATTATTATTTATATCTTAATAAATCTAGAAACAAATATTAAATATAAGAATTGAGCTTAGCAAGCTAAAGGGACACAATGCTGAGATAGAAAGATAAGTAGATAGATATATAATTTTTAAAAGATTTTATTTATTTATTTGAGGGAATGAGAGCACAAGCAGAAGAGGGTTGAGGGGCAGAGGGAGAGGAGAAGCAGACCCCCTGCTGAGCAGGAAGCCCAAAGCCATGGGGTTCAATGCCAAGACCTCAAGATCATGACCTCAGAGTTAAAAGCAGATGATGCTTAACTAACTGAGCGGCCCAGGTGCCCCACAATGTTGATATATAAAAACAATTGTAGGAGTGCCTGGCTGGCTCAGTAGGTTAAGCAATTGTCTTTGGCTCAGGTCATGATCCCAGGGTCCTGGGGTCGAGTCCTGCACTGGACTCTCTGGCTGAACAGAGAGCCTGCTCCTCCCTCTCCCTCTGCTTGCCGTTCTGCCTAACTGTGCTCTCTCTCTGTCAAATAAATAAATAAAATATTTAAAAATAAATAAGTAAATAAAAATAAAATCAATTGTATATTTTATACTAAGGGCAAACAAAGAAAAATAAAATTTACAAAAATAAGTTCATTTACAGTAACATCAAAAAGCAGAAAATACTTAAGAATAAACTTAATAAAGGATAAGCAAACCCCTACAATAAAATGTCTAAGACATAGCTAATATTATTTTTATAAGTGAAATAAATGGAGATAGAAACCATCTTTATGGATCAGAAAACAATATAGTATTAGTGTAAGGATAAACATAGGTCAATGGGACAAAATAGAGATTATGAAAAAGACACACTTTATATAGTCAACTGAAGTTTTATAAAGATATCGAGGCTATTCAGTAGGGCAAGGATAACCTTGTCAACACGTGGTACTAGAGGAATCAGATAACCATATGGGAAAAGAAAAATCATCACTGAAATAGTAATTCAAAATGATAAACCTAAATCTAAAAGCTAAAAGGATAAAAATTCAAGAAGGAAACATAGAAAATGTTTGTGACCTAGTGATAGGCAACAATTTCTTCAATAGGATATGAAAAGCACATACTATAGAAAAAAATTGTTAAACTGGGCTTTATCAATATGAATGAAATTTGCTGCTTGAAAGAATCCATTAAGAAAAGGAAAAGTCACAGACTGGGAGAAGGTACTTGCAAATACATATATCTGATAAAGGCCTTATATCCCAAATATATAAAGACCTTTCACAAATTAATAAGGAAAAAAAGGCAAGTTATTTGAACAGACAGTTTACAAAAGAAAATATACAAATGGCCAATAAGCACATAAAAAAGAATATCGGTACCATTAGTCATCAGGGAAATGCAAATTCAATACACAAAGAGTGATCACCCTACACATCATAGTGATCAAAAATAAAACCGATGATACCGACTATTGGTGAGGTTGTACAACGACCCTAAGATTATACAATGATGGTGGGAACCTAAAATTGTTTTTAGGTTTTGGAAACCAGCATTTTGAAAAAAAAAAAAAAAATCTTAACATTTAACATGTAGCATATGACCTAGCCCTTCCTTACTAGACATCCACCCAAGATAAACAAAAACACATGTCCACACAAAGGCTTATATATGAATGTTCATTGCAGAATTCTTTGTAATCTCCAAAAGCTCAAAATGTCCAAGTGAATAAACAAAATGTGCCATATTCGTACTATGAAATACTACCCAACAATGAAAAAAAGAGTGGGTTACTGATATATGCAGTAATAGCAATGAATCTTGAAATCATTGTGCTGAGTTCAAGAAGCCAGACACAGGGACACCTGGGTGGCTCAGTTGGTTAAGCAGCTGCCTTTGGCTTAGGTCATGATCCCAGTGTCCTGGGATCGAGTCCCACATTGGGCTCCTTGCTCAGCAGGGAGCTTGCTTCTCCCTCTGCCTCTGTCTGCCATTTTGTCTGCCTGTGCTCGCTCTCTCCCTCTCTCTCTGATAAATAAATAAAATCTTAAAAAAAAAAAAAAAAAAAAGGAAGCCAGACACAAACAGAATGCATATGTATGATTCTATTTATATAGAATGCTACTTAATACATTATAACAAAAAGTTGTCTGAGGCCAGGCACTCCTCCTCCTGAAGGTGGGATAGATTGGAAGGGTACACAAGGAAAATATAAAATGGAAATGTTCTATATCTTGACTGTGGTGTTAATTTCATAAGTGTAACCGTCTAAACTTATCAAATTGTATACTTTCAATGGGTAGAGTTTTATATCATGAATTGTACCTCAGTAACATTAAGAGAAAAAAAAACTTGTAAAAGGAACATCACTTGGATCACTTAGATATACTTAGACTATTCACAAATTTCTGTTTGCATGGAAAATCATTCTTATAAACTCTGTACATGGCGAAGCAGTTACAATTTCACTTGGCAATAAGCAGTATATTGTGAATCCTTGAACATTTAGCAGAACATTATCTAGCAGTGTTTCTAGATAGGATTCCTCATTATTTTTTCCATTCTTCCAGTGTGAAAGAATATATTCTAGACACAGATTAAGCAAGGCGCTTGAAGATTTTAGGTATGAATACAGTTTACTTTAAATGAACATGATTTTTTTAAAAATGAATTTAATCAGCGGGGTTTTTCTTCTTACTGTTAGATAGCTTGACTTCTATTAAATCATTGTTATTATCCAATTTGTTACAGGACTCCAAAGCATTCATTATCTATGGTTGAATTATTATAATCATTTAGAAAAAGCAGTCAGGGCATTTGTACTACATAATAAAGTCAGTGAAATGTTAAACTTATGGAGAAAACATTCTCATTTTGTTTCTAAAGTAAACTACTTGAAGAAATTAAAACTCTTCATCTTAAAAGAAATGCAAAATCTCAATGCTTAACATGGACTGTTAGTAATTAGAGAGTGGGGATTTTTTCTGGGAGGAAACAGCTCTCTGGGAGGAATTCGGGGCCACTTTTGAAAAATTAGCTTTCCTCCCTGAGCAGAATTTCTCAGAATCACCTGTGGGCTTGGGACACCTTAGATGGCTGGACCCACCCAGAAGGCCTGCGGTGGGGTTGGAGTATTTGCATTTCCAAGTCCCCAGGTTAGGGGGACCACACTTTGAGAACAAGGGTCATCCCAGAGGAAGAGGAGGGAAACTGGAATGGACAGATGATGAGTAAAACTTGGACACAAGTAAATGGGGGACGGAACAATATCCTCACCAGTTCAAGTTTTTCACTAATCACTACAATTGCGATTGGGGAGTGACTAGGGACATTTTGAGTCATGGGTGGCACCTGAGCTGTGCTGCACGGGACTGGTAGAGATGGGAGAAAAGGAGATGTTGGGTGAAGGAAGTATCAGGAACAAAGGATCAGGAATGGCCTCAGGACGTATAGAAAGTCCTCCAAGAACAGTGTGGGCTCTAATCAAATGGAAGGTAGGGAGAGATGCGACGGGAGGGTGGTGCCGGCTGGCGGGGTACGTTCTCTTCCACAGGCAAGCAAGGCACACTGCTTTTCAGGGTCAGAGGTCCTATGCTTGGCGTCATGCAACCAGATGTGATTTTATAGGGGCTTTTCCAGCACTGGCCCTTTGCGCATGCTCCTGGGTCCTTAATGACAAGATTACCCCCCCCCCCTTTATTTCCCCACTCAAACCCTATTCTCACTTCAGAGACCAGCTCAAGCTCTATTTCACCCCATGTTCCTTCCTAAAGACAAAATTCCACATTGAATTATCCCACCCCTGCTCTACACTTAGCTAAACCTTACCGTTTTCTCCTGTTTCTAAGTATTCTTCATCTCTTCAGCCAATCAGAAAAATCCTTCAGGATAAGAACCAGGATCCCACAACACCTAGTATAAGACCAGCTGCATCATAAGAATTAAAAATAAAACAAAACAAAAAATACACACAAACCCCCCCAAAACCTCACTGCTTGATTGGCAGGTTGCTAACATATTAAATCATCAACATTAATTGTTTTTTATTGCTTGTTTTCTCCGTGATGGCGGTACTCAAAAGATGGCTCCTAGACCAGAATCAACGTTGCTAGTCAGCGTCAACGACTGGGAATGTGTTAGAAAAGCACAGACTCAGCCCTGCCCAGAGCCAAGAGTTACTAACTGTGGGGGGAGGGTGGCCACCTGTATTTTAACAAGACCTTCAGGTGATTAGGAGGCACACTTGAGTTTGAGAACCATTGCTTTCTACAAGGCTTGAATCCCAAAGTAAGTCCAGCTGGCTTTTAAGGCTTGGAAACAGTACTGTGTATAATTTAAAATCTATTTTTTTTAAATTATAAAATTTCATCTTATAATTCTGTTTTATGCAATTAAATAAGATATATACTCTATCTAATATATATTATTAGATAATATATGATAAAATGCATAATTAGATTTTATACAATTCTATTTTAAATTATAAAGATAATTTAAATAGGAACAAAAGATAGTATGATGAGAAAGCAAGGATAGAACTTACCAGAGCCAGCCCTGTTCTTGCTCAGCAAAGCCAGTACCCCCTCACCCATCCTTTATGTGTGTTAGCAGTGAGCCACGGACGGAGCCCCCAGCCTGCTGTGTGCTGGGGTGCAGCCTCGCCCACCTGAAAGCCCTGGGTGGGGGAGATCTTATTTATTCCTGAATTCCTCCCCCCTCAACTTAGTGAATGCGAAGCTACAGTGGTAATTAGACAGGCTGCCTTCACAATTTTCTGCAGAACAAAGTTCTCCAGAAAGAATCATTCTCTCACCCCACTGACGAGCTACCCTGCTTGCTACCATCCTCCTTCTAAACCTATGTCCCAGTGTTGAAAGGCACGACACCTAAAACCCTAATCTTCAGATGACCTTTCCTTAACATTAGCCATAAAAATAATTAAGTGGTTTGCTTTTATTATTTGCTCTACTGAAGGGAAATTTAAATTTGAGGACTTCATATTCACACTTGGGATTGCAATGACAAATATATATTCAATGTGAAATGTAAGAAAGTCCTGTGAGAGGCTCCTAACTGATTTCTAACATTTTTCTCCAGCCACATCATTTACAGAATTCCATGGGAGAACAGGCAAATAGAACACAATTTTATTTTATTTTGTTTTGTTTTCATGTGTTTTTTTTTGTTTTTGTGTTTGTTTTATAAGTAAATAAATAAATTAAAAAACAAAACTATTTTGTCAAGAAAGATTAAATCTGGGCGCCTGGGTGGCTCAGTGGGTTAAGCCGCTGCCTTCGGCTCAGGTCATGATCTCAGGGTCCTGGGATGGAGTCCCGCATCGGGCTCTCTGCTCAGCAGGGAGCCTGCTTCCTTCTCTCTCTCTCTGCCTGCCTCTCTGCCTACTTGTGATCTCTGTCAAATAAATAAATAAAATCTTTAAAAAAAAAAAAAAAAGAAAGATTAAATCTTATAAAAAGTACTACGTAAGCTCCTAGATCCCAGGCCCAAGAGCAAAAATATTCATAGGTTTTTTTTTGTTTGTTTGTTTTTTCCCCTCCACAGAAATTATCCTGGAAAAAGAGGAATCAGGTGAAATCAAATGTTTTAGGCATGAGGAAGCAAAGTTTCCCTTTAAAAGTTTTAAGGAAACTAAATAGT
The DNA here is from genome assembly GCF_030435805.1 of Mustela lutreola. NCBI lineage: Eukaryota > Metazoa > Chordata > Mammalia > Carnivora > Mustelidae > Mustela > Mustela lutreola. The sequence continues at coordinate 77,429,930 of NC_081301.1, read as the reverse complement.
AAATATGTTAGGCTTGGAGGGTCTTAAGGTCTTTGTGGCATCTACTCACCCCCGCCATTGCAGCAAGAGAGCAGACATAGGCGATGTGTGAGCAAATGGGCATGAGTGTGTTCCCAAATAATTTTATTTACAAAACCAGGTGGCTAGAGTTTATGACTCCATGGTTTGGGGAATCCTAGAAATGTCCTGATGCCTAGCAGGAAAGTACACCACAAGCACAACTGAGTAAGTTAACCAAAAAACCCAAGTGACCCAACTTGGGAAATTCCTTCTTCACAAATCCTCCCCATATCTGTTAGCAGCTCATCCCCATTTTTGAAACAACAGAGCGAGACTGCGGAGAGCCGTTCTCAAGATATCATCAAGTACTGTCTGTCTAGTGATGGAATGAAGCCGGGATAAGAGGGTTAGGGAAGCCACCACATTCTCCCTGCCCCTCAGACCAGAACCCTCAGTCACGGTGAATGCCCAAGCCTCCACCTCCAAACAGCTACCCTCCAATGGTAGAACAAAAGGAGGTATTTGGCTTCTTGAGGACATCCCAAGTCAGTTAAATCCATCCTAGATGACCTACCTGTAGATTTCATGTCACGTGAGAAAAAATAAAATGCTTTCTGAAAGTCTAAGCCACCATTACTACAGGTCTCTGTAACCAGTCACCAAATGGAATCCCTACCTGCTACAAAGTCTTTTTGCTCTCTTCTTGCTACTCAGTCTCTTCAGAATGTCCTTCTTCCCTCCACCTTCTATTAAATAACTATGTTTTAAAAAAATATCTGTCAATCATAAAAATGAACAGTAAGATATCCACTAATTCTAATGGGACAACAGGCATCTATCTACATACACAACACAAAAGAAAAACACCTGTTCGTTGATGAGCTTGCCTCTCATTTATGGGACACATCAGGTCTTTGAGGATTCAGGTTAATAACTCTCAGCTTTTCATTTTACTTATGACTGTGGATTTCGCAGCCCTCAATATTTTTATTCTGTGAATGCTGAATTTTTTATCTTGTGCTTAATGACGTCAACATTGTATATTAGGGGGGAAGAGACGCCTAACTAAGAGAATAGGAACACCTGGAAAAAGACTGGTTCTTGGCCAACGTTCCCACTTCACTAAATCCTTTGTTAAGACACGTAATTACTGGGGCACCTGGGTGGCTCAGTCGTTAAGCATCTGCCTTCGGCTCAGGTCATGATCCTGGGGTCCTGGGATCGAGCCCCACATTGGGTTTCCTGCTCGGCGGGAAGCCTGCTTCTCCCTCTCCCACTCCTCCTGCTGTGTTCCCTCTCTTTCTGTGTTTCTCTCTGTCAAATAAATAAATACAATCTTAAAAAAAAAAAAGACACATAATTACTAACTGCCCAAATTGAAAGGCATTTTCACTCAAATTGCCACAACTGTGCTACAGCAATGATCGTTGGGAAAAGCCTGAAACCCTCACCTGCCTTTAGGCAAAACCATTATTCAAGCCTCATCAGCCTCTCCCATCCACCATGGCCTACTCCCATCTAGTCACCAAATAACATTCCTACTAGAGCAAGATTTGTCCCATTTGGGGCTTTTTCGAACTTAAGTAAAAATGAGACTAGCATGTTGATTATTCGTGCGGTGCGTGGGCTGGCTACCTTGTTTTCCGTCTCCGCATCTCGAAGCAGTCTTACAAAAGACCTTTTCAACAGATCCTAGAAGAGGAAAAGAAATTTAGCACATGAGACCCATGGGAGGAAACCAGTGACATAGCCCCCTAGTCAATGAACAGGGTCCCCTAACGCCCCAAGGAGTCTGTAAGTCATCACGCTCAACTCACAGAGAGGAAAGCCCAGCCTGGGAAGTTGTGATGCTTCTGTGGGTTTTGAACTTTCCGTCACCAGGAAAAACAGTGTGCTAACAAAGTCTCCAGGAATGACGAAGGCCTTTCCCTGGACAGAAGGCACCTTAGTCTGATCATAGTTTCCTGTTACAGAATGATGAACAGGCAGGCACCAACCACAAACCCCTGCAGAAACAGCCCCTTTCCCGTCACAGCTTCCCCTTTATTACTTCTTGACAGGCCAAGACTAAAAGACTATCAGGTGAGGAAAGCAGCATGGTCATCGGTTGGATTCGCTCATTTCATCTGAACAATTTTCAGCCATTATTTTTTCTAAATTTTTAAAAAGATTTTTATTTATTTATTTGAGAGAGAAATCACAAGTAGGCAGAGCAGCAGGCAGAGAGAGAGGAGGAAGCAGGCTCCCCGCCTAGCAGAGAGCCCGATTCTGGGCTCGATCCCAGGACCCTGGGATCACAACCTGAGCCAAAGGCAGAGACTTAACCCACTGAGTCACCCAGGCGCCCCTAGCCATCATTTTTTTAGCACTTGGAATCTATGGAAAAGAACCCTGTGACAGGTGAGGGCTTCAGACCCTTACACACTATCCACTGGAGCTTCCATTTGGAAGCCCACAATATTGAGAAGACTTAAACTTGATCATTCTTCCTCTTTGGTGAATTACGGACTTCAAAGTATCAAACCTTTATCGGCCTCATACACCCTCCCTCATTCCTATCCAAAGAAATGCTTTCTTTGGCAATGACATGGATTGAAACATTATCCAGAGATGGTAACATTAGGGAAAGTTGGATCAACGGTATATGAGAAGTCTGTACTTTGCAACTTTTCTGGAAATATAAAATTACTCCAAAACAAAAAGGGATTCAAAGAGGAATGTGTTAGGGGGTAGTTGGGTGGCCCAGTTAGTTGAGTGTCTGACTCTTCATCTCAGCTCAGGTCTTGATCTTGGGGTCCTGAGTTCAAGTCCTGCCCTGGGCTCCATGCTGAGTATGGAGCCTACTTAAAATAAATAAAAAATAAAATAAAATAAAAGGGACTGGGTTAGATAAGGACAACAGTGGTAAACACAGTTGACTACATCCAGAGCAAGTAAAACCGGTTGTTCCAGGTTAACGGAAGTAATGAAGAGTGCAATTTTATCACTGCAAAAGAGTAAATAGTGACATCATGCCAAAATGTAAGCTGTTTCATTCCTATTTTTTTTTTTTTAAGATTTTATTTATTTGTTAGAGAGAGAGAACACGAGTAGGGGCAGAGGCAGAGGGAGAAGCAGGTTCCCCACTGATCAAGAAGCCCAATGTGGGGCTGGAGCCTGATGTGGGGCTCGATCCCAGGACCTGGGATCATGACCTGAGCCAAAGGAAGATGCTTAACCAACTGAGCCACCCAGGCATCCCTCAGTACTATTTCTTATGTAAATGTCTTTACTTTTGAGAACCCAAGAAACTGCATTGGATAATGTGCCCAGGATCCTAGCAAGAGACGGTTTATAATATCCAGCAGTTAAATGGACACATCCACCCCTATGCAAGGCCTTTTTGAGGTGCAGAGTATAGAATATGGAATGGGTTTGCTGTGCGGAGATGTGGGATTCTTTGCTGCTGGGACCCAAACGCAAGCAGAAGTAGTGGACAACACTGCAAAGTGAGATAAAAAGGAAATGCCAAAATCCATGTGCGTGCCCATCAAATGGGGCTCCCACCTCCCTGGGGGAAGCCCCCACGTGTCTTAACCAGGACCACACTTCATAGCCAGACCAACAGGAGGGCAATACAGAAACCCAGTCTGGTGCTATAAGCTGAGAGAGAATGGAGAGTGGGTTTATTACCTTGTCCACAGTATAAATACCTACAGGTATATAAGATCAGAGAAAATTCAAGTACTGTGTACACTCACCCTGGAATATCTTCCCTTCACCCTCACTATGATGAATGGACTTCTTCACACAAAATTTGTATGCCAATAATTCTAAGCATTTCGATGAGCCCTAGAGAGAAAAATCCATTCTTGAGGTAGGCAGAATGCAAACACCCTGCACTACTTTGCTTGAATGAAACCACATCTAACGCAGTGCTTGGTACATCGTAAGTATCCGATAAATGCTAATTTCCTCCCTCTAACTGGTCTCAGACATATGGAATTATATATTAAAATCAAAATTGATATTTGTTTATGGTAGTGCATGTGATAAATGAGACAAGAATAATCCTACATGTCTAAAATCAAAAATAAAGATAGAGAATGTAAATTAGGCAGGAGGTGGCGGAAGAGCATCCTGGGGGTCAAAGGGAGAGCGCATGTGTATAAACAGGTGAAACAATTATACTGAAGCCTGATGACATCAAAGGCATTTTATATTGGCCTCTTCAGTCACGTCTCCAAGCCTCAAACAAGATCAACTTACAAGGTTCTATGCTGCATGAGCTTGGGTGGCAGCAGACAGAAGTGCTTACTAACTCCTCATCGCTTTTTAGAATAGTTTTAGATGTACAGAAAAGTCACAAAGGCAATAAAATAAAAAAAGGAACTCTCTAGTTCCTACACCCCCCCTTTGTTTTGCCTGTTAATGTCTTACATTACCATAAAATATTTGGCACTAGTAAGAAACCAACACTGGCAAATTAGTATTAAATTAATTCCATACTTGATTCAGAGTTTAATAGTTTCTCCATTAAGGCCCTTTTTCTGTCGCAAGATCCCATCCAAGACACCACAGTACGTTCAGTCATCAGATCTCCTTAGGCTCCTCTCACCTGCGAAGGATCGAGGGATTCTCAGACTTCCCTTGTTCATGACCTTGACAGTTTTAAGGACTACTGGCCAAGTATTTTGTAGAATGTTCATTGATTTGCGTTTATCTGATGTTTTCCTCACAGTTCACCTGAGTTCTGGCCTTTAGAGAAGAAGACTATAGAGTTGCAGGGCTCTTTTTTTTTTTTTTTTTTAAGATTTATTTATTTATTTGAGGTGGGGGACGGGCAGAGGGAGAGCATCTTCAAGCAGATTCCTGCTAAGCACGGAGCCTAGTTCTGGGCTTGATCTCATGATTCATGAAATTAAGAGTCAGATGCTTAACCGACTGAGCCACCCAGGCGCCCCAGGGAAGTGCCCTTCTTAAACACCGTGGACTACTGGCTATCACTTATAATGCTGATGACTTATTGACTTATCACTGATAATGCTGATCTTGACCACCTGGTCAAGGTCGAGCTTGCCAGTTCCGCTACTGTAAGATTACTTCCCCGCCTTCCATACTCTGAAGTCATTAAGTATAGCCCAATCTTGAATTGGGGGAGGGGAGCTCAAGCTCCACCTGCATATTATATAAACTATTAATATCTAAATTATTTGAAATTCTTCTGTAAAGAAGATGTAATCTCTTCTCTACCACTGATTTATTTATTTATTCATTTCTATCAGCATGGACTCATGGGTATTTTATACTTTCAATTCTAATGCTAGGTTATTGATTTTCATGCTCAAATTGTTCTGGCTTTGGTCAGCTCTAGTGGGATGGCTCCTGCATTCCTTTAATGTGTCCACCCTTTTGTTTCTTGAACAATTCCTTACCCCCTGGTGCTGCAGGATGTTCCTGACCCCCTTCCCTTCTGTGCCCCAGCCCTACAAACAGTCATCTCTCCATGGAGACTGGCTTCCTTTGATCAGAGAACGGTGTCAGACGAAAAGAGCCATGCACTGGGTTCCCCATTGGTTGGGTGCTCAGAGATCACACTCCAACTGTCTGTGACAGGCCTGGCCTCCCCTGGAGGCTTATTCTGGAGCATGGACTTGGTCCACCAGCATCTCCTTACTGAATTATGGTTGTCCCATGTCTGGGACCTCACACTTCTGTGTGGTGGGACTTCAGTTTGAGGAATTTTTCTGCCCTGGACATGAGTAAGAGCCAAGGTGTATGGGCTCACCTGGACCCTGAACCATTCATTCTACCACTCAGAGGCAGAATGAATTATCTGGTGATTTTGAAAGAGGGAACTAAGTTTCCTCAGCCCTGTCAGGGTTCTCTCTTTCCAACATGTCTGACAGAAGAGCAGAGGCAGCAATCCCTGATGCCTTCAGGAGGGTGTGGGGTGGGGACAGCTGGTCTCAGGATGAGGAGGCGCACCCTGGCCATGCTACTAAGTCGTGTCAATCAGTCATTCATGCATTCGTTTGTTCCTTGGGTAACAAGTATGTATTTACCTCATATACAAGTTGTTCCAGGCACTGGTGATACAGCAGTGGAAAAACAGGCACACGAAAACCAGACTTCCTTCCCTCATCGAGCTAACATACTTGCAGGGGAATAAGGATCACAAGCAGGAACCAATATGTAAAGATCAGAGGGCTAGCAGTGCTAGAAACACACAAGGCAGGCTACGTAGAGAGAGCCAGCAAGGAGGGAAGGGGGTCCAGGAGAGGACGACCCTCTGAATGAGGGGACACTCATTAGTGGGCTTTGAATGGAGGAATAGTTCCTCTCCTTTCTCTTTTTTCTTAGGGGCCACTCTGTCAAGTTTAAAGTGGCCTATTGATAGGAGTCTTGGGCAGTAGGAAGATAAAGGACAAAGCAGGAAGGCTAGCTGGGTGGCTCCCACAGTCACCGAGGCCAGAGATGATGATGGCTTGGACCAGGGTGGTGGCAGAAGGAGTCGCACACGGAAGAGAGAATGACCCATGGATTTCCAGGAGTTTGGTCTGCACCACTGGCTCGCAGAATTGGACTTGACCGAGACGGGGACGGGTGCGGGATCAGTTGGGGTGGAAAGGATCAGGAGTTCAATCAGAGACACGATCCGTTAGTAATGGTGAAGAAAGCCTGAACGTCAGTGTCGGAAAGCGCCACACAGATCTGGCCCCTCAGAGCTACCTGACAAACAGCTATGATCAGTGGAAACTCCTTTCCCACTCCTGTGACTCTGTACCTGGATCAGACTGTAAGTCTCAGCCTGCACAGCTAGAATGACCTAAGTCACGTGTAGAAAGTGGAACTCTGGCTTCTGTGGGTCCAGGTGAGCCCCCACGCCCTGCTCGCATTCACGTCCATGTCAGCCTTACGCAAGTCCTGTGGGAGACAGGGCAGAGAGCAGTCCTTGGCCTGCTGCCGGCCTCTCGAGAACGTGGAGACGCTGTACCTCCTGTACCTCCCATATTGTACCTTTCTGTAAAGCCCCCTAAATGCCATATGGGATTGAAGCCTATCTGCGTCTTGAGTCTGAGGCCAGCTCGTACCCATAACCACAGCTGCGCTACTGCATAATAAAGATGGTTTTTTCATCTCTCTCTGCCTGACTCCTGTCCTCCCATAATTGGGATGGGAAAAAAGCGGTGTTAATCATTGCCTCCCTGGATCTCTGACATCCCAGTGGGAGTTTCCTCGAGGTGGTGATATGTGCTAATCAGTCTTTATCATAGCTGAGAGGCCAAAAAGCAAACCACAGACCTGGAAATCTAATCCCCTACATCAATTAAATCTTCACCAGTTGTTGGAAGGACGAAAATTCTCAAGAGTTGCTCTTCCAGTGAAGAACAGGTTGTTCCCCAGACAGGAAGGAGTGAGCTGCTGTTCTGTGACGCTGTCACTGAAAACTGAGCAACATGGCCCCAGTCGGCCTCTGGGACCCAACACTCCCTGGTTACAAGAGTCATTCTACGTCTTCACAAAGCATCTCCTGATACTGCGTAAACGCAGCCCTTGGGAGCCACAGAAAGACCAACCTGGAGAGGGGTCTTTGGCAAGGTTCTGTTGGGCACACGGAGCAGCTGGTGGGAGTCTGTCCTTTGTTCCCTCGAGTGGTGGCAAGAGGAAAAAAAGCGCCAGAGGATATCCAAGTAATGCTGGTGGTGTTCAATGGTGATTCCCTAATAAGGAATTTCTGAAGGAAAGTTTTGGAAATTATTTTTGAGACCACAGAGTTAACGGGTGCTTCTCTGAACACTATGTTAACTTGCGAGCAGTTTGCATATCATAGACCCAGCTCCCCTTTCTTCACCCTTGCCTATCAGCGCCCTTGGGTTTTCCATTTTAATTGGGTCTGGCACATGCAATTTCTCTCTCTATTCCCATCTGGCAGATCTGACCACTTGGCATATTCACTACTTGGCCATCTACCAACCGCATAAGCACTGGCGGGGCGCAGCGTCCCAGTGGAAAGTCTCTCCTCTGCTTCAGCCCAGCAGGGTCTGGAAATACTTTGAGATTTTCAGCAACAAAAGGACAGGGAAACAATTCAGCCAGTTGATGGGGGCACTGCTTTGTTCTTGTGTAAGAGAGAGAATTGTAGTTTGCAAGTTCACGTGTACACCTCCTGGAAGTCATCGCACCCACGCTGACCTCACAAAATCTCTCTCTCATCTCTTAGATGCCCCAGGAACAAATGACCTCTTGGACCTATTTATTTATTTATAATGAAGTGATAATGACCTATTTATGTATTTATAATGAAGTAATCACAGTTCATCATTCCTTTCCTATGTAATGTCAGGACTCCCCAAATAACGTATTCTTTGCTAAATCCCTCAGACATATAATCTGGAAATAAGGAACCAACTGAAATCTATGAGTACATGACACTTATATTCAAAGCAAACAGATACCCTAACACACAATTTAGGAAAAGTTAATGTAAGGGACTTCACCCCTTCCTCTCTACTGTCTAAAAAATGCAATGCCGGGCGCCTGGGTGGCTCAGTGGGTTAAGCCGCTGCCTTCGGCTCAGGTCATGATCTCAGGGTCCTGGGATCGAGGCCCGCATCGGGCTCTCTGCTCAGCAGGGAGCCTGCTTCCCTCTCTCTCTCTCTGCCTGCCTCTCCATCTACTTGTGATTTCTCTCTGTCAAATAAATAAATAAAATCTTTAAAAAAAAAAATAATAAAAAAATAAATAAATAAAAAATGCAATGCCAACAGTTTCTGCTCCTTTTATTATGCATAGGGAAAGCTCTTTCCTTATGCACATTTGGAAGGTTTTCACTTTCCACACCCTGCACATTTTTATAGGGGATGGACCCCCATGCCAGGCGCCCTGCTGGCAGACCCCAGACAGTGACCCCAATTCATTAGCCCACTGGACCAGTTAATGTGACACACATAGAGATCAGGAGGCCAATTAGTGGATCTCAGGTTCCTTCCAGCTCCTACCACCCACCACTCACCTCAATCCAGTGTCTCAGGCAGAGTAAACCTGCTCGCCAGGCCTGGAAGCTAAAGCGATGCCCCCCTCAGCCCGCCCCTCCCTGAGCCCACTGTAGTTACATGTGTTTGGGGGCCCTGTCGCCTCCTGTGTAGACAGGGGTGGAGAAAGCAAAGTCCAAAGGATGAGAAAAGGCAGAAGGGGTAGCTCTCTATTCCTCTACAGTTTAAAAACCTACAAATAGGCAGAGGAGAGGGATAAACAGAAAACACTTTGCCATGGAAATAAACACCTAAAGTATTTAGACAATGAAAGAAGCAAAGAGGATTGCCACACGAAGGGGTCAGCACACAAAGAACTCATCCAAAAGTTACAAACGTCAAACACCTGGTCTGAGCCCTGAGAGGCTTTCATCTCAAATTACTCTGCTTGCTGACTCCCCAACTATTTCCAAGACCTTTGCAAGAGAAAAAAGATCCAACCCTCTTCCAAAGTTTGGCAGGATTTTAGGTCAGGAAACAAAACCAGGTTACACTTTTGCAAGTTGGGGTCTGGGAAGTTATCATCCCCCCCACCCCCACCCCATACATTTTGGAGACACCTGGATAGACTAAACAAAACAAAACAAAAACAAAACCCAAAACAAAATAGCACTTGACCCCTGAAAACTTACTAGGGCAAAGTCAGTTTTATTTTCCTATTAGAGATCTGCTCTCGAGAGTTCTGCACTGGGGCCCCTGGATGGCTCAGTCAGTTGAGTGTCTGCTTTTGGCTCAGATCATGATGCCCAGGTCCTGGAATCAAGTCCTGCATCAGGATCCTTGCTCACAGGAGAGCCTACTTCTCCCTCTCCCTCTGCTGCTCCCCCTTCTTGTGCCTCTCTCTCTGACAAATAAATAAATAAACAGTATCTTTAAAAAAGAGAGAGGGAGAGGGACGCCTGGGTGGCTCAGTTGGTTAAGCAGCTGCCTTTGGCTCAGGTCATGATCCCAGCGTCCTGGGATCGAGTCCCACATCGGGCTCCTTGCTCAGCAGGGAGCCTGCTTCTCCCTCTGCCTCTGCCTGCCATTCTGTCTGCCTGTGCTCGCTCTCTCCCCCTCTCTCTCTGATAAATAAAATCTTTTAAAAAAAAATAGAGAAAGAGAGAGGGAGGGAGAGTTACGCACTTTCAGCAAAAGCAAGCATGCATGCATCTACTGACTGAGGCCGTCTGTCTAGCAGGAAATCGCTCACCAACATGGGCAGCCTGCATGTTGAAACAGCGTCATCCACTAGAGGTCAGGACGAGACTGTCGTGTTCAGTGCTGCTGAGGCCCCACTGAGATTCCAGGTGAGTACAGACTCAGGGAGAAATGAAGCCCAAGACGTCAGAGAGTGACACCCACAGCCACATGGGTGACAGGTCAGCACAAGGCACTTCTGAATCCTCTTACAAAGAGTTTCTTTCCACGTCTAAAGATAATGTAAGGGACTTCACCTGACAGGACAGCACCTGTCAGCAAAAGTTGACACAGAATGAAGGACTCAGAAGGTAGCAGGACAGAGGACAGGTCTTTCTTGAACTGAAGATCAGAAGGAAGGATGAGAGCAGGTAGGACCCCGGAGTTGGCAAGAAAGATGCCAAGATACGCCACGTGGCCAGTAGGGATGACAGAAAAGGAGAACAAAGAAATGGGCAGGGGAAGTGCCTCTCTAGTTCTCAGACCCGGAGGTGGGCTGGAAACCAGCCCTAGCCTAGTGCATTCATGGCGAACTGATTAACTACAGATATCACACGTGTGATGCGGAACACGGTAGAGCCGCCAAAGACTGAGCCATACCTGTCTGTTGGTAAGGAAGGACCTCTAAGACGTGTTTAAGTAAGAAATAGCAGACAGTATGCTCGTTAATGGTGGCATTTGTGTACATGTGTTAAGGATACACACACGCACACATACGTACCCATATGGATGCAGGAAAGTCTTCCAAAAAGATTCACGCACACCCAACCAAAAAGGAGGTTCCCGATCAGGGCCTTCGCACTTGTGGTTGCTCTTATTCAGCTCCTCCCCAGAGCCTCCTCTCAGTTCTTCAGTCAATCCTCATCTCAGTAGGACACCCCCGGCCGCCATATTTAAAATCCCAACCCCTCCAGCACTCTCTATCCCCTTTTGCTGCTTTATTTTCCTCTCAAACACTTACTGTCAGCTGCCACATTTCATGGTTTACTTATTTGTGTGTGTTATTTTTGCCTCATTCCCTAGATTATCATCTTCATGAGGGGAGGGATTTTTTTATCTGTTTTGTTGTGTGTCCCCAGTGCCTGAGGCAGTGTCTGCTCATAACAAGGACTCAATGTTTGTTACATGAATTAGTTAAGATGAAATGTTCCCTTTATTGATGTTCCCTGAAGTACAAAGACCTAGAAATTACTTAAGGGCCACCAAGGCAATGAGACAGGGACGAAGCTGCCCTGGACATGATCTCTAGCTGACTTCACACTAGAAGTGGGTCCAAGGAATCTGGGACTCCGTCCTTCAAGGCTTTCACTCTCTGGAACATGTTTGAGTCCAGGTTCTAACAGGGAATGCAACTACTCATAGACTTTTGATAAAATGATGGCCCTCCTTTTCCTAGAAGGTCATTGACTTCCATCAGTTGCACAGGTTTGGGACCATCCTGGCGAAGCTGGGGAAGAAAGACACCTGCCTGCTAAGTTAAACCAGCTAACTGTACCCTGACTTTGATGGGATGGCCACCAGCCTCAGGTCTCTGTCTGGAATGAGGTTCTTCTCCACATAGCGTACTTCCTTCAGCCTCAAACTGCACCAAAAAGATGCAGCAGAATGCTAAGAAACGGCCCATTCAAGAGTCACAGCATACAAGAATGAATCTTCCCAGCATCGTATCTTGCTGAAATAATTGTAAATCACCATAGCTTGAGTATTCTCTTTGCAGAGGTCTTGCTAAGGGAAACAGCTCCAAATACTAATCAGATTCAGGGGCGATGGGGTGGGGGGAAATTCCTTAAGCAATCCAGCTCCATTTCATAATTTTTAAAAAATAGCATTCTGAGAAATGTTTTTAGAATAAAACGTGACTTGTCATGTGGGCCAACATGTAGCAGTTGGGTAAACTGTAGATATTAATGGGATGTTTTTTCTACTTCCTCATTCCTAACTACAAATTAGTTACCTCCTGAAGATCTAGCTCTACTTAGTATATAGATAGGGAAAATTACTTGGTGCAATTTCATGCTTGGCTTGTGTTCTCTTCAATTCCATTTTTCAAGTGATTTGCATTCTATTTTAAATACTCTAGCTCCTAAATGCATGAATAAATATGGTAATATCTCTCTTCCCAGATTATCAGACCTTGGACTATTCTGGGCATCCAAAAGCCAGCCTAGGACATACACGAAGGAAGCTAAAATCACTCTGCCGCATAGAACCATGCACTTTGCTCCTTAGGCTTTCACTCAAAGCCTTATTAACTCTTATTTAATGCACAAGCTTATCAAGTACGTTTAATTAATTTCTAGATCTAAAGCAGATTGGAAGGACATAGTAGTAAGACTGTTAAAATGATTCAGGGGTGAGAAAGATGATAACAATAAAAGGGAAAACAGAACCATAGGTAATAATGAAGATTAATTGTCAAGACAGTATTTAACTATGACCAGCATACGTTGAAATGACAGCAAGCTTTTGTAATTTATTTTTAAAAATTTTAAAACCGAAATTGCTTTAAAAGGAAGCAGTATTTAAAAGAGAAAGTTATTGTTATCTGGATTATTTCTTCAAAGGACCCAACTTTTAATTCCTTAAGCTAGTAAAAATGGAAATGTTTATATAGAGACCATATAATAGTCATGTATATATATTACACATATAATTTATAGATATATTAGAGATGATAGATCACAGCAATCCACTAAAAATGAGGTCAGCTTTCCACAAACTTTACATTTATTTACTCATTTATTCAATAAATAATTATTGAGCTTTTTAAAATTATTTTTTTTCCAAATATTTTATTTATTTATTTGACAGACAGAGATCACAAGCAGGCAGAGAGGCAGGCAGCGAGAAAGGAGGAAGCAGGCTCCCTGCTGAGCAGAGAGCCTGATGCAGGGCTCGATACCAGGACTCTGGGATCATGACCTGAGCTGAAGGCAGAGGCTTAACCCAGGCGCCCAATTATTATTTAAGTAAGCTCCACATGGAGTCCAATACCGAGCCCAACACAGAGGTTGCACTGACGATGCTGAGTTCAAGACCTAAGCCCAAATCAAGAGTCAGATGCTTAACTGACTAAGCCACCCAGGCACTCCTTGAGCTCTTATGAAGTGCTAAGCACAGTGCTAGTTCCAAGTGAGCTGGACAGAGTTGACCTTGCCCTTGTAGACTCTCCTTACATTCTATTTCATCCTATTTTAGATAAGTTCCTAGAAAGAAGAAAACAGAGTGCATTGAAAGCAAAGAGACTAAGAAACCTGATCTTGTCTGAGGGTGGTGGGGTGGGGAGCGGCCCTGGGGCTTTAAGCTCAGCTCTGGAGTGGTCATCTCTTAAGTAGGTGAGTTGCTCCTGGTGCAGAGGGAAGTGGAAAGGCGTGGGGGTGGAAGAGCACTGTGGCCAAGGGACTGAATGCACCGAGCACGCACTGTGGCTGCAGTGAAGAGGGCAAGAGGCAGGGATGGGGCCATGCTGAGCCCAGAGGATGTGTTAGCGAAGGTCACCTTCAATCTAAGGACAATGGAGGTCCACAGCAGAGTGACCTTTTAAGACGTTTGGAAAAAAAAAAAAAAATCACTCTGATGGCAGTAGGAGGAATAGATCAAAGTGAGAGTCAGAGTATTTATGGGGAATAAGGTAGGAGGTTACTATAGTCCTCCAGGGAGAGCAGAGGGTAAAAGTATGAGCGGAAAAAAAATAGCCAGAATCAACAATATTCAGGAGGCAAAGACTCGTGGGATTTGGAAGGCACCACAATGGAGGGTAAAGAAGGGGGCAAAGTCAGGACAGCTGTCAGGGTTCTGACGCGGACAGCTGGGTGTGCAGGGGTGCCAGGCACTAATGGAAGATACTACAGAGCGGCAGGGCTATCATGGGATGAGGAACAGGGACCCATGGATGTAGTTTTAGACTTGCCTAATGTGGAGCTCCAGTGAAACATTCAGGTGGCGTGTCAGTCAGGAGGATGTAGGCCTGTGTCTGGAGTCCAGAGACCACGTCTGAGGGTAAGATATAATGTTCAAGCCCTGTGCTTCCACTGGTTGTGGAACAACAGATTTTATTGGCAAGAACCAAAACTTCCCAAGGGAAAACTTGGGTGCTTTTGATACAATTCCTGAAATCTCAGGAATTAAATCACTTGCACTTTCTAAAGACATTGGATGACACAAGAAAAATGGATTCCACATCGGTAAGCTCAAACCAACCATGGGAACATATAATCTAATGGAGAACAGTGGCTGCAATTTAACATAAGGATATGTCAACATGGCACAACATACAACTGCTTTCATATCAAATTATATTCAACCGAAAGTTCACAGTCACATTCTGGGAGTGGCATTCAGGAGAACTGGAAACCAGAAGAGATTACTGCAGGCTCCTTCACACAGGAGTTTAAAGCTGTGGTGGCATGGGCGTACACAGGAGCCGGTTAAGAAATGTGGTGTTAATGACCTACAGGACTATAGAAAATCAGTCTGCAGAGAAAGTAGACTGGAGGGATTCAAATCAAGAGTTCTCAGATGGGGCTGGACACTGGCTCCGCCATGTATTAACCAGGGGAACCTGGACGAGATCCTCACCTCCCTAATCTCAGTGACCTCTTCTGTAAAATGGACTGCTGGAAGGAATAAATGAAACACTGCATGAAACATGCTTAGCACATACAAAGTAAGTACTTTGTAAACATTCACTGTTTTCAGGAAGAGGAGGAGGACTGTTAAGATAGTTGTGGGGCTATTTTATAAAAGGGGTATAAACATATACTAAAAAGATAAAACAGTTCTAGAAGTTGGGATTTATCAAATACACATAGTATTAATATTACTTTTACTAATCTTACCTTACATGTACATAGCACTTGATAATGTTCAAAGTACTTCCATATACTTTATTCAATTAACTTTTACAATAACCATTCAAATAGACAGGATAAATATCATACCCACCTTATAAGTCATAAAACTGACTCTCAGAGAGTTTTAGTAACTCAACCAAAGCCACTCAGTCAAGAAATGGCAGGGTCATAGTTCCTACTCAAGTCTCTGATGACTTCAGCTTCTGTATTCCAGCACTGGTTCAAGGTCACGAAACAAGTGAGGAACTCTTTGGAGAAGTCTGCTTTAGGAGCCAGCTCTACACAGTTTTTCCCCGTAGCCAAATGTAACAGTAAAGATGGATGAGGGCTCTTGCCATCTTGGAAGCAAAGCCAAGAAATGGAAAGAGGCTGAATGCTGATGTTATTGCATTGAATTGCTAGATGAAACCATAACAAATGAGCTAGATGAAACCATAACAAATAAGCAAACCAATACATTTTTTGTTACCTCAGTAGTCTGAGCAGTGTCTCCATCACTTGCAAACAAAATAATCCAAATATAGCCAATGTATTAGAAAACTCACTACTCCTTCAAAAAAAAAAAATCCAAGTATCTTACATCTTTGACTATAGTCATGCTATTTCCACCAAATGGTATTCCTTTCTTTCCTTTTCTTTCTTTCTTTTTAGAGAGGGAGAGAAAGGGGGGCAGTGTAAGAGGCCAGAGGGAGAAGGAGAGAGAGCATCTCAAGCAGACTCTGCACTGGGGATGCAGGTTTCCATCTCAAAACTCTGAGATCATGACGTGAACCAAAATCAGGAGTCAGACACTTAACTGACTGAGCCATCCAGGCAACCCCTGGTATTCCTTTTCTTACCTGTTAAACTCCTACCCATCCTTCAAAACCTCACTTACCATCAAGTAAAGGAAGAATTTTCTGATTCCACCAGCATAACAACTTCTCCTTTTGTTCTCCAAGCATTTTGTTTGCACTTCTCTTAGAGAACTTCATATTCTAGAGTAACTATTTCTTCTTCCCTTCTGTGTCTAACACCCTCTATCTTTCCATGGTAGACCACCAATACATAATTGACTTTACTGCATTGTATAAGCTAGAGTATGAACTAATTTCTCAGAAGATTGCCCGTATTGATACTTGGCTATTTAAAATGATAATATTATGTGAGAGAAGGGAAGTCAAACCTTGGCTTCACATCTCCACATTTATGAGCTGAACATCCAATATGGGACCATTTCCTGATCTCTCCCATAGCCGACCATTCTGGATGTCATTTTGAGGGAAGTAGAACATAACTTCCCTAAAAGTACAAAATAAAAAGTTACAAATCCATCACATTTCATTTTAAGCACATGGATTGGATTTTACCGGTGTCCTTTAGAATCTGCAGTGCTGGAAGTCATGCCACTCAGCTTCCCAGATCTTATAAGAATATTGTAAGCCTACTTTAATATGTATCTTCTCCCATTTCAGCTGTATCTCAAAAAGCTTTTGAGTATTCTATTTTATTATTCTTTATAACCAATCCTGTAACCTTGTTCCAAAAAAAAAAAAACCCAAAAGGAATGAATTCTAATAAGAATTTTTGTTTTTGCATAAAGATCTAGCAAATTGTGAATTCCTAATCTGAGCTTATTCTATGAAATGAAAATGCATTAATCATTTTCTGTCTACACAGCCTTCAAATTGGAGAGGCAAATTCTATTTTCTAATGCTAGGTTATTAAAATGTATTTTACATCAAAGGCATAAAATGTTTATTTCCACACAAACTACTCGACAGCAGAATGAATAGAATTCTGCTCATAAAAAATACAGGCACCTGAGAGAGAGAGATCTCTTTAGCCAAAAAGAATGCTGTTGCTTTGCTCTTTCCAAATAACTATTTTCTGAGATTATTTTTTAATTAGCTAATGGTTTTGGTCTGCCAAAATAAAGCTAATATTTGCATAATATCTCAACAGTTTATACTTCAAGTTATCCCTGATTCCCTGATATGGACTGAGAGCTTGTGTCCCCCCAAAGTTCATATGTTGAGACCCACCTCCCACCTGCCATGTGATGGTATCAGGAAGTGGGCCTTTGAGAGGTCATTAGGGTTACATGAGGTCATGGGGGTCATTAGAGTTAGATGAGGTCATGCGGGGGGTGGGGGAGTTCATGTTGGGATTCATGCCCTTAAAGGAGTCATGAGAGAGCTTGCTTCCCCTTTCTGCTTCTGCGATGTTGAGGACATAGCACAGATATAGGAGCAGACCCTCACTAGACACTGGATTTGCTGAAACCTTGGTCTTGGACTTCCCAGCCTCTAGGACTGTGAGAGATAAATGTTTGTTGTTTAAACACCACAGTCGATGGAATTTTTGTTACAACAGCCCAGAGGGACCAAAACAATCCCCATTTTATATCTATGGAAAATGAAGCGAAGAATTAATACATTAATACATCAAGCACATGATGAAGCCAGAAGCTTGTGGCTTATCCCCAGGGGCCACGTGATAGGTGAGACAAGTGTCAACAAACGTGATGCTCATGAAACCCTTTGCCCAGCTTTGATTTTATACCATAGATGCCTTGAGGTTCTCTCTTCCATATCTCCTCCAGAGCTGCCTGTTTGGCACAGCCTTGTCCTTGGGGATGGGGGCCCCCTCACCTTCTACAGCTGCATGCTATCGCCCCCATCTCTCCACTCCTTGGTCTTTCTGTCCAGGCTGGCCCTTCTGGACCTGCCCTTCCCTTCTGAAGGTGTGATTACTGACTCTGATTCATATATTTAGGCCCCTGAAAGGCAAAGAGGAGTTCCTCTGTTCTGAAGAGACATTCCTGATCTGTTCAACATGTGTAAGTAATAGAAATATGTCTCCAGCACATTGGCCTCTAGCTCTAGTGTACACAGTTGCTCATCACCATCATCTTGGAATAGAAAGGATCCTTTCAAACCAGTTATAGAAATACCTCTGGTGGGGCGCCTGGGTGGCTCAGTGGGTTAAGCCGCTGCCTTCGGCTCAGGTCATGATCTCAGAGTCCTGGGATCGAGTCCCGCATCGGGCTCTCTGCTCAGCGGGGAGCCTGCTTCCCTCTCTCTCTCTCTGCCTGCCTCTCCATCTACTTGTGATTTCTCTCTGTCAAATAAATAAATAAAATCTTAAAAAAAAAAAAAAGAAATACCTCTGGAAATAGGATAAGGTTGAAGGCAGTATCTTTTCCATTTGTTCATGAGTTCCTTGTCTGGTGACCACTCAGGGCGCCTGTACTGATCTGCCCTCTGTCCTAGGGGGAGGCAGTTGGTCAAACCAAGTGCTGCCATGGGGCACCACGTGCATCTGTGGTGGGCCCATGGAAGACAATGACACCTAACCATCCATGAAAAGCAGCATTCTCCAAGGAGTCCTCTGCCACATTCATTGGAAGGCAGGCAACTTCAGGGTCCAAATAACTTTCAGGATGTATTAGATCAAATTGCTTCTGAGTTATCAAAGAAGGACTGTTTATTTATTTATTTATTTTTTATTTTCAGCATAACAGTATTCATTACTTTTGCACTACACCCAGTGCTCCAGGCAATACGTGCCTGCTATAATACCCACCACCTGGTACCCCGACATCCCACCCCCCGTCCCTTCAAAACCCTCAGATTGTTTTTCAGAGTCCATAGTCTCTCATGGTTCACCTCGCCCTCCAATTTCCCCCAACTTCCTTCTCCACTCTAACTCCCCATGTCCTCCATGCTATTTGTTATGCTCCACAAATAAGTGAAACCATATGATAATTGACTCTCTCTGCTTGACTTATTTCACTCAGCATAATCTCTTCCAGTCCCGTCCATGTTGCTACAAAAGTTGGGTATTCATCCTTTCTGATGGAGGCATAATACTCCATAGTGTATATGGACCACATCTTCCTTATCCATTGAACGGCATCTTGGTTCTTTCCACAGTTTGGTGACCGTGGCCATTGCTGCTATAAAAATTGGGGTACAGATGGCACTTCTTTTCACTACATCTGTATCTTTGGGGTAAATACTCAGTAGTGCAATGGCAGGGTCATAGGGAAGTTCTATTTTTAATTTCTTGAGGAATCTCCACACTGTTCTCCAAAGAGGCTGCACCAACTTGCATTCCCACCAACAGTGGAAGAGGGTTCCCCTTTCTCCACATCCCCTCCAACACATGTTGTTTCCTGTCTTGCTAATTTTGGCCATTCTAACTGGTATAAGGTGATATCTCAATGTAGTTTTAATTTTAATCTCCCTGATGGCTAGTGATGATGAACATTTTTTCATATGTCTGATAGCCATTTGTATGTCTTGATTGGAGAAGTGTCTGTTCATATCTTCTGCCCATTTTTTGATATGATTGTCTGTTTTGTGTGTGTTGAGTTTGAGGAGTTCATTATAGATCCTGGATATCAACCTTTTTTTCTGTACTGTCATTTGCAAATATCTTCTCCCATCCCGTGGGTTGCCTCTTTGTTTTTTTGACTGTTTCCTTTGCTGTGCAGAGTAGAGAACCCAGATATGGACCTTCAACTCTAATGGTCAAATAATCTTCGACAACACAGGAAAAAATATACAGTGGAAAAAAGACAGTCTCTTCAATAAATGGTCTTGGAAAAACTGGGCAGCTATATGTAGAAGAATGAAACTCGACCATTGGTCTATGTGTCTGTTTTTATGCCAGTACCATGCTGTCTTGGTGATCACAGCTTTGTAGTAAAGCTTGAAATTAGGTAACGTGATGCCCCCAGCTTTATTTTTGTTTTTCAACATTTCCTTAGTGATTCGGGGTCTCTTCTGATTCCATACAAATTTTAGGATTATTTGCTCCAGCTCTTTGAAGAATACTGGTGGAATTTTGATTGGAATAGCATTAAAAGTATAGATTGCTCTAGGCAGTATAGACATTTTAACAATGTTTATTCTTTCAATCCAAGAGCATGGAATGGTCTTCCATCTTTTGTGTCTTCTTCAATTTCTTTCATGAGTGTTCTGCAGTTCCTCGAGTACAGATCCTTTACCTCTTTGTTTAGGTTTATTCCCAGGTATCTTATGGTTCTTGGTGCTATAGTAAATGGAATCAATTCTCTAATTTCCCTTTCTGTACTTTCATTATTAGTGTATAAGAAAGCCACTGATTTCTGTACATTGACTTTGTATCCTGCCACGTTGCTGAATTGTTGTTTGAGTTCTAGTAGTTTGGGGGTGGAGTCTTTTGGGTTTTCCAATAAAGAATCATGTCATCTGCAAAGAGAGAGTTTGACTTCTTCATTACCAATTTGGATACCTTTTATTTCTCTTTGTTGTCTGATTGCTTTTGCTAGGACTTCTAATACTATGTTGAACAAGAGTGGTGAGAGTGGGCATCCTTGTCGTGTTCCTGATCTCAACGGAAGGACACAAGCTTTTTCCCATTGAGGATGAGATTTGCTGTGGGTCTTTCATAGATAGATTTGATGAAGTTCAGGAATGTTCCCTCTTTCCCTATACTTTGAAGCATTTTAATCAGGAACGGATGCTGGATTTTGTCAAATGCTTTTTCTGCATCAGTTGAGAGGACCATGTGGTTCTTCTCTCTTCTCTTATTAATTTGTTCTATCACATTGATTGATTTGCGAATGTTGAACCAATCTTGTAGCCCAGGGATAAATCCCACCTGGTCATGGTGGGTAATCTTTTTAATGTGCTGTTGGATCCTATTTGCTAGGATCTTGTTGAGAATCTTAACATCCATATTCATCAGTGATATTGGTCTGAAATTCTCCTTTTTGGTAGGGTCTTTGCCTGGTTTGGGGATCTGGGTAATGCTGGCTTCAGAGAAAGAGTCAGGAAGTTCTCCTTTTCTTTCAATTTTTTGAAACAGCTTCAGGAGAATAGGTGTTATTTCTTCTCTAAAAGTTTGGTAGAATTCCCCAGGGAATCCATCAGGTCCTGGGCTCTTGTCTTTTTGGGAGGTTTTTGATCACTGCTTCAATCCCATTACTAGATATTGCTCTATTCAGGTTGCCAATTTCTTCCTGGTTCAATTTTGGGAGTTTATAGTTTCCCAGGGATGCATCCATTTCATCTAGGTTGCTTAGCTTATTAGCATATAACTGCTGATAATAACTTCTGATGATTGTTTCTACTTCCTTGGTGTTCGTTGTGATCTCTCCCTTTTCATTCATAATTTTATGTATTTGAGCTTTCTCTCTTTTCTTTTGGTTTAGTGTCGCCAATGGTTTATCGATCTTATTAATTCTTTCAAAAAACCAGCTTCTAGTTTCACTGATACCTTCTACTGTATCTCTGGTTTCTACCTCATTGATCTCAGATCTAATCTTGATTATTTCCCTTCTTATGTGTGGAGTTGGTTTGATTTGTTGTTGATCCTCTAGTTCTTTAAGGGGTAGAGACAGCTGCTGTGTTCTGGATTTTTCAATTTTTTTGAGGGAGGCTTGGATGGCTATATATTTCCCCCTTAGGACCGCCTTTGCTGTATCCCATGGGTTTTGGATTGAAGTGTCTTCATTGTCATTAGTTTCCATGAATTGTTTCAGTTCTTCCTTGATCTCCTGGTTGATCCAAGCATTCTTAAACAAGGTGGTCTTTAGCTTCCAGGTGTTTGAGTTCCTTTGGAACTTTTCCTTGTGATTGAGCTCCAGTTCAAAGCATTGTGATCTGAGAATGTGCAGGGAATAATCTCAGTCTTTTGGTATCGGTTGAGTCCTGATTTGTGACCCAGTATGTGGTCTATTCTTGAGAAGGTTCCATGTGCACTTGAGAAGGATAAGTATTCTGTTGTTTTAGGGTGGAATGTTCTGTATATATCTATGAGGTCCATCTGGTCCAATGTGTCATTCAATGCTCTTATTTCTTTATTGATTTTCAGCTTCAATGATCTATTTCTGAGAGAGGTGTGTTAAGATCTCCAACTATTCATATCAATATGACTTTTTATCTTGATTAACAGTTTTCTTATGTAATTGGCTGCTCCCATATTGGGGGCATAGATATTTACAATTGTTAGATCATCTTGGTGGATAGTCCCTTTAAGAATGATGTAGTGTCCTTCTGTATCTCTGACTACAGTCTTTAGTTTAAAATCTAATTTGTCTGATATAAGAATCACTACCCCAGCCTTCTTTTGAGGCCCATTGGCATGAAAGATGCTTCTCCATCCCTTCACTTTCAGTCTGGGTGCATCTTTAGGTTCAAGATGGGTCTCTTGTAGACAACATATGGATGGGTCCTGTTGTTTTATCCAGTATGCCTGTGCCGTATTATGGGTGCATTTAGGCCATTCACATTGAGAGTGATTATTGATAGATACATTTTTATTGACATTGTGTTACCTTTGAAGTCTTTCTTTCTGTAGATTGTCTCTATATTTCTGTTCAATGCTATTCTTGGGCTTTTTCCTCCTTTAAAGAAGCCCCCTTGATATTTCCTGCAGTATCGGCCTGGTGGTTGCATAGTCTTTTAAGCCTTGCTGGTCTTGGATACTCTTTATCTCTCCATCCATTGTGAATGTCAGTCTTGCTGGATAAAGTATTCTTGGCTACATTTTCTTCTCATTCAGTGCCCTGAATATATCTTGCCAGCCCTTTCTGGCTGGCCATGTCTCTGTGGACAGGTCTGACGTTATTCTGATGGGCTTTCCTCTGTATGTAAGGATCTTCTTTGTCCTAGCTGCTTTCAAGAGGTTCTGCCTACAATTATAATTCTTCATAAAGAAGGACTGTTTTTAGTAGAACTCTGCATGCCTCTGTTCTGACCACCTCTTGGCACTATCCCCATAATAGTCCCTTTTACTCTCTCTGTGATGGCAGGTTTCCATTCATTTTTGTGGTTAATATCAGTTTGGGGGACCCTAAAGTGAACCCCATATTATCTGATTCCTTCCTCTTTCCAGTGGAGCTGTGACTGGAGTTATACTGGGACCCCCAGGAAGTTTCTAGATGGGCTCTTTGCCTCTGGAATTGTCAGCCTTGAATTGCACTGTGACACCCTTGGTGGTCCTCAGAAAGGACTCTTCTGGTCCTCTGCAGACCTTCCTCACTTTAGCCTGCAGGATGCACCCCCAGGGGCAGGCGAACCACTTAGCCCTATGGTTCTCGACACTAATATGCAGTCACTTGTGGGAGACAAGGCAATTTCTGAGAACCCTCTACACTGCCTGCCTAGAACATACCTTCTAGGTGTCCCTTTACTTTCTGCAGGTTCATCCAAACATTCCTCCTCTGAGCTATCAGTCAGTGGAGTCCAGAAGTAACTCTTTCTGGGTGAGCTCTGTCTGGTTTCCTCTAAAATCTTACTTCCTTCAGAAGTGTGGCGGAGTTGTGGCCTCTCAGGAAATGTCTCATCCTCACTGCTCTCTGAATACAACTATTTCCCAGTCAATAGGGGTTACCTCTCCATCTGTCCCCATGCAGAACATCATCCCACCTAACCATAGGAGCTCAAGATGCTGGGGTGTCATAGAAGAGGCATATCAATAGACTTCTGGAGAGATAATATATCAGCTGAGACCTGAATTTCATACCAAGTTAGCCCAGCCAAGAGAACGGAGGATAGAATGTTCCAAGCAGACAGAACAGCAGGTGGGGAGGCTTCCAGATAAGAGAAAATTTAGCCAGAAGACTCTTGGCCAAAGCAGAAGGCTGCAGAACCCCAGAAGTGGGGTGAATCAGTTACTAAGAGTAGTTGAAGAATCTTTATGTGAGCTTATGTGACAATGGCCTGGGTAAAAAAACAAATGACCCTGGATTTCAGGGTCACATAAAAACAGCTTCTGAGCCCAGAGAAGTATTTTGACATTGTGAATTTTCTCAATCATTATCCTAAAAGTATAATGATTGTCAGGTTGTTTTTGGAATAAGAACTTTCAGATTGGGACCAGGACCTTATATTCAAATAGTCATGTTCCATTGACCTAGACTTCACCTCTACCCTCCCCTTCTCCAATCCCATTAAGTGTCTGCTGGCTGATCTGACTCTCTACCCAATAGAAAATCAATCTCATAAATAAATGCATTCCCAGGTGTTACTGACAAATTATAGTGTTATATAAATAATGTTGATACTAAATAGTATTAAATGGACACTTTCTCTTAAACATGCATGTATGCACTTTGAGAAATGATTCCTGAAGATACCATGTGTGTCTTGAGAGTAACAGATAGTTGCATCTGGAATTTTCTAAGGAAAAGGGACCCATCCATCTTAGGAGGCAAGGGAACCTGCCTACTGTTTTCCATAGTGGCTGCACAAATTTACATTCCCATCAGCAGTGCACAGGGGTTCTTTTTTCTTCACACCTTCTCTCTTTTGTTTTTTAATAACTGCCATCTGAACAGCTGTGAGATGTTATGTCTTGTGTGTTTGATTTGCATTTCCCTGATGATGAGTGGTGTTGAGCATCTTTTCATATATTGGCCATCGTATGTCTTCTTTGAAGAGATGTCTATTCAGATCCTCTGTCCATTTTTTAAAAAGATTTTATTTATTTATTTGACAGAAATCACAAGTAGGCAGAGAGAGAGGAAGGGAAGCAGGCTCCCTGCCAGGCAGAGAGCCCAATGCGGGGCTTGATTTCAGGACCCTGGGATTTTGACGTGAGCTGAAGGCAGAGGCTTTAACCCCCTTAGCCACCCAGGTGCCCCTTCTGTGCATTTTTAAGCAGGTTATTTTTATTTTATTTTTTGCTATTGACTTATATGACTTCCTTACATATTTTGGATATTAACTTCAATCAGATACATAGTATGCAAATATTTTCTCCCACTCCATAGGTTCCCTTTTCATTTTTTGTTTGTTTGTTTGTTTCCTCTCAAAAAAATAAAAGTAGAAGTGCTGTAGCTGTAGGTTCCAGTAATCCCACTTCTGGGTCTAAATCCAAAGGAAATGACATCAGTATCTTAAAAAAAAAAAATCTGCGCTTTCATGTTCATTGCAGTATTATTCACAATAGCCAGGATATGGAAACAGTCTAGGTATTGATGGATAAATGGATAAGAAAAAAATTTTATATATATATATGATTCATATATATTCATATATATGTGTGTGTATGCACACACACACACACACACACACACACACACACACATATATATATATAAAATACAGCCATAAAAAGAAGGTGATCCTGTCATTTGCAACATGGATGAACCTAGAGCACATGATGCTGAGTGGAATAAGACAGACAGAGAAAGACAGACACCAAATGAAATCACTTAGGCATGGGTTCCAAAAAAGTCAAATTCACAGAAAAAGAGAGGAGCTGTGGTTGCCAAGGGCTGGGAGGTAGGAAAATGGAGAGGCATTGGTCAAGGGGTAGAAACTTCCAGCTATAAGATTAACAAATTCCAGAGATCTAAGTTATAGTACAGTGACTATAATTAATAATACTGAATTGTATACTTGCTACTTGCTAAGAATGTAGATATTAAGTATTCTTACCACACACACATACAAAATAGTAACTATGTGAAGAGAAAAAAAGGTGATCATAAATAACAAAGAAATATTTTCCCACCCAGTGCCTTCTGTTACATTTTCTCCAGCCCCAGGGTATCAGGGAAGATAAGAGTACAAGGTAGCAGGCTCAGGTGAGGCCAGTGGTTTGGCAGGACGGCACAAGCATCATACACTTCAACTAGAGCAGTTCCATTGCCTCGGAAATAGTAAGACTGCCTTTCCGGAAAGGGTTTTGCCTCTCAGAATGTTGAAAACCCACATTCTACAGCATTCTTATTTTACAGACGAGGAGACTGAAGAATGGAATAACTAAGCAACAAGGTTAAGGGCAGCACACAATGGTGCATAGTTGGTGGGCGCACCATGAGGAGCTCGCAGACCGCACACGGGCCCTCACCTGCCCCTGGCGGGTCCAGCCGACTGTGATCACTTCTGCCCACTACACCGCTTCTATCTGTCCTATTGCTTGGAAACTCCTTCTTTAACCATGCTTACAGGAGTCACTTGAATTATTATTACTCGAATTATTTTACTTTTTACCAAAACATTTATTTTGAAACAACTGAAATTTCCAGAACAGCTGCTGGCACAGTAAAAACAGGGTGACCAATCATTTTCCTGGGACAGAGGGGTTTCCCAAACACAGGACTGTCAATGCCAAAACTGGGACTGTCCCAAGCACACCAGAGTGGCTGTTACTCCAAATTCAAAGACACCCCCCACCCCCTATAAGTTGCCCACCTCACCTGGTACTCCACCACCTCTGAATACTTTGGTGTAGATTTTCTACAAGAACATTTTCTGTCATAACTTACAAACCATCAAAATCAGGAAAGTAGCATTGACACCTTATGACTCTTATTCCCAGACTCCATTCATGTGTAGCAACTGTCCCAACAATGTCCTTTCTAAGAAAGAAATTCACTTCTGATTCCCACTTTGCATTTAGTTCTCATGTTTCTCTGGTCCCCTTCAATCTGGAACGGTTCCTCAGTCTCTCTTTGGCTTCAGTGATGTTGTAAGATAGCCACAGGTGGTTTCTCTGATAAGCTAGGTAGGGTCCAAGTTCCTTTGGGACACACATTGTATGCTGAAAGCATAGAGCACGAAGAACATGTTTATCATTGTCAAAGTTGCCCCATAAATAACTGGTCAACCAACAGGAGCAAGCAGGTAAAGGTAGCCATGATTCTACTGGGGTACTGATTTAGTTTTTCTCAGCAACAACCCAAAGTCCCCCAAACCCTGGTGGTCCCATGCTAGCAGAGCTGAAGAATGGAAAGACTCTCTCTCTCTTCCACAGTCCCTCACCCCTCTACATTCTCTTTAGAAGTCAAGAACATACTGAAGAGATCCAGAGCTGAAAGAGTTAAATTGTGTGAAGTTTCTGCTAACTTGCTTTTCTGTAACTGCTCTGCTGCTTTGCGGGTTGTACCTTGAGAAGTAGGAGCATGGCCTTCCCCTTGTGTTCCCCTCCATTCCCCCCAGGCCCCACATCCTAAGCACGTTCCCTGCTTAAGAGATGTCCTTGATTTATGCTTGTGGTTAACAAAGAAGAGAACTGTTTTGTCCTAGTTTCACAGCCGCCCAGCTACACCCGGACGATAAGATATGGCTAACTGAAAAATGTAAACTGTGCAGAGCATACCAGAAATTGTAACTGTGTAAAGAGGTCACTGTGATTGTGGCTTTGTACCGAGCCTTTGTCTAAAAAATGTATAAAAACCATATGCTCCCTTTGATTAGGGCTCTCAGCCTCTGCCTGATCTTCGGGTATGTTGCAGAGCCCCAGCATGCTGGAACAATAAAGCCCGTGTTGTTGCAGAAAGAGCTGCCTTGGTGTCGTTCCTCTGCGCCTCCCTAGGTTGAGGTCTTCTCGACCCTAACTTTTGGAGGTTCCACCGAGATTTGACCCAGCCAACGGGACGCCAGACAGGACGGCCCCAACTTACTCTTTGGGTAAGTCTACGGCACCTATTCCTCTTTTGGTACCGATATTCATGTGCACATGTTAGTCTGATTCTGTTTTCTTGTGATTTCTGGTGATATCTGGGCAACCTTCAGTGTCTGACAGACGTGTCTGGGAGACACCGGTTGCAACCCTGGGGGACGCCCCGGAGGTGAAGGAGGGCCAGGGACGCCTGGTGGCCTCCTATCGGGTAGATCCAGAGGATCCACATCTGCTATATCCCAGAAAACACTATCATAGGCCACTATTTTATTTTTCATCTCTCCTATAGTCCCAGTGGGGACAAGCGCTTGTGTCCTGCTTTCTTCTAGGTTTGGTGACCACAGGAATCTTCCTGTACTTCGAGATGGGACAAAACACATCAACTCCCCTGTCCCTAACCCTAGCCCATTGGTCAGAGGTTCAGGCTAGGGCTCATAATCTCTCTCTCTCTATAAAGAAAACTAAATGGCAGACTCTCTGTGCCGCTGAATGGCCATCTTTCAAGGTCAACTGGCCCCCCGAGGGGTCTTTCCATCTTTCCCTGATTTTGCAGGTCAAGAGCGTCATCTACCGGCCCCGACCCGAGGGACATCCGGACCAGGAGCCTTATATCTTGGTGTGGCAGGATCTCTGCGAAAATCCTCCCTCTTGGGTTAAGCCTTTTCTGCCACCTGCTCCTAATCTCCCACTTCCTTTGTCCCTTTTGCCTGCAAATCCGATGGTCCTTGCTCTAACAGTGCCCATCCCCCCGACCGGACCCACTCCAACTCCCCTGTAAAGTCTCTTCAAGCCCCCTGTACTTCCAGACTCACAGGACCTTCTCCTCTTTGAAGCTCCCCCTCCTTACCCTCCAGTACCTGGTCCACAGCCCCTACCTCCTCATATTCCTCCTCAACCGGGACCGGTGCCTTCTGATCCGCCTTCCACCACCTCTGCACTGGTGCCTGACTCCGTCTCTCCTTCCGGACCAGCCCATGGCACCCGTAGCTGCACGGCCCGGGCTGATAATGATCAAGGTCCTGAGGCGGAGGCAGTCGTGCTCCTGCTCAGACCATATGGCCCAGACATTCCAAATGGGCAAGGGGGCCACATGCCGGCCTTCCAGTACTGGCCTTTCTCCTCCTCTGATCTCTATAACTGGAAAAATAATAACCCTCCTTTCTCTGAGGACCCTGCCCGCATAACAGATCTAATTACCTCTCTACTGAACTCCCATCAGCCCACATGGGACGGCTGCCAGCAGCTGTTCTCAGTCCTCCTCACCTCTGAGGAGAAGGAGAATGTCCTCCTGAATGCCCGAAAGAATGTGCCTGGCCCCGGGGGGCAACCTACACAGCTTCCTAATCTGATTGATGAATATTCACCTCTGATGCACCCTGACTGGGATCCTAATCTGCCTGAAGGTAGGAGATACCTCGAAATCTATCACCAGACTCTAGCGGCAGGTCTCAGGGAAGCGAGCCGAAAGTCCACTAATTTAGCTAAGGTAAGAGGTGTGATCCAGGGCCCTACTGAAAGCCCCTCTCTATTTCTAGAAAGGCTTCTTGATGCCTACCGGAGGTATACTCCCGTTGACCCTCAGTCGGAGGAACAGCAGGCGTCAATAGCCATGGCTTTCATTGGGCAGTCTGCACTAGACATAAGAAGGAAGCTGCAGAGGCTGGAGAGATTACAAGACTTAACTATTAGAGATTTGGTCAGAGAAGCTAACAAAATTTTTAATAAAAGGGAAACAGAGGAGGAGAAAGAAGAAAGGAAGGAGAGAGAAAGAGAGGAAAAGGAAAAAGAAAGGGATAAAAGAAGGAACAAAGAGTTGACTAAGATCCTGGCCGCAGTGGTAGAAACTGGTAGAAAATCAGATACTAAGACTTCAGGAAAGATAAGGAACCTGGGCCACTCTCCTAGGCGACGCCCGAACTTGGCCTCAGACCAGTGTGCCTACTGTAAAGAGCGTGGACACTGGGCTAAGGAATGTCCTAAAAAGAAGAACAAGCCACCACCCCGCACTACCAACCTCCTGGCTCTTGAAGATGATGATTAGGGGGGACGGGGCTTGGGTATAATTTCTGGTGGAGGGGACTCCTATCGATTTTGAGGTCGATACTGGAGCTGTTTATTCAGTCTTGCAGCAGGCCCTAGGGCCCCTCTCATCCAAACGGGCCCTTGTCAGGGGGGGCGAAGGGGAGCAGGTACCGCCCCTGGACCACCAAGCGGATGGTGGATTTAGGGAACGGGAGGGTGCACCACTCCTTTTTGGTGTTCTCTGAATGCCCTGCCTGCTGGGGAGAGACTTGCTGACCAAATTGCTAGCCAGGATTACCTTCACTGATTCCGGGCCTTTGATTGATTTTTTTTAAACCCCATTGTGGGCCTACGCCATTCGGATAAGGATGTTTCCCCTCCACTATCTCCGCCTGTAGTCAATACCCTGACTGTCACCCTAGAAGATGAGTACAAGCTGTTTGAAGGGCCCAACCCTACGGACCACCTCCCGGATTTGGAAGGATGGCTACAGGACTTCCCTGAGGCTTGGGCTGAAACGGTGGGATTGGGTTTAGCAACTGCCCAACCCCCTGTAGTGGTGGCACTTAAGACCTCTGCCACCCCTATCCAGGTAAAATAATACCCAATGAGTAAGGAAGCTTGAGAGGGCATCCGCCCTCACATCACCAAGCTCCTTCAACAAGGAGTCTTAGTGCCCTGCCAGTCAGCCTGGAACACTCCCTTACTCCCTGTAAAGAAACCTGGAACTAGTGACTATGGCCCTGTGGAAGACCTAAGGGAAGTGAATGCTTGGGTGGAGATAATACACCCTACGGTGCCAAACCCATATAATCTCCTCAGCACGCTAAGTCCCTCCCGAGTCTGGTACACTGTGCTAGACTTAAAAGATGCCTTCTTCTGTTTGTGGCTGCATCCTGACAGCTAACACATTTTTGCTTTTGAGTGGACCGATCCTGATGCTGGAACTCACCTGGACGCGGCTTCCCCAGGGTTTTAGAAATTCTCCCACCCTGTTTGATGAAGCCTTGCATAAGGACTTGAAATCCTTCCAGGAGACACATCCCACCTTGACTCTTTTGCAGTATGTGGATGACCTCCTACTGGCTGCTGAGACCCAGCAGGAGTGTCTCCATGGGACTAAAGCCCTGTTAAGGGCTCTGGCTACCCTGGGATATCGAGCCTCTGCCAAAAAGGCTCAACTCTGCCAGTTAGAAGTGATGTTTCTAGGCTATAAGATCAAGGAAGGTAAAAGGTGGCTCACGGACGCAAATTCCGCCTCCTCAGACTAGAAGGCAACTAAGGGAGTTCCTAGGGATGGCAGGCTTCTGTCACTTATGGATACCTGGCTTCGCTTCCTTAGCTGCCCCGCTTTATCCCCTCACCAAAAATGAGGCCCCCGGGGTGCCTGGGTGGCTCAGTGGGTTAAGCCGCTGCCTTCGGCTCGGGTCATGATCTCGGGGTCCTGGGATTGAGTCCCGCTTCGGGCTCTCTGCTCAGCAGGGAGCCTGCTTCTCTCTCTCTCTCTGCCTGCCTCTCCGTCTACTTGTGATTTCTCTCTGTCAAATAAATAAATAAAATCTTAAAAAAAAAAAAAATGAGGCCCCCTATGAATGGGGGAAGGAACAACAAGAGGCTTTTGATGGGATAAAGCGGGCACTGCTTTCAGCCCCCGACTTGGCCTTACCAGATGTAGAAAAACCCTTCACCTTGTACTTGGAAGAAAGAAACGGGGTGGCAAGAGGAGTACTGACCCAATCCTTGGGCCCCTGGAAGCGCCCCGTAGCCTAACTATCCAAAAGATTGGATCCTGTTGCTGGCGGATGACCAAGGTGCCTGAAAGTCATAGCCGCCGCAGCTTTACTTGTCAGGGATGCTGACAAATTGACTTTGGGACAGAAAATCACTCCTACTGCCCCTCACACTTTGGAAAGTGTGATCCGGCAACCCCCAGACCGCTGGCTCTCCAATGCTCACATAACCCACTATCAGAGACTCCTGTGAGACAAAGACCACATCTCTTTTGGCAATCCTGTGCTCCTTAATCCCGCCACCCTGCTGCCAGAGGAGACGGATGACCCAGTAATCCATTCCTGCCAGGATATCCTGGCTGAAGAAACAGGCGCGAGGCCAGACCTCCAGGACAGACCCCTGCCCCATGCTGATGTAACTTTGTTCACGGACGGGAGCAGCTTCCTACAACAAGGGGAGCAACGGGCAGGGGCGGCGGTGGTTGGGCCTCGAACTGTGGTTTGGTCAGCACCCTTAACTCCTGGAACTTCTGCTCAGAAAACAGAACTTATTGCTCTAACCCAAGCCTTGCGCCTGGTGACGGGCCAGCAGGCTAATATCTACACAGACAGCCGCTATGCCTTTGCCACTGCTCATGTACATGGTGCTATCTACCGGCAGCGGGGGCTTCTCTCCTCCACTGGAAAGAAATCAAGAACAAACGGGAGATTATAGATCTCCTTGAGGCTATCCATCTTCCAAAGGAGATGGCCATCATACCCTGCCCTGGACATCAAAAAGGTGAAGACCCAGTTGCCCAGGGCAACCGTCGCGCAGACGAAGAAGCAAGAGCGGCCGCCCTGCGTGACCCCCCGGTAGCAAACATCCTGACTACATTGGAAGAAGTCACTGAGCTGGAGACCCTGGAGGAAAAGGTAAATGAATTTTTACTTTTCACCCACAGCCTCACCCATCTAGGTACCAGAGTGCTTCTGGAGTTATTAAAGGACCAAAATCTACCGTCCCTACCTCCGGGTAGGGCGAAGGAACTGGCTCAAGACATTGTTTCCTCCTGCGAAGCCTGCACAGTGACAAACATGCAACGAGCAGACGGCTCCCCCGGAACCAGGGACCGGGGAAACCGGCCTGGAATCTTCTGGGAAGTAGACTTCACCGAGGTAACACCAGCAACATATGGAAATAAGTATCTGCTAGTCTTTATAGACACTTTTTCAGGATGGGTCGAGGCCTTCCCCACTAAGAAGGAGACGGCCATGGTCATGGCCAAGAAGATCCTAGAAGAGATCTCTCCCTGATTTGGGCTGCCTAAGGTAATAGGATCTGGTAATGGACCTGCATTTGTGGCCCAGGTAAGTCAGGGATTGGCCAGGGTCTTGGGGTTTAATTAGAAACTGCATTGTGCTTATAGACCCCAGAGTTCAGGGCAGGTAGAAAGAATGAATAGAACTATAAAAGAGACCTTAACCAAATTAGCTATAGAGACTGGCTTGAAAGATTGGAGGGTGCTCCTTCCTTATGCCCTTTTCAGTGCGCGTAATACCCCTTCCCCCTCTAGGAGGAACCTGACCCCATTTGAAATCCTCTATGGGGGACCCCCTCCTTTAAAACACATGACTGAACATGGATATGGGACCTCTGTTACTTCCTCTGCCATGCTGATACCCAGACTTAAGGCTCTGGAGGCCATCCAGAAATATATCTGGAAGGGCCTATCAGAGGCCTACCGACCGGGTACTGTTACTCCCCACTCTTATTCTGTAGGTGATTGGGTCTACGTCCGCTGACACCAGGTACACAGCCTTGAGCCTCGGTGGAAGTGACCCTACTTGATCCTGCTGACCACGCCAACTGCTGTCAAGGTCGACAGCATTGTGGCCTGGATCCATGCTAGTCAGCTCAGACCTGCTCCTGCTGATCAACACCAGAGCGGCACACTCCTGTCCCCTCCTGAGACTAACAGACTTGGGCAACCAGGTGGCACTGACGACCTTCACCAGTCTACAGGCTCTACTCCAAGCGCAGGAAACCGGTGGACTGCCCATCGGCACCCAACCAACCCCTTCCGCATCAAGCTGGCCCGTAAGAATCCCACAACATGACTCTGTTTCTCGGGCCAGTCCTTTCGCTCCTGGCAGCACTAACTCTGTGCAGCCAACTTCGAATGATTTATAGCAATCCCCATGTGCCCCAACAAATGGCATGGGAGATTTCAAATCCTATGGGCCAGGTCGTATGGAAGATACATAGGACTCATACCCCTGGTGCGTGGTGGCCATCATTAACCCCTGATCTTTGCCAGTTATTCATGGGGTTAGATACCTGGGACATACCAGACCAAGAAAACCAGAATAAAATGCCCATTTGCATGCCTTACCCTCTTGATAAGGAGCCCTACTATGGGTGCTCGACTGCCCAGGTCCGATGTGCACTTAGCTCCCTAGATTTTTATGTTTGTCCTAAGGATGGGCGGAAGCGAGCCCAAGTTCTAAAATGTCCAGAATCTTTCTACTGTAAGGCTTGGGGGTGCGAGAACACAGGATATGCCTATTGGTGACCCTCATCCTCATGGGATTGGATCCAAGTCCAGAGAAATAATACCCATCACAACAAAAGGGATCCAATACCAGCCTGTTGGACTGGAGTATCAGGATGTGAGAAGTCGGCACTGTGTAATGGCTTAAATATTACCTTTACACCCGCTGGGAGAGACCCTTCTACTTTAACTCAATGGTATAAAGGAAGGACATGGGGACTGCGGTTATATAAAGAGGGTTATGATGATGGTCCATGGTTTACCATCCGCTTGCGGACGATAGAGACTCCTAAACCAGTAGGTCCTAATCCAGTTCTCAAACCATCTCGTCCAGCCCCAATGCCAGGACCCCCTTCGGAGCCCCACTCTCTGCCCACAACTGGCAGCCCCACTTTGGGAACTCTAGCTCCGGAGACCTCTTCTCCCACCTCACCATCCTCGACCCAATTCCCTCTAACATCCCCCGTTACTCAGTCTCCCCCCGGTCCAGCATTATTCCACTTAATAAAGGGGGCCTATTCTGCCCTGAATGCTACTCATAGTGAGCTAACGACCTCCTGCTGGCTCTGCTTATCAGCTTCCCCTCCCTATTATGAAGGTGTAGCCAGTAATGGAACCATTAGTTCCACCACGGCCTGTAGTTGGGATGCAAAACCCGGGTTGACCTTCCCTGAGGTGAGAGGCAAGGGAACCTGCATCAGGACCGCTCCTACTGCCTTGCAAGATTTGAAACCATGGACTCTAATTCTTCTGATCCCTATCTGGCACCTAGCTCTGGCCTATGGTGGGCCTGTGACACAGGGCTCACCCCTTGCATCTCTACTGGCATCTTCAATGCCTCTGCTCATTTCTGTGTGATGGTACAACTATATCCCCGCATTCTATGCCACTCCTCCGACAGCTTTGAAGACCATTTCAGGCCCCTGGTCACTCGCTATAAGAGAGAGCCTATTTCTATTTCTCTGGCTAGTCTCATGGGCCTAGGGGTTGCAGCAGGAGTGGGAATGGGAGTAGGTTCCATGGTGCATACTTCCAGCCAAATTGCCTACCTACAGGCTGCCATTGATCAAGACCTTAAGGCATTAGAAACCTCTATCACTGCCTTATAGGACTCTCTGACCTCCCTAGCTGAGGTGGTCCTCCAGAATAGAAGGGACTTAGATCTCCTGTTTATGAAAGAGGGTGGCCTATGCGCCGCTCTTGGGGAAGAATGTTGCTTTTATGCAGACCACTCTGGAATGGTCCAGGAATCCATGGCCTGGAGGCTCGCCAACAAGAAAGAGAGGCTCAGAGAGGATGGTTCCAATCTTGGTTTTCTCAGTCACCTTGGCTGACAACTCTTTTGTCAGCGCTTGTGGGACCCATACTTTTTCTCCTCCTGCTTTTGACTATAGGACCCTGTATTTTAAATAAGTTGATAGCCTTTGTACAAGATAGAATAAGACAGATCAAGTTAATGGTAATAAGGCAACAATATGAAGCATTACACTCAGATGATCTTCACAATCTCTAAGGTTAGAGATACCCACAAGAAGAAGTGGGGAATGAAGAGATCCAGAGCTGAAAGAGTTAAATTGTGTGAAGCTTCTGCTAACTTGCTTTTCTGTAACTGCTCTGCTGCTTTGCAGGTTGAACCTAGAGAAGTAGGAGCATGGCCTTCCCCTTGTGTTCTCCTCCATTCCCCCAAGGCCTTACATCCTGAGCACTTTCCCTGCTTAAGAGATGTCCTTGAATTATGCTTGTGGTTAGCAAAGAAGAGAACTGTTTTGTCCTAGTTTCACAGCCGCCCAGCTACACCCGGACGATAAGATATGGCTAACTGAAAAATGTAAACTGTGCAGAGCATACCAGAAATTGTAACTGTGTAAAGAGGTCACTGTGATTGTGGCTTTGTACCGAGCCTTTGTCTAAAAAATGTATAAAAACCATATGCTCCCTTTGATCAGGGCTCTCAGCCTCTGCCTGATCTTCGGGTATGTTGCAGAGCCCAGCATGCTGGAACAATAAAGCCCGTGTTGTTGCAGAAAGAGCTGCCTTGGTGTCGTTCCTCTGCACCTCCCTAGGTTGAGGTCTTCTTGACCCTAACAATACTCATTCTAGGCTGGCCCCACAAGCCCTAGCAGCACTGGACTAACCCAACAAGGAGTGAGATACTGGGACTATGGAAATGAGCCTGTGTATTGCCTTACATTGACCTTATTTTTGTTGTGATGCACACTGAGCATTATTAGGGCCACAGTGGGGTAAGAGGTCTTTGCTCTTGCCTAGGCCAATGGTGCTTGTTAGAGATAGACACTCAGATCTGGAGAGAGGAGGACCACAGCTATGCCCACAGGCAGTAGTG
The DNA here is from genome assembly GCF_030435805.1 of Mustela lutreola. Lineage (NCBI taxonomy): Eukaryota > Metazoa > Chordata > Mammalia > Carnivora > Mustelidae > Mustela > Mustela lutreola. Next base: position 77,393,867 of record NC_081301.1, on the reverse strand, counting down.
GGTGAGTTTTAAGGGAACATGTAGATTCTGGAAGCCCAGATTCCAGTAGGGAGTTTTAAGGGAACCTGTAGATTCTTTCCACAGGTTTTTGACCATAAACAATGATGGCATGAACACCACTGTCAGGAAATTATATGTCGATTATATCAGAAATCCCAAACCAAGTAACTTAAAAGGAAAAAAAAACCCAAACCCTTAGGTGTATGGGCTGTCTATCTCTATACCTATAACATGGGCCACCACATAATCACAATAACAATAATTGCTAACACAAAGCACTTAATGTTTTAAAAATAGAGGCACAAAGAAGCCAAGTAAATTGCCCAAGGTCAAATGCTCATAAGTGGAAGGGTCAGAGTTCTTGCTCTTAACTCTTGGATAATAACTTAATTACTTAGTTGGCTCTGCACTGACATAACCAATGAATAGCCCGAATTGATAAGTGACTAATTCAAATACAAACAGGCCAGCCTGCCCATGAAAAAGAAAACATCTGAAGTCAAATAGAAAAAAAACAAAAACAAAAACAAAAAACAAATGTTTCAAAATCACAGCTGGCAAATGACTTCAGAGCAGGATGCAGAACTTGCAGTGGTAGTCTACACAGATAACAGATGTCTACTTAATAGGTCTGTTTCTCATTCCTTGGTAAATGTCAAGCTTTCTTTCAATACCCCAGTGCTTCATTGTTTCAATCTTGTTTCCTGCAATCCATTGAAATCTTCCAAGAGCTCAGCCCTACTGCCGAGACCCTGCACGGACTGCAGTCTGCAGTTTACACGTGCCATCTACAGGCATAAGAGGATGCTGGTTTTCTCCAAGGCAGCCAACAGGATTGTTTAATGGACTGTCATCCCCAAAGCCCCAGGAGGCAGAGCGGAAGGAAGTCAAGGTAAGGCAACGGCAGGGAGGAGATGGTTGGCACAAAAACTAGCAACATTAAGAGAGCCGCCAGAGGGGAATAAAGGAAATGGCAATCAAATGGGAGAGAAGAAAACAAAAATGTTAACCATATTAAATGAACAGCTGGGAAAAGTAGAAAGGGTATCAGTTACAGACCCGAAATGGAATTTGACTTCACCTCAACCCAAACCATGAGTACCCCGATAAATGATTAGAACACACAAGAGAATCTTCCAGAAAGATAAAGCTGGAAACACAATACAAACTTTAAAGGCACTATAGACTCCACAGCAAACTGTCTCCCCCACAAATCCATCAGAACCCACTGCTCCGTTTCTGTGCTTACACAATATCTTCTTAGTTTAAAATAAAACTAAATAATCTGCAATTTCATCTCAGGCCAGCCTATGATGGAAGGAGCTGATAGAGAAAATGCTTCTATTCCCATCCCCCATTTTCATGTGGAAGCTGAAGGATTCTCTAAGCCAGGACCCAAGTGAAACAACAGTAAAGGAAAGGCTCTCTTGGCCACAGCACATTTGCTCTTATGTACATGTTTTCCCTCTCAGCATTCATGTGCTTATTGACTGGATAAAGAAAAACACGATCACAGTCCCAATTTTCACTTTTCAGTTGTCACTTAGAAAAAAAATTCTACCTTCTCCTTAGCCACTACTACATCATTCTAGATGTTCCAGCAGGCAATGTGGTATGTGGGAAAATTGTGGATTTGGGATTCTTGCAAAAAATCCATAGTTTAAATTCTAGCTCCATAAGTGATCAGTGCCTCTTAGCCCTAGTTTCTTCATTCATTTAAAAAAAAAAAAAAAAGGTAGAAAAACAGTTCCCTCCCTATCTCATGGTGTAGAAATAAATGGGGATATTTACTCCAGATTCCTGGGCCAGAAGAAATAATTTTAAAGCTCAGTTGTGCTTCCTGTTCCTCTTAATTTATACAACAAATGCAAAAACTCTGAAGCACTTTTTCTCTTTTTTGTTTATTCATTTGTCAAACGTTCCTGGGAGACTTCTGTAGGACAGAATGGATGTGGTTGTCTCTGTCCCCATAGAACTACAGTGAAGGGGTGGAGACAACAATGAAACAGCTCACCGTTAAATGAGTGGATGAATTTGCTTAAATTAATGAGGGGCTGGGGCTTGAATAAAGCTCCATTATGGCCAAAGAAAATGAACTTAAATTTAGAGTACTGAGTGTGAGCTCATAAGCCAGACCCCAAGTGGATTTAATTCTGGACTCCACCACTGGGCAAGTTTCTGAAATTCTCTGTGCCTCCCTTTTGTTGCAGGGTTCTGGTCTCATGGAGTTAAAGAATGATTCTCAGGGGAAAAAAAAGAATGAAGTGAAGTGAAAGTTTCCTAAGTAAAGATAAGAACTCAAAGGAAAGGAGCTCTCTAGAGTGACAGGAGTCCCAAATGGGTTGCCCCTAAGGGTTTTTATGGTCAGTCTTTTGTAGAAAATGGACCAAGGAACTTGGTAAATATCTGATCTATAACATTAAGGACAAACAAAGTAGATGTTATGTTCCCTTCTTTCTGGTTAATATCTTGTCTATAACATTTCTCAACATCTGGGATTTCTGTGAGCCAGGTTACTTACCCTCTGCTTGACCCTAGTTACCTACCCCCTACCTAGTCTCTTCCTATCTAGCCCTGCCTTTCCCTTATTCTCATCTTTGCTAAGCCGGAGATAATAATTCCCCACTGGGTTACTGAGAAAAGGAAAAAGCAACACTTCTTGGAGTTCCCCACTTCTCTGAGGCACTTACTCTATAAATCTACTGGTTTCCTGAGATACCTAGATTTCCATGTAGTCTCCAGGTATCTCGAACTGCCCTAAAGAAGCATTTCAGAAGTGGTCCAATGGTTTTTATCAATAAACCAAAAATAAGAGATGACACCCAATCCCCCAGCCGGAGGATAGGAGGACCCACTAGCTAAAATGTACATACCAGCTAGATACTTTGGCATATTTTAAGGGTTTGCTCAAGCCTAAGAGTTGACAACAGAAAACCCAGCACTTTTTGAGGCTATGGCCCTCTTCTAAAGGAAACTGACTGGAATGAGCTGGGGCTCATTGATTAGAATTACCAGGCTCAACCCAGATGTATCTGATCGCACAGTTTTCATTCCCACTTTACCCCCTGAGAACCTGACCTCCATCTGGTTCAGCTGAAGCAGCAGCCCTTGAAAAGAAAGGCAGGACTGAAAGGGACAAAAAGTCCAGGTTCTGGAAATCTCCTTGGTGTGGCCGCTTACTGGCACAAATGCATAAGCCACAGGCCTGAGTGCCCTCGTGCATCACAGGAAGATCATGCAAAGGTAAATCGCTAAGGCAAGTAGAAATCCCAGATTCTCACAGCCGGGGTGGGGGGGGGTGGGGGGTGGTGGTGTGTGTGTCAATCTGTCCCAAGCATTTGAACTGAAGGTAAAAATGCTACATAAAGCTACTAGGAAAGCGTGTATTCCTCTTCAACCCCAACCCACCCCCCAACAAAAACAAACAAACAAAAATTCTTAAAGCTTATTTTAAATAAGGCACAAAAATACTCAAATCAATAATAATAGTAGTGGCAATAATAATAAGATGCTTCTTAGCCTGACTGTCCTGGACCCGACTCTCCTCCGTAGTGTGGTGGGCGCTGGGACAGACAGGTGAACCGGGTTGGATCTTAAGCAAGCAGCACGCTGCGCGGTTTGGGTCGCCATGGAAACCGCCTGCGGAGGGGCTGATGCGCTGCAGGTGGGAGGGTCGGGCAGTGGCTGCCAGGAGTCGCCAAGGGAATAAAGCTACTGACTTCCTTTGACCCTCAAGAGCTGGACTTTTCCCGGGGACAGGAAACAGAAAGTTGCTTCTCAACTCAGAATCACACTGGTTGGAAACCCAGACCCCAGGCCTCCACTCCCGACCTGCTGAATCAAAATCTCCGCAGCGAGGACCCGGAATCTGGATTTAACCAGGTGCTACATAGGGTAGGGAGGTTGGGGGAACACCGGGTTCGCTTGTTCTTTTTTAACTCAACGCCCCCCCCCCCCAACACACCGCCTCGTAGTGGTAGAAGACTCCACCCACTTTCCTCACCAGTGGCTCTCTAGCTTGGGGGAGTCCTTGGAGCTGGAAAGGCAGGAACACTTCAGTTCCTTAACCTGAAGTGTAAACCGACTGGAAGCGTCGCTGCTCTTTGTGGGTTCCCCACTAGGGGGCAGCCTCGTCCTTTGCTCCTGTTCGTTCCGCCAAACGGGTCCACGTGTTTTTAAATCCAGTTTATTTCTGCCGCAGTCTGGTTAATATCAGCTGTTCTAGAAAGCGGAGTTTGGATGCAGAGAAATGTCTCCTTAGGAGGAATGGGGCAGTAACGGAGCTCCCTAGAGTGGGATCATCTATGGGTCTCTAGTACCCCGTGCATTTACCATGCCTTTACCTGGTAACCTGTTTCTAGATCGGACTTCCGTGTCATATGCATGGCATGTAAAGGCAGATGTTCTATATTAGCTTAGAATGTACTTCCTCCAATTCAAACTTCTTCCAAATCGGAACTATTGCTAAGTGAGTGCGAGGGAGTTGAAATGAGTAAGGCCAACAAAAGCTGTTTTACACAAGGGGCTTTCCTGAGCTAGTGTGTATTGTAATTTCTCAAGATAAAGCTACAACAATGAGCATTTATTTCCCATGGCACCTTCTTTCTGAGAGTGACTCACAGACCAAACTATGGTCACAGAACCCTCTTTGGGAAACACTCAGCTAGGGAAATAGTGTGACCTCCCCCATGAAGTTTGTGTAAGGTGGATGGTACAGAGCTGTTGGGGCTTCTGGTTTCTCAGCATGGCGATGGCAAAATCGATTAGGTCCGCCTTCCAGGAGAGGGATGGAAGAGGTCATTTGAAAAAGGGGTTGGGGTGCCTGAATGGCTCAGTGGGTTAAAGCCTCTGCCTTCAGGCCAGGTCATGATCCCAGGGTCCTGGAATTGAGAGTCCTGGGACCGAGCCCGGCATCCAGCTCTCTGCTCAGCAGGAAGTCGGCTTCCTTTTCTCTCTCTCGGCCTGCCTCTCTGCCTATTTGTGATGTGTCTGTCAAATAAATACATAAACCTTTAAAGAAAGTGGGATAAAGAATTAAATTGCTGGGGGATATGTTAATGGGTATGTTTTAGGCGCTTGGTATATTTTACCCCTTGGAACCACCCTCTGAGGTATCAGTCTATCCCCATTTTAGAGAGAAATTGAAAACAAGTTATTCCAAAACCCTATCCAGCTTTGAGTAGGCAGAAAATGACAGGGCTGATATTCAAAGTCAGAGCTTCCTTAGTACAAGGCAGAACCCAGCCCAGCACCACAGGAGCCCGCAGGACTTGGGCAGAACACAGGTTTTATTTCCAGGGTCAGCTGAGTAATAATGGTGAAAAGTAGTCCGCTCTCAAATAGTGAGCCCCCCAGTGTCAGCTTTTGATGGGGGCAGGAAATAATTCTTTTTCAATATATATATGGTTAGGAAAAATTGGAAAATTTGCTGGAACAGCATCAAAGCAGTGACTTCATGACTGACAATTTCCATAGCGTCCAATTGGAGAGTCAAGTTTGACTTTGAGTTTCCTGGTTTCACCGAGTACCTTCAGGAGAAGGTACTGCCATTAGGCTTAGCAATGAAAGAACAAGGATTTTTTATTATTAATATTTTTTCATTTTTCAAAATTTATGTATATTTAGGGATGGATAGAGAGACAGGGAGATAGAGAATGCACAGCAGGTGGGAAGGGGCAGAGGGAGAGGAGAGAGAGAATCCCATGCTGATTCCTACCCCAGCGTGGAGCCTGACTCAGGGTTGATCTCAGGACCATAAGATCATGACCTGAATGGAAACCAAGAGCCCAGCGCTTAACCGACTGAACCTCCCAGGTGCCCCTGGCTTTGCTGTTTCAATTTTATTTTATTGGAAAGAAAATAAGTTAGCCTCAGCTAGAATGAAACCAAACCCAAAAAAGCTATGGGATATTTGGGTGGACCAAACACAGGTGTGAAATTGGATCCTGATTCTGAATTCTACTGATTGGGATCCCCGGTGCTACTGAAAATTATTGGCATAATAGTGTCAGCTACAGAGAAAATGTTCGGGGGTGGGGGGGATAGAGAGGACAGGCGTGTTTCAGGACACATGAGGAAAGGGAGATTTTGAAGATGACTCTGATGGGTCTTTGAACTTTTTCTCAGTTTCCGATCTTTTCTGCCACAGCCTACACAGACACAGCAAAAAGCTAGTTTATCTGCAAAATAGAGAATCTAAATGGCAGAAATACAGAGGGATTTCTATCGAAGACTCAGTTTCTGGAAAGCATTATGACTTTTCAGAAGCCTTATCAGAAGTCTCTCTCATGTTTCAAGTTCACAGTCAAAGAAAGGCTGAATCACTGAAGGGAATGAATCATTAGTTAAAAATAACATAAAAAGTCTGTCCATTGAGCCGCCTCTTAAATGCTTGCTAAAATGTGTGTTCCCGCAGGGCTCCTATGGAAGGCCCATTTAAGTACAACTGAGAGGCTTTCTGGAGCTGGGGCGGGGGGGGGGGGGGGGGGCGCAGGTTGGGCCGAGGGCGGGGGGAGTTCCTACTGGAGGAGGGCTCCTCCTATCCTCGGGCTCTTCCAGAATGTCTCTCAGTCTGCAGAGTTAGCCAGACTCAAAGCACACATGTCCAGGGAGAGAGCGAGTTAGCCCGCATCCGTGTCACTGTGGGAAACCGAGTGGGAAGTACAGCTGAAACGGAAGGATCAAAGATGAGAAGGTGGTCAAGGCTCACAGCCTCCACTGCTGAAAGAGCGAGCCTGGGGCTTGCTGCTTTCCTGTGTGCTTAGGATGATTAACTAGCAGATATCAGAAAAGACCTGCTCGCTCTTAGGATTCAACAACTCTTTGGTGAGAGGCAGGACCCCATGTTAAAAAGAAAAAAAGCTTATTCCTGAAGTCATTTGTATGTCCGTTGCTTGAACCTGAAAATTCTTGATTCTCAGGATGGGTCCTCTAAATTCTTTACCTCTGTAGGCATTCACTCCTTCTGTGATCACCCAGCAGATATTTAGTAAGCTCCTACTGTGTGTCATGTAGAGTGTGAAATCTACAGCAGTGAACAAGAAGACGAAAACCCTAGCTGTCATGGAGCTTATGTTCTAATGGGAGGGGCAGACAAATAATATATAAGAAAATCATGCTGTATATGAAATAGTGGCCAATACAGAAGAGAAAAGGAAAGCAGGGATGAGGGATAAAGAAGTGTTGGGGCATGTGGTCTCCTTGCAAAGGGGACATTCAAGCACAGACCTCAGCAACTGGAGAAGTTAATTGTGCAGTAGTATGTGGAGGATTGTCTTCCAGGGCTGAGGGGAAAGCAAGTGCAAAGGCCCTGTGGTGGGAGTGAGCTGGAAGGTTTGGAGAGCAGAAAGGATGCAGTGTGGCTGGAGCTGACTGAGCAGGCAGGAAGGTGATAGGAGGTGAGGTCAGAGAAGCAGTGGGAAGCGTGGCTTTACAGACCCTTGTATTCCTTTGACTTTTTCTCTGAGATATGAGCCTGCTGAAGGAGAATGTTATGATCAGCTCCTTAAAATATTGAGATCTAATTCACATATTATTAAATTCACCCATTCAAAGTATACAGTTCAGTGATTTTAGTCTACTTAGAGTTGTGCACTATATAATTCCAAAACATTCTCATCCAACCAAAAAAAGCTCTAGTACTTGTTAGCAGTTACTCCCCATTCTTCCCTCCCCCGAGTCCTGGGAAATGACTAACCTGTTTTCATCTCTGTGAACTTGGCAATTCTGGACATCTCACAAAATTAATTCCTATATTGTATGAATTCTTGGGCCTGGTTTTTGTTTCCCTTGGCATATTTCGAGGATTCATTCTTGTTGTACCCTGCATCAGTACCTTAGTCTTTTTCATATCTGAATGATACTACTTCATATGGCTATACCACATCTGTTTCTCCATTCCTCAGTTGATGAACATTTGAGTACTTTCCACTTTAGAGCTGTTACAAATAATACTATCATAAATACTCATATGCAAATGAATAGATTCTTGTGTGTGTGAACTTGTTTTTAATCTCTTGGGTATGGATCTAGGAGTGCAATTGCTGGGTTATGTGGTAACTGTGTGTTTAACTTTCTGAGGAACTTGCCCAACTTTTTCCAAGCAGCGTACGTCGGCAATGCATAAGGGTTCCAATTTCTCCATATCCTGCCATCTGCTTTTTTTTTTTTTATACCATCCTGGTGGGTGTGAGGTGGTATTTAATTGTGGTTTTGATTTGCATTTCCCAAAGACTAACAATACTGAGCATCTTCTCATGTGCTTATTAGATATTTGCACTACTTCTTTGGAAAAATAGATCTGTTATCTTAAAATTGGGTTATTTGTGTGTTTATTGTTGAGGTGAAATGCTTCTTCATATATTTTAGATACTAGATTCTTATCACTTCGATGATTTGAAAATATTTTCTCCCATTCTATGGATTATCTCTTTTTTTACTTTCTTGAGGGTGTCCTTTGAAGCATGGAAGTATTTAATTTTGATAACTTCCAATTTATGTATTTTTATTTTGTTGGTAATGCATTTAGTGTTATGTTTAAAAACCAATGCCTAATTTAAGGTCACTAAGATTTATGCATTTTTTTAAGTTTTATGGTTTTGGCTCTTACATCTAGGCCTTTGATCCATTTTGACTCATTTTTAATTTTTGTTTTAAGTACTGTGAGGAATGGGTCCAGCTTCATTATTTTGTATTCGGATAGCCAGTGGTCCTAGGACCATTTGTCAAAGACTGTTCTTTCCCCCTTTGAATTGTCTGGGTACCATTTTTGAAAATCTTTGTCCATAAGTGTGTGGGTTTATCTCTGGAGCCTTGATTATATTCTGTAGATCAGTTCATCTTATGCCAATGCACAATGTCTGGATTACTGTAGCTTTTTGTATTAAGTTTTGAAACCTGGAAGTGTGAGAATCCAACTTTGTTCTTTGTTTTCAAGATTGCTTTGGCCATTCTGAGTCACTTGCATTTTCATATGAAATTTCAGGAACACTTGCCAACTTCTGCAAAACAGGCAGCTGAGATTTTGATAGAGATTGCCTTGAATACAGAAGTCAATTTGGGGAGTCTTGTCATCTTAATACTAAATTTTCCAGTCTAAGAACATGCAATGTCTTTCCCTTTACTTAGGTCTTATTTGATTTCTTGTAATGATGTTTTGTTATTTTCAGCATACAAGACTTATACTTCTTTTTTTTCATTTTTAATTTTTTATTAACATATAATGTATTATTAGCCCCAGGGGTACAGGTCTATGAATTGCCAGGTTTATACACTTCACAGCACTTACCATAGCACATACCTTCCCCAATGTCCATCACCCAACCACCCTCTCCTTTTACCCCCGCCCCGGGCAACACTCAGTTTGTTTTTTGAGATTAAGAGTCTCTTATAGACTTGTACTTTTGTTAAATTTATTACTGGATATTTTACTCTTGTGTATTGTAAGTAGAACAAGGTTTTCTTGATTTCATTTGTGGATTGTTCGTTGCTAGTATGTAGAAATATAAAAATTTTTTTGTATATTGATCTTGTATCCTATAACTTTGTTGAACTCCTTTATTAGCTCTAATAATTTTTTATGTATTTGGTAGGATTTTCTATAAACAAGAGCATATCATATGAAAATGGAGATAGTTTTAATTCTTTCCAGTTTATATGCCTATTACTTTATTTCCTTGCTCAGTTTTCCTGGCTAGAACCTCCAGCACAATGTTTAATAAAAAGGCAAGAGAGAAGACATTCTTGTTTCTGATCTTTGGGGCAGGGAAAACTTTCAGTTTTTGCTGATTCAGTATGAAGTTAACTGCCAGTTTTTCTTAGATGCTCTTGACAAAGTTAAAAAAAAATTTCTTTCCTAGTGGTTGTGTGTTTCTGTCATAAAAAGATGTTGCATTTTGTCAGATACTTTATTAAAATGATATGAGTTTTTTCATCCTGTATTTTATTGATATTTTGTATTGCATAGATTTTTTTTTCATATGTTAAAGCAACATTGCATTTCTGGGATAAATCCTACTTGGTCATAGAGTATAACCCCTACTCTATGTTGCTGGAGTCTGTTTATATTTTATTGAGGATTTTGTATCTATATTCCTAAGTGATATTGACCTATAATTTTCTTGTGAGATCTTTATCTGTTTTTGTATTAGGGAAATGAGTTGGGAAGTGTGCCTCCCTCAGACATGTTTTGCAGGAGTTTTTAAGGATTGGTGTTAACTCTTTTTTAGTGTTCGAAAGAATTCACCAGTGAAGACATCTGGGCTTAGACTTTTCTTTGTTGGAGGTTTTTTTGATGACTGATTCAATCTCTTTATTTGTCATAGGTATATTCACATATTCTGTTTATTCTTTTTTTTTAATTTTTAATTTTTTATAAACATATATTTTTATCCCCAGGGGTACAGGTCTGTGAATCGCCAGGTTTACACACTTCACAGCACTCACCAAAGCACATACCCTCCCCAATGTCCATAACCCCACCCCCTTCGCCCAATCCCCCTCCCCCCAGCAACCCTCAGTTTGTTTTGTGAGATTAAGAGTCACTTATGGTTTGTCTCTCTCCCAATCCCATCTTGTTTCATTTATTCTTCTCCTACCCCCTTATCCCCCCATGTTGCATCTCCACTTCCTCATATCAGGGAGATCATAAGATAGCTGTCTTTCTCCAATTGACATTTCGCTAAGCATGATACCCTCTAGTTCCATCCACATTATCGCAAATGGCAAGATTTCATTTTTTGATGGCTGCATAGTATTCCATTGGGTATATATACCACTTCTTCTTTATCCAGTCATCTGTTGATGGACATCTAGGTTCTTTCCATAGTTTGGCTATCGTAGACATTGCTGCTATAAACATTCGGGTGCACATGCCACTTCGGATCACTACGTTTGTATCTTTAGAGTAAATACCCAGTAGTGCAATTGCTGGGTCATAGGGTAGTTCTATTTTCAACATTTTGAGGAACCTCCATGCTGTCTTCCAGAGTCCACCAACAGTGTAGGAGGGTTCCCCTTTCTCCGCATCCTTGCCAGCATCTGTCATTTCCTGACTTGTTAATTTTAGCCATTCTGACTGGTGTGAGGTGATATCTCCTTGTGGTTTTGATTTGTATTTCCCTGATGCCGAGTGATATGGAGCACTTTTTCATGTGTCTTTTGGCCATCTGGATGTCTTCTTTGCAGAAATGTCTGTTCATGTCTTCTGCCCATTTCTTGATTGGATTATTTGTTCTTTGGGTGTTGAGTTTGCTAAGTTCTTTATAGATTTTGGACACTAGCCCTTTATCTAATATGTCATTTGCAAATATCTTCTCCCATTCTGTCAATTGTGTTTTGGTTTTGTTAACAGTTTCCTTTGCTGTGAAAAAGATTTTGATCTTGATAAAATCCCAATAGTTCATTTTTCCCTTGCTTCCCTTGCTTTTCGCGATGTTTCTAGGAAGATGTTGCTGTGGGTGAGGTGGAAGAGGTTGCTGCCTGTGTTCTCATCAAGGATTTTGATGGATTCCTTTCTCACATTGAGATCTTTCATCCATTTTGAGTCTATTTTTGTGTGTGGTGTAAGGAAATGGTCCAATTTCATTCTTCTGTATGTAGCTGTCCAATTTTCCCAACACCATTTATTGAAGAGGCTGTCTTTTTCCCATTGGACATTCTTTCCTGCTTTGTCAAAGATTAGTTGACCATAGAGTTGAGGGTCTATTCTGGGCTCTCTATTCTGTTCCATTGATCTATGTGTCTGTTTTTGTGCCAGTACCATACTATCTTGATGATGACAGCTTTGTAATAGAGCTTGAAGTCTGGAATTGTGATGCCATGAACTTTGGCTTTCTTTTTCAATATTCCTTTGGCTATTCGAGGTCTTTTCTGATTCCATATAAATTTTTTGTTAATATGATTATTTTTATCCTAACAAATAGGATTATTTGTTCCATTTCTTTGGAAAAAATGGATGGTATTTTGATAGGAATTGCATTAAATGTGTAGGTTGCTTTAGGTAGCATAGAGATTTTCACAATATTTATTCTTCCAATTCAGGAGCATGGAACATTTTTCCATTTCTTTGTGTCTTTCTCAATTTCTTTCATGAGTACTTTATAGTTTTCTGAGTATAGATTCTTAGGCTCTTTGGTTAGGTTTATTCCTAGGTATCTTATAGTTTGGGGTGCAATTGTAAATGGGATTGACTCCTTAATTTCTCTTTCTTCTGTCTTGTTGTTAGTGTAGAGAAATACAACTGATTTCTGTGCATTGATTTTATATCCTGACACTTTACTGAATTCCTGTACAAGTTCTAGCAGTTTTGGAGTGAAGTCTTTTGGGTTTTCCACATGTAGTATAATATCTGCAAAGAGTGATAGTTTGACTACTTCTTTGCCAATTTGGATGCCTTTAATTTCCTTTTGTTGTCTGATGGCTGAGGCTAGGACTTCTAGTACTCTGTTGAATAGCAGTGGTGATAATGGACATCCCTGCCGTGTTCCTGACCTTAGTGAAAAAGCTTTCAGTTTTTCTCCATTGAGAATGATATTTTGCGGTGGGTGCCTTCAGGATTTTCTCTTTGTCACTAAGACTTGTAAATTTTACTATTAGGTGACAGGGTGTGGACATATTCTTGTTGATTTTGAGGGGGGTTCTCTGCACCTCCTAGATTTTGATGCTTGTTCCCTTTGTCATATTAGGGAAATTCTCTCCAATAATTCTCTCTAATATACCTTCTGCTCCCCTCTCTACTCTTCTTCTGGAATCCCAATTATTCTAATGTTTCATCTTATGGTATCACTTATCTCTCAAATTCTCCTCTCGTGGTCCAGTAGCTGGTTGTCCCTCTTTTGCTCAGCTTCTTTATTCTCTGTCATTTGGTCTTCTATATCACTAATTCTTTCTTCTGCCTCATTTATCCTAGCAGTGAGAGCCTCCATTTTTTATTGCACCTCATTGATAGTTTTTTTTTATTTCAACATGGTTAGATTTTAGTTCTTTTATTTCTCCAGAAAGAGCTTTTATGTCTCCCGAGAGGGTTTCTCTTATATCTTCCATGCCTTTTTCAACCCCCACTAGAACCTTGAGAATCGTCATTCTGAACTCTAGATCTGACATATTACCAATGTCTGTATTGATTAGGTCCCTAGCCTTTGGTACTGCCTCTTGTTCTTTTTTTGTGGTGAATTTTTCCACCTGTCATTTTGTCCAGATAAGAGTATATGAAGGAGGAAGTAAAATACTAAAAGGGTGGCAAAGACCCCAGGAAAATATGCTTTAACCAAATCAAAAGAGACCCCAAATCATGGGGGGGGGGGAGAAAGGGAATTAAAAAGAGATTCAGAAAAAAAAATTTTAAAAAGAAAATGAATAAAGAAAAAATATAAAAAAGAAAAAATATATACATATTACATAAACTAGTTAAAAAATGTTTAAAAAGAAAAGGGTAAAAATTAAAAAAAAAATAGTAGAAGAAAAAAAATGAAAAAGAAAAAAAAATTAAATTAACTGCAAGACTAAAGAATCATGGAGAGAAAGCCATGAGTTCTGTGCTTTGTTTTCTCCTCCTCTGGAATTCTGCTGCTCTCCTTGGTATTGAAACCGCACTCCTTGGTAGGTGAACTTGGTCCTGGCTGGATTTCTTGTTGATCTTCTGGGGGAGGGGCCTGTTGTAGTGATTCTCAAGTGTCTTTGCCCCAGGTCGAATTGCACCACCCTTACCAGGGGCTGGGCTGAGTAATCTGCTCGGGTTTGCTTTCAGAAGCTTTTGTTCCCTTAGAGCTCTCTGTACAGTTCCAGAGGACGGGAATGAAAATGGCGGCCTCCCAGTCTCCAGCCCGGAGGAGCCGAGAGCTTGGGCCCCACTCTTCAGTGTGCCCTCAGAGAATAGCACCCAATTACTCCCTGGCCTCTGGCCGCACTCTGAGCTCACGGAGCCTGCGACCAGTTCAAGGTAACCCCGATCTGAGAGCTCACTTATCGACTCTGTCTCTGTAGCCAGCTTCCCGGTTCTAATACCTGTGAGTTCTGCAACACTCAGACACCCTTGATCCTTCTGTGACCCTGCCGTACCTGAGGCCACGCTGACCCCACGTGGGCTTCACCCTGGTTTAGCCTCTGGAGTGATGTCCCTCAGCGGAACAGACTTTTAAAAGCCCTGATTTTGTGCTCTGTTGCTCCCCCGCTTGCCAGGAGCCAGCCCCTCTCCCGGCAGTCTATCTTCCCATTGCTTTGAATTCACTTCTCCACCAATCCCACCTTTCAGAAAGTGGTTGATTTTCTGTTTCTAGAATTGCTGTTCTTCTCTTTGATCTCCCCTTGGATTTGTAGGTGTTTTCAATCTTTAGATAAGCTATCTAACTGATCTCCTGCTACCTGATGTAGTCTCAGCCTGCTACTTCTCAGCCATCTTGACTCCTCCCTTATTCTGTTGCTTCTTGATTCAATTTTGGTACTTTGTGTCTTTCTAGAAATTTATCCACTTCATCTACATTATCTACTCTCATAGTTCATGATATTCACTTCCAGTCCTTTTTATTTTTTTGAGGTTAGAAGTAGTTCTCTTTCACACCTAATTTTAGTAACTTGAGTTTTTCTGTTTTTTCTTATGTATGTCTAGCTAAACTGTTTAGAAGTGTTCCTTCCATTTTTATTTTTTCAAACTCATTTTATGAGGCCCACATCACCTTGACCCCAGCATCATCCTGACCCCCAAACCAGAAAAGACCCCACCAAAAAGGAGAAGTACCGACCAATATCCTTGATGAACACAGATGCAAAAACTCTCACCAAAATACTAGCCAGCAGGATCCACCAGTACATTAAAAGGATGATTCACCATGACCAAGTGGGATTTATTCCTGGACTGCAAGGTTGGTTCAACATCTGCAAATCAATCAATGTGTTATAATACATTAATAAAAGAAAGAACAAGAGGGACGCCTGGGTGGCTCAGTAGGTTAAAGCCTCTGCCTTTGGCTCAGGTCATGATCCCAGGGTCCTGGGATCAAGCCCCACACTGGGTTCTCTGCTTAGCAGGGAGCCTGTTTCTGTCTCTCTCTCTGCCTGCCTCTCTGCCTACTTGTGATCTCTGTCTGTCAAATAAATAATAAATAAAAAAAAAAGAAAGAACAAGAACCATATGATACTCTCAATAGATGCTGAACAAGCATTTGACAAAGTACAGTATCCTTTCTTGATGAAAACTCTTCACAGTGTAGGCATAGAGGGTACATACCTCAATATCATGAAAGCCGTCTATGAAAAACCCACAGCAAATATCATTCTCAATGGGGAAAAACTGAGAGCTTTTCCACTAAGGTCAGGAACATGGCAGAGCTTTCCACTATCACCACTGCTATCCTGCATAGTACATGGTACTGTAATCCTAGCCTCAGCTGAATGAAATAAAAGAAATAAAGAATATAGAAGAAATTAAATAAAAGGCATCCAAATCGGCAAAAAAAAAAAAAAAAATCACTTTATCTTTTTAAAGAAGCAAGTTTTGATTTTGATTTTTTTTCTTTACTAATTATCCATTTATTTCTGCTCTAATATTTATTACATACTCAATTCTGTCTGCTTTGGGTTTAATTCTACTTTTTCTAGTTTAAGGTGAAAGGTTATTGATTTGAGATCTTTTTTAATATAAGCATTTATAACTCTAAATTTCTCTCTGAGCCCTGTTTTTGTTGCATCCATGAACTTTGATATGTTGTTTTTGTTTATAGTCATCCCAATGTTTTTTCTCATTTTCCACTCTCCCCCCACTTTTTAAATATAATAGAACCTTTGCTAGCATGTTTCAAGTTTCATATTAGTTGGTTTCATCTATATTTTTCCAGAATTTAAATATTAGTATATGTATCTATTATTATGGATCTAATTTTTCCATCTATTTGGAGTAATTCAAAGAAGAGAAATGCCTATCCCTCTTTCCACACTGAATAGCACTATAGTACCAGCAAGGTGTGTTTTCACCTGGTCATTCTCTAGGTAGCCTATGCCACCATTCATACCAGAATGCAGTTCTACCAGGGACTTGAATGAAGCCAGGGAGGAAAAATGATTGGTTTAGGCAATAATCTCATCCTTGACATCCATTGAAAGTAGATGTTCAAATCAAGGTCAAGATCACAATTTTAAGTATTCTCATCATTTGTTAGCAATCCAAAGAAGAGATAAAATTGCTGAAATGCCCACCATTTTCTAAATATGGAATGGTATATGTTTCATAGTCCATTATTAATCTAAAAGAAACATTTTTTTAAGATTTTATTTATTTATTTGACAGGCAGAGATCACAAGTAGGCAGAGAGGTAGGCAGAGAGAGAGAAGGGGAAGCAGGCTCCCTGCCGAGCGGAGAACCCAATGCAGGGCTTGATCCCAGGATCCCGGGATCATGACCTGAGCCGAAGGCAAAGGCTTTAACCCACTGAGCCACTAAAAGAAAGGAGCCCCTAAAAGAAACTTGGCCTTACTTCTTGATCATGGCATCCCCTGGGTAATTTGCCCTGTCACTTATTTATCATGGAAGAAGAGCTATAATAAGAGGCCATGTAAGAAAGGGCTCAGTCATTAAGTGTCTGCCTTCAGCTCAGGTCATGATCCCAGGGTCCTGGGATGGAGTCTCACATTGGGTGTCCTGCTCTATGGGAAGCCTGCTTGTCCCTTTCCTACTCCCCCTGCTTGCGTTCCCTCTCTCACTGTGTCTCTCTGTCAAAAAATAAATAAATAAAATCTGTTTTAAAAAGTCATGTAAGAAATAATCAATACTTAAGTAGGTCACACACAGCTGGCCAGAATCACGTTTTATTGTTATATGAGCACTCCTAACTAGTAATTAATCTATTAAGATCTTTTATTTCTTCATGATTCAGTCTTGGTAGGTTGTAGACTTCTAGGAATTTATCTATTTCTTTTAGGTTGTCCAAATTGTTCACGTAGATCTCCTTTAGTTCCCAATTTGGGATTATCTAGGATTCCTGGGTCTGGGTGCATATTTCCTTTCCTAGGTTAAGAAAGTTTCCAGCCATTATTTCTTCAGATTATCTAGGATTCCTGGGTCTGGGTGCTTATTTCCTTTCCTAGGTTAAGAAAGTTTCCAGCCATTATTTCTTCAAGCAAGTTTTCTGCCCCCTTTTCTCTCTCTTCTGCTGGGAGTCCTATAATGCAAATATTTGTCTGTTTCATAGTCCTTTAAGTTCCTTAGCCTACCTTCTGTCTTGTTCATTCTTTTTTTTTTTTCTTTTTCTGCTCTCATTGGGTGAATTCCCCTGCTGCCTTCTCGAGTTCATGGAATTTTTCTTCTGCTTCATCTCCTCCACTGTTGAACCCCTCTATCATATTTTTCATTTCAGTTGTTATATTCTTCATCTTGTAACTGCTCTTTGGTACTTTCTTATATTTTTCTATCTCTTTGTTGAACTTCTCACTGGATGAACCATTGTTCTCCTGGGCTTGGTGAGCATCTTTATGGCCATTAACTTGAATTCTGTATAGGCAAATCATAAGATTTTTCTCTTTCATTTGGGACATAGTCCGCTTTCTTCATTTTCCTTGACTCTCTGTGTTGGTTTCTACACATTATAGAAATAGCCACCCTGGGGTGCCTGGGTGACTCAGTGGGCTAAAGCCTTTGTCTTCAGCTCAGGTCATGATCCCAGGTCCTGAGATTGAGCCCAGGGTCTGGGGATAGAGCCCCACATCGGACTCTCTTCTCAGCAGAGAGCCTGCTTCCCCATCTCTCTCTCTGCCTGCCTCTCTGCCTACTTGTGATCTGTCAAATTAAAAAATAAAATCTTTAAAAAAGAAAGAAAGAAAGAGCCACCTTTTCCAGTCTTGAGGGAGTGGCCTTGTGTTGGAGATAAACCTTAGCATTCAACACTTCCCTAACTCTTGGTTGTCTCTCAAAACTTTTTGATTGTCAAAGCAGCCTTCTTTATTCTTAGTGGCTCCCAGTAGTTGATTAGTTGATGGGGGTGCCTAGGCTTGTCAGGGTCCCAAGGGGAGTATCTCAGTCAGCACCTAAATTCGGCAGCTGGGAAGCCATACCCTGATGCAGAAAGTTTTAAAGTATGCAAATATACTTCCTGCAGGAGAAGAATGGAAAATGGGTGTTTCTGTGTGCTCCCTCTGCACTGAGCCGTGGAGCAATGGCTAGTTAAGTACTGTTTCTTTGAAAAATACCAGTAGAATTTTTATAGGAATGGCATTAAAGTACAGATTGCCCTAGGCAATATAGACATTTTAACAATGTTTATTCTTCCGATCCAAGAGCATGTAATGGTCTTCCATCTTTTTGTGTCTTCTTCAATTTCTTTCATGAGTGTTCTGTAGTTCCTCAAGTACAGATCCTTGACCTCTTTGAGCTGGAGCAAATAATCCTAAAATTTGTATGGAATCAGAAGAGACCCCAAATTGCTAAGGAAATGTTGAAAAAGAAAAACAAAACTGGGGACATCACATTTCAAGCTTTACTACAAACCTGTGATCACCAAGACAGCATGGTACTGGCATAAAAACAGACACGTAGACCAGTGGAACAGAGTAGAGAGCCCAGATAAAGACCCTCAACTCTATGATCAGAAAATCTTTGACAAAACAGGAAAAAATATACAGTGAAAAAAAGACCGTTTCTTCAATAAATGGTGCTGGGAACATTGGGCAGCTATATATAGAAGAATGAAACTTGACCATTCTTTTATACCATACACAAAGATAAACTCGAAATGGATAAAAGACCTTGATGTGAGACAGGAATCCATCAGAATCCTAGAGTAGAACATAGGCAGTAACCTTTTCGAAATCAGCCACAGAAACTTCTTTCAAGATATGTCTCCAAAGGTAAAGGAAACAAAAGTGAAAATGAACTTTGGGGACTTCATCAAGATCAAAAGCTTTTGCACAGCAAAGGAAACAGTCAAAAAAAAAAAAAAAAAAAACAAAGAGGCAACCCACGGAATGGGAGAAGGTATTTGCAAATGACAGTACAGACAAAAGGTTGATATCCAGGATCTATAAAGAACTTCTCAAACTCAACACACACAAAACAGATAATCATGTCAAAAAATGGGCAGAAGACATAAACAGACACTTCTCCAATGAAGACCTACAAATGGCTATCAGACACATGAAAAAATGTTCATCATCACTAGCCATAAGGGAGATTCAAATCAAAACCACATTGAGATGCCACCTTATACCAGTTAGAATGGCCAAAATTAGCAAGACAGGAAACAACGTGCATTGGAGAGGATTTGGAGAAAGGGGAACCCTCTTCCACTGTTGGTAGGAATGCAATTTGGTGCAGCCTCTTTGGAGAACAGTGTGGAGATTCCAAAGCCAGAAATGAAAAATAGAGCTTCCCTATGACCCTGCCATTGCACTACTGGGTATTTACCCCAAAGAAACAGATGTAGTGAAAAGAAGGGCCATCTGTACCCCAATGTTTATAGCAGCAGTGGCCATGGTCACCAAACTGTGGAAGGAACCAAGATGCCCTTCAACAGACAAATGGATAAGGAAGATGCGGTCCATATACACTATGGAGTATTATGCCTCCATCGGAAAGGATGAATACTCAACTTTTGTAGCAACATGGACGGGGCTGGAAGAGATAATACTGAGTGAAATCAGTCAAGCAGAGAGAGTCAATTATCATATTGTTTCACTTATTCGTGGAGCATAACAAATAACATGGAGGACATGGGGAGATGGAGAGGAGAAGGGAGTTGAGGGAAATTGGAAGGGGAGATGAACCATGAGAGATTATGGACTCTGAAAAACAATCTGAGGGTTTTGAAGGAGCGGGGGATGGGAGGTTGGGGGAGCCAGGTGGTGGGTATTATGGAGGGCATGTATTGCATGGAGCACTGGGTGTGGTGGATAAACAATGAATGATGTTACACTGAAAAGAAAAAAAAAAAAAAAACTGTTTCTTTGCTACTGTCTGGTTGAACCTGTGAACACAAGCCCTGCTAGCTCCTAGAGCCTGGCAATCAAAGGGTGGCCCTTGGGTGGCAGCCTCAAAAACTGTGGCAGGAGGGATGCCTGGGTGGCTCAGTGAACTTTGGGGACTTCATCAAGTCCCCAATAAGCCTCTACCTTTGCATCAAGTCATGATCTCAGGGTCCTGGGATCAAGCCCTGCATCGGGCTCTCTGCTCAGCAGGGAGCCTGCTTCCCCCCCTTTCTCTCTGCCTGCGTCTCTGCCTATTTGTGATCTCTGTCTCAAATAAATAAATAATCTTTTAAAAATAAATAAATAAATAAAGCTGTGGCAGCAGACATGTGCACACTTTTTTTCCTAGGAGATACCAACAACATGGAGTAAGGCAGAGGGAGAGTCTAAAGGCAGCACCCATTCTCTCTCAAGCAACAGCTATGCTCATTAACTAATAACCTCTCTCATACAGAGACTTGGGGTGGTTCAGTTTGTTCCCATCTGCTGTGCTCTGGGGTATAGCGTGTTAAGAACTCTCCATTAGTTCTAGTCCCTAGGGGACCCATAAACCTAAGCCTACCGACTTATATGTCCATGAGCAGCAGCTGCAAAAGCGTGCATGATTTCTTTTTTGAAATTATAAGCCCCTTGGGATTTCTTGTTTGACCCAATATTTATTTAAAAATGTGTTTCATTTCTACATTATTGTGATTTTCTCATATTCCCTTCAATAATTGATTTATAGTTGTGATTAAAGAACAAATTTTGTGGGGCACTTGGGTAGCTCAGTGGGTTAAAGCCTCTGCCTTTGGTTCAGGTCATGATCCTGGGATCCTGAGATCGAGCCCCACTTCAGGCTCTCTGCTCAGCGGGGAGCCTGCTTCCCCCCCTTCTCTCTGCCTACTTGTGATCTCTGTCAAATAAATAAAAATCTTAAAAAAAATTTGTATAAATTTTGTTGCCTTAAATGTACTGAGACTTGTTTTATGGACTAACATATGATCTGTCCTGGAGGATGATCTACATCTATTTTTTTGGAAGAAAAGATATTGCTGTCATTGGTTATAGGCTTCTCCAAATGTCTTATGGTCTAACTGGTTGATAATGGAATTCACATATTTATTTCCTTCTTGATCTTCTGTTAGGGGCTTAGCCATTATTACAGTTAGGGATATTGAGGTCCCCAGTTAGTCTCTGAATTGTCTGTTTCTCTTTCAGATCTGACAGTTTTTGCTTCATGTGTTTTGAGGCTTTATTGGTAAATATGTGTACATTTGTAAATGCTGTATCTTCTAATGGATGGATTCTCTTATCCTTATAAAACATTCTTTGTCTCTATTAACAATTAGTGTAGCCACTGATATCAGACAAAATAAAAACTAATAGAAGTTGTCAGCAGGAGGGGGAACTGCGTGCATACAAAGGGCAGAGAAACAGGCCATGGCACCACGGAGCTCACACAAGGGACACTACTCCCCATAACATTTGGCTTTTAAAACCAGAGGTCATCCTGGGTGGCTCAGTCCATTTGGCATCTGCCTTTGGCTTAGGTCGTGGTCCCTGGGTCCTGGGATTGAGCCCTGTGTTGGGTTCCCTGCCCAGCGGGGAGTATGCTTCTCCCTCTCCCTCTGCTGCTCCCCCTGCTTGTGCTCCCTTGCTCTCTTTGTCAAATAAATAAATAGAATCTTAAAAATACATTAAAAACATACATACATAGCAGAGGGGCTGAATTCCACGAGTTTGGGACAGAATTTCATGAGTTTTTTTAAGTAGTGGGACATGGAACTTGGAGCTTTAAAAGTCAGGAAAAGTGACTCAGACACAAGAGTAGAGTATAAGCAACAAACACAAGATACTCACCTGAAGGGCCAGGTTCTGGTGAATAGGGGACACTACCTACTTTGTTGAGGGTTTTTATTGGGAATAGATGTTGCACTTTGTCAAACGCTTTTTCTGCAACTATTGAGAGGATCATATGGTTCTTTTCCTTTCTTTTTTTAATGCAGTATGCCATGTTGATTGATTTGTGAGTATTGAACCACTCATGCAATCCAGGGATAAATCCCATTTGATTGTGGTGAATGATTCTTTTAATGCACCACTGGATTTTATTGAGAATTTTAGCATCCATGTTCATCAGGTATATTGGCCTGTAGTTTTTTCTTTTTAGTAGAATCTTTATCTGGTTTTGGTATCAGGGTAATGCTGGACCCATAGAATGAATTTGGAAGTTTTCCGTCTTTTTCTATTTTTTGGAATAGTTTGAGAAGAATAGGTATTTACTCTTCTTTTATTAATTCATTATTAGTGTATAGTTGCAACATATTTTTATGTATTAAGTATGTAACCTGCTTCTTTACTGAATTCTATTCTAATAGTTTTTCGTGGCATCTTTAGGGTTTTCTAATATAGTATGTCATCTGAAAATAGTCACTTTTTAACTTTTACAATTTGAGTGTCTTTTTTTTCTTTTTTGGGGGGGCATCTGATTGTTGTGGCTAGGACTTCCAGTACTATATAAATAAAAGTGTCAAGAGTGGCCTTGTCTTTTTCCTGATATTAGAAAAACTTTGAGTTTGGTTTTTTTTAACATCATATTCCTACCATTGAGTATGATGTTAGCTGTGGGTTTGTCTTTATGGCTTTTATTATGTTTAGGTATGTTCCCTCTCTATGCCATGTTGAAAGTTTTTATCATAAATGGATATCAAATTATATGCTTTTACTGCATCTATTGAGATGATTATATTACTTTTATTTACTTATTTATTTTTTAGTGTGGTAGATCATTTTGATTGATTCATGGATATTGAACTCTCCTTGCATCCCTGGAATAAATCCCACTTGGTCATAATAGATGATCCTTTTAATGTATTGTTGAATCCGGTTTGCTAATATTTTGTTGAAATTTTGTGTAAGTGTTCATTAGGGCTATTTTTCTATAATATTATTTTGTTGTAGTGTCTGTGTATATTTTTGGCATCAGGGTAATGCCTCGAAGAATGAAATTGGAAGCATTCTGGGCTCTTCAATTTCTGGAACAGTTTCAGAAGTATAGTTACTAATTCATCTTTAAATGTTTGGTAGAATTTATCTGTGAAGCTATCTGCTTCTAGGCTCTTATTTGTTGGGAATTTTTTTATTACTGTCTCAATTTCATGATTGGTATTTTTTTCAATTTTCTATTTCTTTTTGACTCACTCCTGGAAGATTGTACGTTTCCAGTAATTTGTCTAATTCCTTTAAGTGGTCCTATTTGTTGGCATATATCTGTTTCCTAGTAGTCTCATGATCTTTTGTATTTCTGGATTGTCAGTTGTAACTTCTCCTCTTTCATTTCTGATTTTATTTTATGTTTTTAGAATGAGCCTAGATAAAGGTTTATTATTGTATCTTATCCAAGTACCAGCTATTAGTTTCATTGATTTTTTTTTCATTGTTACTTAGACTTTATTTCATTTATTTCTACTCTCGTGTTTATGATTTTCTTCCTTCGACCAATGTTGGGCTTGATTTGGTCTTTTTCTCTAGGTCCTTTAGGTGTATATTTAGATTTTTTTTAATGTATTTTTTCTGTTTGTTTCTTCAGGTGGACCCATATCACCAAAAACTTCTTAAAACTGCTTTTGCTTCATCCATTACATTTTGGACTCTTTGTTTTCCCTTAACTTTGTCTCAAGATATTTTTTTTTAATTTCCTTTGTTTTCATCATTGACTCATTGATGGTTTAGTAGAATGTTGATTAGCCTCCAAATGTTTGTGCTTTTTTTCCCGTATAAGTGAGTTTTCATCTTATTGTGGTCAAATATTGTCTAACATGTTGTTAAAATACACCGTTTCCTTTTGATTTTCTGAATGGATCTATCCTTTGATATATATAGGTTATTAAATTTCCTATTATATTACTGTCAATTTCATCTTTGTGCTTGTTCATATTTATTTTATGTGTTTAAGTGCTCCAATGTTGCATGAATCAATATTTACACTTGTTTATCTTCTTGTTTGATTGATCTGTTTTACCATTATGTAATCCCTTCTTTGTCTTGTGTTTATAATAAAGTCCCTTTTGTCTGATATAAGTACCATTACCTCAGCGCCCCCTCCCCCACACTTCTATTAACATGGAATATCTTTTCACTTTCAGGCTGTATGTATGTATCTTTTGGTCTGAATTGAGTCTCTTATAGGCAGCATACAGATGGGTCTTGTTTTATTTTTTATTCATTTTATCACCCTATGTCTTCTGATTAGAGCATTTACACTATTTACATTTAATGTAAGTATTGATAGGTATGTACTTATTGCCATTTTATTTATTTTTTTATTTTGTTTATTTTAAAAAATTTTTAAAAATATTTTATTTACTTGACAGAGAGACAGGAAGAGAGGGAACATAAGCAGGGGAAGTGGGAGAGGGAGAAACAGGCCCCCCATCGAACAATGAGCCAGAGGTGGGGCAACATTCCAGGACTCTGGGATCATGACGTGAGCCAAAGGCAGATGCTTAACAACTGAGTCATCCAGGAACCCTGAAACTGATCATTATTTTTTAAAAAAACACAACCTCCCCAAATTCACCTCAGTAGGGAGAGAGAGTCTAAACAAACAAATTAAAGTGGAACAAAGAAATTAAAGAGCCCCTCCAACCAAAATGGCCCATACAGCTTTTCAGGGTATTTCCATCAAACTGTTAAAGAGAAAATAATGCCAATTTTTTTTATTTCTTTTCAGTGTAACAGTATTCATTGTTTTTGCACCACACCCAGTGCTCCATGCAATTTTATTTATCATTTCTTGGTTTTTCGTCATTCTTTTTTCTTTTGTTCTTTTCCTTGTGAATTATGATTTTTCTTTAGTGTTCAGCTTACCTTTTCCTTTATCCTGTGTCTATTACAAATTTTTAGTTTATATGGGGTTAATAGACAGCATCCTAAATATATCGTAGTGTGTGTGTGTGTATATATATATATTCATGTATATTAAGTTTGAACTTAAAAATAGTCTAAAAATATTTATTTTCACTTACCCGGTACCTCCACACATTTTGTGTATATGTTGTCATATTTTGCATCTTTTCATTTGTGAGTCTCCTGAACTAATTTTTTAGATCTATTTTACTACTTTTAACTTCTAACTTTCATACTAACTTTAAAGTGTTGATCAACTCTATTGTATGTTTGCTTTTACTCATGAAATTTTTCTTTCATAGTTTTGTCCTAATTATAACCATTTCTTTTCCACTTAAAGAAGTTCCTTTCATATTCTTTTAAGCCCAATTTAGTGGTGATGAACTCCATTAATGTTTGTTTGGAGAATTGTATATCTCTCCTTCAATTCTGAATAATAAACTTGTTGGATAGAGTATTCTTAGTTGTAGATTTTTTTTTTCCTTTCAGCATTTTGAGTATATCATATCATTCCCTCGTGGCCTTCCAGGTTTCTGCCAGAAAAAAAAAAAATCAGCTTATAACATTATGGGGTTTCCCTTGTTTATAACTAGACACTTCTCTTGTTGCCTTCTAAAGTTCTGTCTTCATCTTTCATCTTCGACATTTTAATTTTTTTTTTAGATTTTATTTATTTATTTGACAGAGAGAGATCACAGTAGACAGAGAGGCAGGCAGAGAGAGAGAGAGGAGGAAGCAGGCTCCCCGCTGAGCAGAGAGCCCGATGCGGGACTCGATCCCAGGACCCTGAGATCATGACCTGAGCCGAAGGCAACGGCTTAACCCACTGAGCCACCCAGGCACCCGACATTTTAATTTTTATGTGTCAGAGTGTGCACCTCCTTGGGTTGATCTTGTTTGGAACACTATGTGCTTTCTGAATTTTGATGTTTGTTTCCTGGGAAGTTTTCAGCTATTTTTTCTTCACATACGTTTTCTGCCCATTTCTCTCTTCTTCTGGGACCTTGAACTGTGGTAGTTTGTTCATTTAATGTTGTCTAAGAAGTCACTTAAACCTATACTCCTTTTTTTAAATTCTTTTTTTCCTTTTTGCTGTTCAGAGTTAGTGCTTTCCATTACCTTGTCTTTCAGGTCACTGATCTGTTCTTCTGCATCCTCTAATCTGTTGATTTCCTCTGATGTAGTTTTCATTTCAGTTATTCTTCAACTTGGGTTCTTTTTTTTCTATTTTCTCCTTATGTTTAAGTTCTCACTGAGTTGATACACAGCTCCCTCTATCCCAGTGAGCATCTCTCTGCCCATTACTTTGAGCTCTTTATCAGGCAGATTGTTTATCTCTGTTTTATTTAGTTCTTTTTGTGTTTTTGTCTCATTCTTTGTTTGGAATGTATTCTGTCTCCTCATTTTGCATGACTTTCTGTGTTTGTTTCTATGTATTAGGCAGAACAACTAATTATCCTAAACTTGAGGGAATGGTCCTGTGGATGGGCATCCTCTCTGTAAACTCTGTGTGCCTGGTGACTTTAGAGGGCTAGCTGGAGTTATGGCTGTTGTGTGTTGGTTTTTCCTTGGCACTCCATGCTGGAGCCATCCTGGTGGATGGTTAGAGCTGAAATAAGCATAAACTGGGGCAATCTCAGGCCTTGCTGTGCAGAGGGTGCCTTAAGAAGACAGATGAAGCAACAGTGAGCACAGCCCACTGTGCTGTCATTCTCCATTCTAAGCATACTCTGGCAGGATAAAACTAAAGCTTTTTTGTGTGCAGCTTGGGAAGCCCAAAGGATCTCTGTGCAAAGGGCATGCTGGCAGGATGATTGAACCTGAAGTGGATGGAAACTGGAGTGTCCCAGGGAGCTCCCCAGATGGGCAGGCTGTCAGGTCAGCTGGAGGAGAGGCTTGCATGGACCCTGTGGCTCTGGAGCAGTTTGCTCGGGGGATGCTTTTGTAGGGCAGCTAGAGCCGAGGTAGAGCCCAATGCAATGGTTTAGGGTGTTATACACAGGGTGATCCTCATGGGATGGCTGGAGTAAAGGCAGGTGCAGTCCAGGGTGTTCTAGGGGCACACATTCTGGCAGTACAGTCTTTGTTTTGATGTCTATTTTGTCTGATATATAAGTATTGCTACTTCAGCTTTCTTTTAATTTCCATGGAATATCTTTTCCATCCCTTTGCTTTTAGTGTGTATGTCTTTAGATCTGAAATGAGTCTCTAGTAGGTAGCCTATATGAGTCTTGGTTTTTTTAATCCATTCAGATACCTTATTTTTTGATTGGAGCATTTAGTCCATTTATATTTAAAGTAATTGTTGATCTGTACTTATTGCCCCTGTAATTTGGTGACTCTCTTTAGGGCTATGTTTGCATCCCTTTGTTTTTTTTTTGTGTATCTATTATACATATTTGTTCTGTGATATCATGATGTTCACATATAATATCCAATGAGTATATATATGGGTAGCTGTCTATTTTATTGTTGATGGTTACTTAAGTTCAAGTGTGTTCTAAAAGCACAACATTCTTATTCCCTGCCACTTCTTTTTAAGTTTTTGATGTCCTATTTCTTGACATCCTATTTTACAACTTGTTTTGTGTATTCCTTTACAAATTATTTTAGGTTTAGAAGATTTTTTACTACTTTTGTCTTTTAGCCTTTATATTAGCTATACAGGTGGTTTATCTACTACCTTTACTATATGTTTACCTTTTCCAGGTTTTAAAATTTTCTTGTTTCTAATAATAGCCTTTTTTTTTTTTCCAATTTAAAGAAGTTCCTTTAACATTTCTTGTAAGGCTTATTTGGTGTTGATGAACTTTTTAAGCTTTTGCATATCCAGAAAACTTCCTAGTAGAGCATGTTTGGTTGTAAGTTCTTTCCTTTTATCACTTTGAATATATTTTGCCACTCCCTTTTGGCCTGTGAAGATTCTGCTGAAAAATCAGTTGATAATCTTATGGGTGTTTCCTTTTATGAAACTAGTTATTTTTCTCTTGCTGCTTTTTCTCTAACTGCTGACACTTTGTTCATAATGTGTCTTGGTATGGGACTCCTGGTTTATCTTCTTGGAGACTCCCTAGTGTGATTCCTGGACTTGGATGTCTGTTTCCTTTACCAGGTTAGGGGAGATTATTATTCCTTCAATATTATTTCTTCAAATAGGTTTTCTCTTCCTTTATCTCTTTTTCTTTCTGAGGCCCCTAAAATATGAATGTTAAGTTGATACTGTCCCAGAGGCCTTTAAATTTATCCTCATTTGTTCATTCTTCTTTTTGCTGTTCTGATTGGCTAATTCCTACTACCCTGTCTTCTAATTTCTAATTTCTACTACCCTGTCTTCCAGATTGCTGATTTGTTCTCTGCATCATCTAATCTGCTATTCATTCCCTCTAGTGTATCTTTCATCTATTATCATATTTTTCAGCTTTAAAGATTCTCTACTATAATTTCTATCTCTTTGTTGATGTTCTGTGTTCACCCATTCTTCTAAGTTTGATGAGCATTTTAATTACCATTACTTTGAACTCATTATTGGTGGGCTGCTTAGCTCTATTTCATTTCATTTTTTCCCCTGAGGTTTGTCTTATTCTTTAGTTTGGAACATATTTCCACATTTTTTACAAGTCCCTCTTTCTACGTATTGGGTAGGTGAGTTATGTTTCCTTAAAAGCTTAAAAGCTTTTTGATAAGCCTAGTTCTTGCCACAGTGGTTATTCACTATTTTAGGCAAACTTGAAGTAAAACAATTGAGTTTAATTGTGTTAGACAAATGTTCTGGAAAAGAGACTTTTCTTACTCAGGGAAAACTCTGAGTGAGCGCAAATCAAAACAGCATTTCAAGTGGAGTCTTCCAGAGAACCACTGGATTGTCACATAATGACAATTCTTTGAGACTAAGGCTTGGAAGAAGGTCTACCCATGTTCTGCCCTCCTATGGCTTCCAGACTGCTGGTTTTCATCATAATTTAAAGCTTTTTTAAGACCATCATGGAACTGGAAAAAGAAAGATGGGAGTAGTGGGAGTTAAAATGCCACAAAACTTTTTATTCTCACCTAAATACTGTTGTTTTTGTTAAATAAATGCTCCCCAAATTGCTGCAAATCTTTGATCACTTTCCAGATTTCTGGAAGAGTCAATTCTAACAATTTTTGCTGATTTTTTTTTGTTGGTTTTTATGGAGGAGAGAATTTTAAGAGGTCATTATTCCACCAATGTTACCTGATCATTTAGAAGTTTCTTTTTAGCTTTTCTTTGAAGAATGGACAGCAAATGGGCCAGAGTGGAAGCAGGGAGACCAATTAGGTTATTGCAGTAATTCAGATTATGTGATGGTTTGGGTTACTGTGGTAGCAGTGCAGATGGTTAGTAATGATTAGACTCTAAACATATTTGAAGGTACCTGGTTTTGCTGATGAATTGGATATGGCACGTGAAAGTCTCTGAGCAGCGTTTGAACAACTGGAAGGATAGACTGCCCAAAAGAGAAGACTTGAGAATAACAGTATTTTACCTAAGTTGTTGGTATATATTGTTAATTAGAAAACTTGACAAATGGGCCCAACACTGCACTTTTAGGAAATATTTTGAGTTGCCACTTTGAAGGCAAGGAGCTCACCTGTCTTGGGGGAAAGAGAACCAAGGTCTCCTTGAGCTCCAGTCGGTCCAAATCTGCCTTTCTGGGGTGATGGACAGCTCATATGGGATGTGGACTTGTGGATGGAAAATAATGGATGGATTCTCAAGTAGCTGCTCAGGGGAGTCATCCAAAGGAGCTCTTTATAACAAAGGAAGAGCCAGGGCTGTAGCCCTTGATGGTGGATCAGGAGCCCAAACCAACCAACTTAGAGACACCCACAGAAGGAAGAGGGATGGAGCCATATTGTGAGTGAGAAACAGGATATAGTTTCTTGATGATTGCTTCTTTCATTATTTTACCCCAGATATGTGGGATGTAGACATGTTGCCCCAGTGGTACAGGGTCAGAAAAAGTACAAGCTACTTGATGCCTTTTTCTTCCATAACACTTAACACAGGAAAGTGTCCTTACTACTTTCCTTATATATGTTTTTAACCAGACAGTGGGCTTTTGAAGGGAGACACTGTGCAGTAGTCTTCTCTCCATCCCCAGTGCCTGGTAGAATGCCTAGAACATAGTAGGACTAATATATATTTGTCAAATAATTGAATGGTGGCTATCCTGTGTTGTGGAACAGAGGCTAAGGAGAATAGGCAAAACAGGCAGAAATCTGAGGGTCTGGGTGAGGGTTCAGGAGAAGGTCGGGTGCTGAGGTCTCTTCCTTGAGTACATTACAAGAAGTTAGAACAACCAGAGCTTCATAGTTTTGCTCTTCCTAACAGCTTCCAAAGAAGACACCAAATTTGGGATTTTCTCAAAGTGCTACTTTTGATAACCAACAAATAGTTTTGTTGTTGTTGTTGTTGTTGTTGTTTTTCCCCCTTTCCCTTTCCTTCTTTTTTCTGCCTGGGTTCTATTTAGGTCATAGATAATAATGAAACATCTTTGTACGTATGAAGGGGGAAATACCTCAACTTTCTGAGAAAAAAATGGAGAGTCAGAATCTTGTGGGTTGGGTCTTGGAGAGAAACATGGAATGAAGAGCAGGATAGAACCAGGGCAGTGACAGGAAGGGTTGTATGGTATGTGGGAAGCTACAGTAGCTAGGTAGGTCCTCCAGTTACAGGCTGAGGGACAGGCGGAGTGTGTGTGTAGGGGGAGATACAGAGCAGTCTTGGGCCATCCAGTTTTTAGATCCATGACCTGAGTCACAGCTGTAGACCTTAGCTTGCTTCTGGCCCCAGAACTGAGGAGCAGAGAACAGGTAGAATAAGGGGAGCAGAGCCATCTGAAGGCAGGGGAGGAAAGGCTAAGCTAGGGCAACCACATCCAGCAAGAACACTCCCAACGGCCCCTATTCCATTACACCACACTGCTGAGAGGGGGCCAGGATTGTTCCTAGAAGGCTAATGCTGGTCCCAGAGCTTCAATCCATAATTGGATTAGGAGAGACATTGTGTATAGGTCTCTCTGCTTCCAACGAGGAGCCTGGTAAAAGATATTCTTAAGAAGAGGAAGCAGGGGGTGCCTGGGTGGCTCGGTGGGTTAAAGTCTCTGCCTTCGGCTTAGGTCATGGTCCCAGGGTCCTGGGTTCGAGCCCCACATCGGGCTCTCTGCTCAGCAGGGAGCCTGCTTCTCTTCCTCTCTCTCTGCCTGCCTCTCTGCCTACTTGTGATCCCTGTCTGTAAAATAAATAAATGAAATCTTTAAAAAAAAGAAGAAGAGGAAGCAGCCTTGGATATAAGGGACTATAGAGAAGGAGGGAATTTAGGGGGATTAAAAACTACATAGTCAAATTTTAGCTTCTGTACGTTGGTTCCCATAAGTTGGAGAAGTTACCTAGAAAATCCTAGAATCTGTAGCTGTTGCCGCCTCTAAGTACTTCTCCCTCTAGGGAGGAGGGTCCAGCTGGCCCCCAAACTTCCTTTCTCTTTCCTTGGGGCAATTTCTTTGAGCTCTGCTATATCTTCCCGAAATACCCATATTATTACTCAAAAATAACCCTGCTACATGGGAATATACAATATTAACTTTAGATTTTTTATTTTTTCAGAGTTGGAGGAATGCTAAATCCTTCAATTGGAGCAAACGGACTGAGCAGAGGGTCTTTCAGAGTTTCCGACTTCATGGTTTTCTAACAATAAAAATCTACCCATCTGCCTTTTTTTTAATAAAGCTTTTTTTAAAGATTTTATTTATTTATTTGACAGAGAGATCACAAGTAGGCAGAGAGAGAGGGGGAAGCAGACTCCCCACTGAGCAGAGAGCTCGATGCAGGGCTCCATCCCAGGACCCCGAGATCATGATCTGAGCCAAAGGCAGAGGCCCCAACTCACTGAGCCACCCAGGCACCCCCCCCCCAACTGCCTTTATTCTAGGCTTTTGACCTCTTCCATCTGTCCAATCCTACCCTTCCCCACAGCAGCACTAGTCTTTCATCTTGGGTATCTTTTCCCTGCCTGCATGACTTCTCTCCCTTCTATTCTTGAATACCACCTAGTTGGCTCCAAGAATCTAGTTCTTCTGATACACAGCTTTGCACGTAGTCCTGCCCCTGGCCAGCTGCTGGCCATCCCAGAGGCCCTTTGGCATAGTGCTTTGCTTTGGCCCAACAATATTAAATGTCAGTCATCTTTTCAACCACATTCATTTTTGGCTTCTCTAAACAGCATGGCTAGGAGATCTCTGGGCTCCAGCCCACAAGTCCTGCCAGAGGATTAAGTTTCCAGAAGTTTGGCCCCTAATATCCAGATCAAATTTAAATTGGGTGCAAACTGCTCCTTTTGCTGGAGCCCTCATGGGCTGCCCCGGCTCCTCCCCAAAAGTAGATCTCTAATTGTGGTTAAATATTTCACAGACAGGCTAATTCTAGCTCAAAGGAAAGAGTGTGTGTTCTTCCAGGGGAGAAATCTGTAAATAGTACCATCATCTGCTCCAAAGATCAGAGGAAGGCAGGCATTCTATACTCTTCTCAGACGTTCCCTTCCATATATACAGGACGGGGCTTCCTTTGATCTCTGCCTCTTTGTTTGATGAAGGTTTCCCTTTATTTACAATTCAGCTTCTAGCAAATTAATTTCCCAGTTTTTCCTGGCCATATGACTTTTGAAGAAGGATTACCTCCTGTCTATCAGAAGCTGACACTTCACACTTTCTTCTGCTATTCAAGGGCTGACTGCTCTCTACTCCCACTTTTCACCATTACTCAAGTGACCATAAAAAATAAAACCTCTTATTCTCCCCACCCTCTTGCTGGCTTCCCTGGTGCTGGGTCTGGGTCTTACAGGTACTAAGGGTAATCTGGCTCCAAATAGCCCTATCACTTCCTGCCTACATGAGCTTGGATGTGATATTTGTGTAATTCATGTGTATTGGTTTTTGTTTATAACACAGAACAAAATACCAGATAGGATAGTGTTGCACAGAAATAGAAATCCAGTAGATCTCTAGATCTCTGCTCTAGTATGCAGCAGAGTAATGATCAACACATTACGTGAGGAAGCTACTTAATAACCAAGAAGAATTGCCCAAAATAACTAGAAGAAATAGTGTCTGGCACTCACATAGAGTAGGGAATACTGCATGTTCCCATCATCAGTGATGAAAAGCTCATAATTTGGCGAGCTTTCACTAGAATACACAGAAGATTCTTGCTTCAGATGTGGACAATTATTAGCCCAACAATAAATTCTTCTCCCCTCTTTCCTAACAAATGTTAAAAGCAAGCCCCAAAGACTCAAACTATTTCTAAGAAAACTAATTGTACCTCAGAACAAGCAAAAGAAAATTTATACGAATACAAATGTATCTAGCACCCAAGAAAGTAAAATTCATAGTGTTATCCAATTAAAGATTACCATATAAAAAGTTACCATGCATATAAAGAAACAAGAAAATATGACACATAAGGTACTAAGGGTAATCTGGCTCCAAATAGCCCTATCACTTCTTGCCTACATGAAGAAAAATAAAACCCAGAAGTGGCAAAGGTGTTGTAATTAAAAGCTAGGAACGTGGGGTGCCTAGGTGGCTCAGTCAGTTAAGTGTCTGCCTTCAGCTCAGTTCATGATCCCGGGGTCCTGGGATGGAGCCCTATATCTTCTCCCTCTCCCTCTGCATGCTACTCCCCTGCTTGTGCTCTCTCTGGCTGTCAAATAAAGTCTTAAAAAAAAAAGCTAAGAACATTAAATGTGTTTTAATATGTTCAAAGATTAAGTAGAGATATGAAAGATAAATTTTTAAAAATTTCTAGGGGTTCTGAGTGGCTCAGTCAGTTAAGGATCTGACTCTAATTTTTTCACTCAGGTTATGATCTAAGGGTCATGAGATTGAGCCCTGCATCAGGCTCCGCACTCCGCAGGGAGTCTGCTTGATACTCTCTCTCCCTCTCTCTCTGCTCCTCCTTCCTGCTTGCATGCTCATTCTCTCTATATAATAAGTATATCTTTAAAATAATAAAATTTCTAGAGATGAAAATTACATTGTATAAGATAAAAATCGATATACTCTTGGTAAGACTAATAGCCATCATGTTATAGAACACAAATTAGTGAATTTGAAGACCAAACAATAGAAACTCTCCCAAAGGAAACCCAAAGAGAAAAAAAGAACTTAAATAAATGAAAAGAGCATAAGCATCCTACTATACTTGCAACTGAAGTCCTCAACAAGAGGAAAGACAATAGGAAAAGTGGACCTCAGAGGTAGATATAAAACCCAAAACTATAAAATATCTAAATGGAAACATAGGAGCAGATCTTTCTGCCCTTCAGTTAGGTGAAGACTTCTTTGCTATAACACTAAAAGTGTGAGGCATAAAAGAAAAAAAAAATCAATAGAATGTGCTTCACTAAAATTAAAAACTTAGACTTTTCAAAAGGTACTGTTAAGAGAGCAAAAAGATAAGCCACAGACTGGGAGAAAATATTTGCAACGTGTATATGATAAGTAATTCTACCTGGATGATATGAAGAACTCTCAAAATTCCATAGTAAGAAAACAACCTAGTAAAAATTGGATGAAAAAGTTGAAAGTTCACCAGAAAAGATGTATGAATGGCAAGCAAACACATAAAAATATCCTCAATATCGTTAATCATAAGGAAAATGAAAAATGAAGGTGGCTCAGTTAGTTGGACGTCCGACTATTGACTTTTGGTTTGGGTCATGATCTCAGAGTCATGGGATCAAGCCCCGAGCTGGGGTCCCTGCTGAGCATGGAGCCTGCTGGGAATTCTTTCCCTTTGCTTCCTGGCCCCACTTGCATGTGTTCTCTCTCTCTCTCTTTCTCGCTAAACAACAAAAAAATTATTTAAGAAAACGAAAAATGACATCACTGTGAGATACCACTGCCCACTATTAAAATGACTACAATTGGAAGGACAGACTATACCAGCTGGTGTCTAGGATATTGAGAAATTGGAACTTTTACAGGTTACTCTTTCTTCTTTTTCTCTTCCTCCTCCTCTTTTCTCTCTCTCCCCCCTTCCTTTTTTTAATGGGCTGAGTTTATTTCACTTCTGATTATAATCAGGAAGTGTATATACACATCTGTCCAAGCAATTTTGCATGGTGTGGATTTTACAATAGGTATCATGCACAAGATTAAAATAAGACCCAAAAATGGAACTTTTAAAAGAGGACCCATCAGGGAACTGAGGTCCTGGGACCTGGAATATGGAGATAGAGAGGAATCTGGAGTCACAGCTAGAATCTGTTGTGCCTAGAACAAAAGCGACCAGAGTCATAAACCCATAGGAATGGTTATTTTGACAACTTGCCAGATGCTCAGTGTGGACAAAATGAGTATGAAGAACTCCAGGTTTTGCCTAGGGGTAGTTCTCATGTTTTTGTGGGCTTTCCCTCCAGAAATGCCATCAGGTCCTTATGATGAACCTAGAAAGGTCTCTAGTGATAGTGGAAGAGTCACCACTGGGAAATCTATCTGAAGCATTCTTTATAGTGAAGGCTTACTCTGGTGGGAAAGAAAGACTTTATCAGAGCTTTTCCCAGGTGGTGAAAAGCATTCCTCCCACTTCACCCCCTCTAGCTTTCCTGTCTCATGTAAGGAAGAAAAGAGCTAAGGAAGGTCACAGCCCAGGGACAAAAAAACCCCTGAGATTTAACCATAATATTGGAATGCTCCTCCACTATACCGTACCACCACACAGACAGGACCCCAGTATCATAATAGTGAATTACAGCAGCAAGAGAGACACGGTCTCTCTTTGAAGTGAGGTACTTAAGGCAACCCGCTATAAACCGGGCAGGTGAAAACAAGAACCCTGGAGGAAGTGGAATCTTCTGGCACTTATAGCTACAGCAAACATCAAACCCTGCCCAACTGTCAGGCAGATCACCGTAAAAACTCATGCTAAAGAGTTTTATCTTTATCTGATATGTCATATCTGACTTTCATCTGTACCCCAATGTTTATAGCAGTGATGGCCACTGTCGCCAAACTGTGGAAAGAACCAAGATGCCCTTCAACGGACGAATGGATAAGGAAGATATGTGGCCCATATACACTACGGAGTATTATGCCTCCATCAGAAAGGACGAATATCCAACTTTTGTAGCAACATGGATGAGACTGGAAGAGATTATGCTGAGTGAAATAATTCAAGCAGAGAGTGTCCTATGGTTATCACTTAATTATCATATGGTTTCACTTATTTCTGGAGCATAACAAATAACATGGAGGACATGGGGAAATGGAGAAGAGAAGGGAGTTGAGGGAAATTGTAGGGGGAGATGAACCATGAGAGACTATGGACTCTGAAAAACAATCTGGGCGTTTTGAAGGGGGCGGCAGGAAATTGGGGGAGCCAAGTGGTGGGTATTAAGGAGGGTACGTATTGCATGGAGCACTGGGTGTGGTACAAAAAAAATGAAAAATTCTGTTACGCTGAAAAGAAAAAACAAACAAATTTAAAGCCTGATAAAAATGCAATAAAAAAAAATAATACTCTGAGGAGCCTGAAGTATAACCTAAAGCAGGCATTAGAATCTGACGAAGATACACACTCGTGTTAGAATAATTGGACCGGGAGTTTAATTGCTTTATGTGATGAGGCTCTGTGGTCAGCAGGGAGCCTGCTCCAGATTCTCTCTCCTTCCCTTTCCCCTGCCCCTCCCCCCACTCGCACACATGCTTGTGCTCTCACTCTAAAATAAATAAAATCTTTAAAAACAAAATCTTAAAAAAAAATTCTGTAGTTCAGACTAGTAGGATCTGAGCTTATGTGACCCAGAGAAAAAGTATACATTTCTACAGTTTCATTTCTGAAAATTTTCCATTTGACCATTCTGTTACTTAGATTTTAGCTTTTGCTTCCTGTCTTGTCTTTTATCTTTCATAAAAACAGAACAAAACAAAACAAAAAAGCGTATTTTGCTTCTCTTATTTTTCACTTTTCTTTCTGGTTCATAGAGATTCTGCATCAAGTCCCTCTGACTTCTCTCTTTACCCTCTCTGAGTTTCTCTACTCCCACCTCTAACTCTATCACCTTCCGCTTTACTCTGCAGGGTAGTTGAGATCTGACCCAGTTTCTACCCCAAACTTCGGGCAAACAGAAACCAAGAATTCTAGCAGCTGGACAGCCTCTTCCTTAAGAGGCCACTTATACTTCCATTTGTAACTTGACCTTTTATATACTCCCTGCCCCAAAACAACTTGTCCAAGCATTTCTTTATGAATATAGTTTTCTTCCTGAAAGGAATTTTGATGTATTACATTTTCTCCATCTTGTGCCTTAAAATTCCACAGGAATCCATAATGTGGAAGAGTCTCTCTTATTCTTGACATATTCCATACCTAAATTGCAAGTATACCGTGCTTTTGGACCATGTGGCTATGGACACATTCTTAGCACTTGAACTTTGAGAAGAATTAAAACTCTTTTGGATGCATCTGCATCCAGTGTGACTTTACAGATCACAAAATGTTTGGTTTATAGGTGGAGATAGAAGAAAAAGAAGAAAAAAGAAGAAAAAGAGATGTTTGTTTTTAAAAAGCAAATTCTGATTCTTTATGGTTAATATCTTTTTCTGAAACTTCCAGATCCAATTTTGTTATTTTTGTTTCAGAGATGCTGTTGCTTTGGTAGAACAGAAGGTTCTAGATAACTGACCAGGTTACCATGAGTCTGCAATGCCCTGGGGGTGCAGGACTGTACGCCCCACCTGCTAACACTTCTAAAGCAGTTACTCTTCCAGCTCTCTTCCAAAGGATTTACAAATAAGAACTCACTTAAACTTCACAACTCTGAGAGAAGTGCTATAAATCATGTCATTTTAAAGGTGAGGAGATCAAGACAGAAAGACAAAACCACCTGCCCAAGGTCACACCTTAGAACAGCAAAGCTGGGCTTAGAGCCCAGGCCATCTGTCTCAGAGCCCAAGCTCTTCATCATCCTACTACAACGGTTTCTTCTCCAGGTATACCAGATGCTTTCATTATGCCTTTTAGGGACCACTTTGGTGCTCTGGCTTTTTGTCATTATTATAAAAGCACTAAACCATCACTATCCTCATTAAAGTTTTTTTTAATTAAAAATGCAGTATTTCTTAATATATGTTTTTATTTAAATCCCAGTTAACATACCATGTAGTGTCAGTGTCAAGTAAGTGTACAGTATAGTGATTCAACACTTCCATACAACACCCAGTGCTCCTCACAGCAAGCACACACCTTAATCTCCAGCCCCCCCACCCACCTCCCCTTTGGTAACCGTCACTTTGTTCTCTATAGTTAAGAGTCTGTTTCTTGGTTTGCCGCTTTCTATTTTTTTCTCCCCTTTGCTTGTTTTTTTTTTTCTTAGATTCTACATATGGGTGAAATCATACAGTATTTGTCTTTCTCTGACTTATTTCACTTAGAATTATGCTAACTCCATCTATGTCCTTGCAAATGGCAAGATTTCATTTTTTTATGCCTGAGTTATATTCTACTGCATATGTCTGTCCATATGCATGTATGTATATACATACATACATATATACACACACCATAAATACATACCCACCACATCTTTATCCGTTCATCAGTAAGTGGGCCCTTGGGCTGTTTCCATAATTTGGCTATTGTAGTTAATGCTGCTGTAAACATTAGAGTGCATGTGCTCCTTTAAATCAGAATTTTTGTATCCTTTGGGTCAATACCCAGTAGTGCAATTGCTGGGTCATAGGGTAGCTCTATTTTAACTCTTTGAGGAACCTCCGTACTGTTTTCCAGAGTGGCTGCACCAGCTTGCATTCCCACCAACAGTGTAAGAGGGCTCCCCTTTCTCCGCATCCTCACCAACACCTGTTGTTTCTTGTGTTGTCAATTTTAGTCATTCTGACACGTATGCGGTGATGTCTAATTGTAGTTCTGATTCACATTTTCCTGATGAGTGATGCTGAGCATCCTTTCATGTGTCTGTTGGTCACCTGTATGTCTTCCTTGAAAAAAATGTCTATTCATATCATCTGTCCCTTTTTATTTATTTATTTTTTTAAGGTTTTATTTATTTATTTGACAGAGAGATCGCAAGTAGGCAGAGAGTCAGGGGGAAGCAGGCTCCCTGCTGAGCAGAGAGCCTCATGCGGGGCTCAATCCCAAGACCCTGAGATCATGACCTGAGCCGAAGGCAGCAGCTTAATCCACTGAGCCACCCAGGCGCCCCTTCTGCCCCTTTTTAATCAGATAATTCATTTTTAGGGTATTGAGTTTTACAAGTTTCTATATGTTTTACATACTAACCCCTTTATCCAATATGTCATTTGAAAATATTTTCTCCCATTCTGTAAGTTGCCTTTTAGTTTTGTTGATTGTTTCCTTCACTGTGCAGAAGTGTTTTATTTGGATAAAATAGTTCATTTTTGCTTTTGTTTCCCTTGCCTCAGGAGACCTATCTAGTAAGAAGTTGTTATAGCCAATGTCAAAGAATTTACTGACTGTGTTCTCCTCTAGAATTTTTATGGTTTCAAACCTACATTTGGGTTTTTTTTTTTTTAAGATTTTATTTATTTATTTGACAGAAATCATAAGTAGGCAGAGAGGCAGGCAAAGAGGGGCGGGGAGCAGGCTCCCCGCTGAGCAGAGAGCCCAATGTGGGGCTCAATCCCAGGACCCTGGGATCATGACCTGAGCCAAAGGCAGAGGCTCAATCCACTGAGCAACCCAGGCGCCCCTACATTAAGGTTTTTAAACCATTTTGAATTAATTTTTGTGTATGGTGTAAGAAAGTGGTCCATTTTCATTCTTTTGCATGTTCAGGTCCAATTTTCCCAACACCATTTGTTGAAGTCTCTTTTTTTTCCCCCATATTCTTTCTTCTTTGTTGAAGATTAGTTGACCATATAGTTGTGGGTCCATTTCAGAGTTTTCTCTTGTTCTATGTGTCTGTTTTTGTGCCAGTACCATCATGTTTTGACCACTATATATAGCTTTGTAATATAACTTGAATCCAAAATTGTGATGCCTCCAACTTTGCTTTGCTTTTTCAAAGCTTGCTTTGCAGTTCAGGTCTTTTGTGGTTCCATACAAATTTGAGGATAGTTTTTTCTAGCTCTGTGAAAAATGCTTTTGGTATTTTGATAGGGATTAAGTGTGTGAATTGTTTTGGGTAGTATAGCCATTTTAACAACATTTGGTGTTCCAATCCATAAGCATGGAATGTGTTTCCATTTTTTTGTGTGGTCTTCAGTTTCTTTCATGAGTGTTTTCCAGTTTGCAGAGAACAGGTCTTTCACCTCTTTAATTAGGTTTATTCCTGGTGTCTTATATTTTTGGTGCAATTATAAATGGGATGGATTCCTTGATTTCTCTTTCTACTGCTTCATTACTAGTGCATAGAAATGCAAAATATTTCTGTACATTGATTTTGTATCCTGTGACTTTACTGAATTCATTTATCAGTTCTACAGGGTTTTGGTAGGGCTTTCAGATTTCCTATATATAATATCATGTCATCTGCAAATAGTGAAATTTCAACTTACTCCTTACTGATTTGGATACCTTTTATTTCCTTTTGTTGTCCGATTGCTGTGACTAAGACTTCCAGTACTGAGTTAATAACAGTCGTAAAAGTGGACACCCCTGTGTTCCTGACCATAGAGGAAAAAACGTTTGGTTTTTCCCATTTATCATCCATTGTGGATGATATTAGCTGCAGGTTTCTCGTAGAAGGCCTTTATTATGTTGAGGTGTATCCCCTCTGTCCCTACTTTTTTGTGGATTTTTCTCATGAATAGGTATTGTATTTTATCAAATGCCTTTCTGTATCTATTGAAATGGTCACATGGTTCTTACCCTTTCTTTTACTAATATGGAATATCACATTGATTCATTTGTGAATATTGAACCACACTTGCAACCCAGAAGTAAATCCCACTTGATTGTGTTGAATGGTTTTTTTAAAGCATTATTGGGTTTTATCTGTGAGTATTTTATTGAGAATTGTTGCATCCATGTTCATCAGGGATATTCTAAGTAATTATTAAAATAGCTTAATAATAAAAAGAAAATTTTATTAGAAATTTATCTCTTAATGTTACAAATGAGATTATTCTTTATTCTTTAACCATGGAGAAATACTAGTACTGCTAAAGCACATCTGGGTTCAGTACCAACATATTTCTCATTGTGATAGAATTAAGTGCTGAGAAGACTTGATGACAAGTAGATGGAAATGGAAAGATGTGTTTATAGCAGAGCCACTCAATTCATGAACCATTTACAAAATATTACAAAAACAACATAAGGAACTATAAACAAATGTAATTTTTGTAACAACTTTATTGAGATACAATACACACACCACTAAATCACCAATTTAACGTGTATGATCCACTGATCTTTAGTCTATTCACAGTTATAAAACTCTCCCCATCACCAGTACCTAATTCCAGAACATTTTCATCACCTAAAAACTATACCTGTTAGCAGTCACTCCCCCTCCTCCCTGCTCCTACCCTGAGAAACCAGTAATCTTTCCTTTTTTTTTAATTTATTTTTTATTTATTTTCAGCATAACAGTATTCATTATTTTTTGCACCACACCCAGTGCTCCATGCAATCCGTGCCTGCTATAATACCCACCACCTGGTACCCCAACCTCCCACCCCCCACCCCTTCAAAACCCACAGATTGTTTTTCAGAGTCCATAGTCTCTCATGGTTCATCCCCACTTCCAATTTCCCCCAACTACCTTCTCCTCTCTAACTCCCCATGTCCTCCATGCTATTTGTTATGCTCCACAAATAAGTGAAACCATATGATAATTGACTCTCTCTGCTTGACTTATTTCACTCAGCATAATCTCTTCCAGTCCTATCCATGTTGCTACAAAAGTTGGGTATTCGTCCTTTCTGATGAAGGCATAATACTCCATAGTGTATATGGACCACATCTTCCTTATCCATTCGTCCGTTGAAGGGCATCTTGGTTCTTTCCACAGTTTGGAGACCGTGGGCATTGCTGCTACAAACATTGGGGTACAGATGGCCCTTCTTTTCACTACATCTGTATCTTTGGGGTAAATACCCAAAACTGCTAAGGAAATGTCGAAAAACAAAAATAAAACGGGGGGCATCATGTTACCTGATTTCAAGCTTTGCTACAAAGCTGTGATCATCAAGACAGCATGGTACTGGCATAAAAACAGACACATAGACCAGTGTAACAGAGTAGAGAGCCCAGATATGGACCCTCAACTCTATGGTCAAATAATCTTTGACAAAACAGGAAAAAATATATAGTGGAAAAAAGACAATCTCTTCAATAAATGGTGCTGGGAAAACTGGACAGCTATATGTAGAAGAATGAAACTCGACCATTCTCTTACACCGTACACAAAGATAAACTCAAAATGGATAAAAGACCTCAACGTGAGACAAGAATCCATCAGAATCGTACAGGAGAACATAGGCAGTAATCTCTTCTATATCAGCCACAGCAACTTCTATCAAGATATGTCTCCAAAGGCAAAATAAACTTTTAGGACTTCATCAAAATCAAAAGCTTCTGCACAGCAAAGGAAACAGTCAAAAAAACAAAGAGGCAACCCACGGAATGGGAGAAAATATTTGCAAACGACAGTACAGACAAAAGGTTGATATCCAGGATCTATAATGAACTCACACAACCCTTTGGAGTCAAGAAAGATTCCCCTTATACAGGGGCTCATTCTCCATTTTAGAACTCCTCCTGTGGTCTCTGATGTGCACCTCCTCGAGAAATGAGCGTCAGCCTCTGGAGGGCCCCAGATAAACTGTGGCCTGTCTGGGCTACCTGGGTTCCGTAGAGGCTCCCCCAGACCTCCTGTCAATGGAAAGAGTCCCAAGGCACCACGGTCCCTTCCTCCCAGGTGGTCATGGCAGTGTGGCCAGAACGAACTCCGCCTTGGCTGGGCAATGAGGGGCTCTACCCTGGTGGCTGAGCCTGTGTGTGGTGTTCCTAGACTGAAAGCCTATGTTTTATGGAAGTACCTTTTTTCTAGACACTTAGAATTTAGTAGGGTGTATAGACAAATTATATGTTTAACTGGAAAAATCTAACTGCATTTCAAATCCTTTCTTTATATCTACCTGGTATTTAAAAAGCCATTTTGGTAAGGTCTGACTGGGTTTATACCTTAGGCAATTGAGACAGTTAGATTGACTCTCTTTCCCACCTCAAGATGTTTAAAAAAATAAATAGCATTTAATGGGATTTTGCATGCCAAGGTTTAGGCTGTGACTGTAGGAGCATAAAAATGGGTTTGTATGGAATGGGAAGGTTAACCAGCCATCCCCCTCAACTCCCAGCCTCCCTCTCACAGAGTGGTCCTGGCAGTCCCCTTCCTGCCTGTAAATACTCAGGGTTGCCTCATTGGCATGTCAGCACGGGGGGAGAAGAGCCAGATGATTTTATGATCCATAAATGCAAGCACCAGACATGCTCCGAAATTCATTAGTGTTTGCCTGTCATTACAAATAGCCTGTGTTGTTTGCTTTCTGACTAGACGGGCGGACAGGCAGGGCCCAACTTCTGGGGCATGGAGGGCTGTGAAGCCCTGACTCTTGAGAAATGAGAGTTTAAAGCAAGCTTTTAATTTATGGCTGAAGATTGTTTCTTGCTCTTGAGTGTAAGTTTTGAAAGTTTAGATGTAGATCGGCTTTTCCTTCAGTGGAAAATATGAGGTTCTTCTCATAAAATGAGAAGTGATTTCTTGGTTTTTTTCAGCTCTAGCGGTTCGCCCCTTGGAATAGCTGGACAGAGAAAAGCAACTCAGAAAGAGCTGGGTCCGGTAGGTCTGCGGGTTAAGAGGGAGACGCCAGCGCACCTGTGAGCGCAGGTAACACCGTCCTCACCTCCCGCCCGCCAACCCACACAGGCACCTGGGGATGAATTTGGCCTCCTCTCCAAGTCGCGCCTGGAAGTCCTGCCAAGCCTGGCCAGCGCTCGCCCGACCCCAGGGGGCTGCCAGCGCGTCCCCGTCGCCCTCATCCTCTTGGCTGTCCTCGGGGTTGGGTCCCACCTGGGCTGAGGCGGACGCGGGCTCCCAGGGAGCCCAGCCTCGGTGCCGCCCCCCGCGGCAGGACCACGGAAGCCGCGCTCGAACTCCTGGAAGGTGATGGCGCCGTCGCGGTCAGCGTCTAGCCGCTGGAACACGGCCTCGGCGTCGGCCGGCCGCACACGCAGCTCCGCG
Organism: Mustela lutreola; assembly: GCF_030435805.1. NCBI lineage: Eukaryota > Metazoa > Chordata > Mammalia > Carnivora > Mustelidae > Mustela > Mustela lutreola. The sequence continues at coordinate 77,349,787 of NC_081301.1, read as the reverse complement.
CACAGCACGCCGAACTCCTCGCGCTCCAAGCGCCCCGAGCGGTTCGCGTGGCAGGCAGCGAAGAGCGAGCGCAGGTGGGCCAGCTCCTCCCGTCCCCGTGCGCCTCCATCCCGCCCTGTAAGGGTAGTCCAAAGGGCTCCAGGGGCAGCGGGGCGCGCGGTCCGCCAGGGCAGAGGTGACAGCGGGAAGTCCGCGGCCACCTGCTGCTGCTGTAAGCCCCGGGAAGTCGACCTGGTCCAGCTGGTTGGGCCGCTTGCAGGAATGTCCGGGCGGGGCGGGGCGCTCCAACGCTGCTCCCGCTCAGCTCTCGGAGCCCGACTCCGAGTACAGCGCAGCAGAGGCCGCCCGAGACTGAGCGCCCTGGGAGCGGCCCTCACACTTTCCGCTAGGCCTGAAGCCGCCCAGCCAGGTAGGAGGGGCGCGTGGCTCGACTCCCACGCCTCTGGAGCCCGCTGTCCCTTCTGTGCCAGGCTCCAGCCGGCCCAGCCCGGGTTGGGGCCTCTTGGACTTGGGACACCCGGCCAGAACCGGGGCTTCAGCGGTAGCGTTTGCCAGGCTCTTTGGAGTAAAACACTGGTTGCTCAGGTAAAGCAAAGGGCTAGCAGGAGTGTGCAAAGCTACCTGGACAAAAAGAGCAAAGGAGGATAGGGGTAGGCCTCCCAAATTGGTTAACGTTATGCGTATTTCAGTCTCTTGTAATTGCAGAACTTTGGTAAACGTCTGCATCTACAAGTTTTCTTGCGAACTAATCTACGAGATTTACCAGAACACCCCATTTTCCGATTTTACTGGCTTTCCTTAATCCATGCCCTCCCAACATTAAATTCCAACCGGTTAATACACATCAGAAATCACATAGATCTTCCAGATCCCTGCATCCGAATAATTTTTCTCGGTCCTTGTCTCCACAACCTGAGAAAGAATTAGTAATCAAAATCCTTTGGCAGGCAGCGACAGTTAAAAACTAGGGTGATTTAAAAAATTTTTTTATATAAATCTTAGGGAAATCTTATGTCCAAGTGCATGTTACCCTTTGTTTTTAAACACTTACTTTAGCAGTGCTATTGTTTCTTTAATACTGACTGCTTGCTTAATGGGTAGTAGATCTTAAAAATTCGATCATTTTGATATTTCTTTTTTTCAATCTATGATAATTTTGTTTCCCAGGAGACATCTGGCAATGTTTGGAGACCTTATTGGTTGTCACAATTTGTCAAGGGAAAGATCTGGATTATGTAATTAACATAATAGCTCTTTATTATCATCACAAAATGTGAATATTAAACTTAATTTTCCCCTCTTCTGTCTAACCATACCATTTCCCAGCCTTCATGGAAGAGTTGGATCCTTCTGTTCCTACCAAAGTTTCCACAATTTCATTGTGACCTGTTCACAAAGATATTACTTAGTATGAATTATGTCAGCTCAAATAAACAAGGCACAGGAAAGCCCCCCCCCTTTTTTTTAATCCATGCTTTTACTTTTCAAGTTCTATTCTGTCTGGAATTTGGTTTGGGTCAGTTATGAGTTAGAGAATTAACTTCACTATTTCTACTGTTTTTCTAGTTGTTCTAACACTGGTTATTCAACATTTGTGGAGGAATGCCATATATTTAGGATTTTGGAAAATAATGTAAATTCCATTATGTCTTCTAAGTTCTCATATTTTTTAGTAGTAAACAAATTATTAGTTAATTTTTATAAGACATAGACAATCAGCAAACTGAATTTCCTCAAACTGTTCCATTATTTTGTTCATTTTGAAACCTAAAAAGTTCTGGGGTTCCATACAGAAGTATTTGTTCTATGGATTCCTCTATTTCCTGGAAGATTAACTCATTACAAAAATCTCAGATTTCCTCCAAGAAGTTCAGATTTCACATGAGGAGACTAGGGTTAATCAAATAATTTTTGAAATATGGGACATCTGAAATGGTAGTTTCAACTCCAAAAACTCCTCGAATGTTTTTCTTTCCCTGGCTTGTCTATCATTCAGGTAAAGGGTATCCCAAGGACAGAGGCCAACATAACTGAAAAGTATCTAATATGCCTCAAGTATTTTTTCCTGAACTCTCAATGAGTTTCAAAGTACAAAGGAACTAATATGATTTTTGTGCTATATGAGAAGTCATGAAAACTTGGTATGGTCTTAAATGAAGTTACCAGAAGCTATTTTCTGGGAAATATTTAATGATGGCTAGAACTCTGTGTTGATAAAATGGAAACAATACTGAGAATTTATAAATAATAATAATATAAACATTAATAAACCAATGCATAGCTGATATCAAGTTTTCATTTTGTGATGACATTTAGGACTGAAAGAGAAACAAGTGGACAAAAATCAATATTCTCTTACCATCTACAGTTTTCACAGTTTTTGAACCACATCCAGGGTGACATTCTTACAGAGATTGAGTTTCACATGTTCCAAACTAATGTGACAATAATTAGCCAATGAATAAACTCTGGAAAGGAGAATGAGAACAAAAAGTTATGAGAATAGATAGTAAAGTGTACTTTTTAACGAAGTTTTCAAAAACTCAGCCCCCAAATTTACCTTGGCCTTGCGGGTTCACTAACCCCACACTATCCCTCCTCCCCTACCAGTCCTGCCCTCTCATCCAGACAGAGACTGCAAACATAGTTCCCTAACAGCAGCACATGCAATGAACACACCGAATAAAATTTCCAGACAAAAACAAAAAACAAAAATAGTTAAGAAGACATGGGCAAAGATCTAAAGATTTCAGATTCTACTTGGAGATACTTAGAGAAAGGATAATAGTAGATAAATCCAGAGGGTTATTACAGTGTTGCCATTTTGATGGGTATTTAGTAATAATAAAGTAAAAGTGATCGTTATCTTAACATCTGGCACCAGACTTACTCCCAGGAGGGTCCTGTCTTTGTTTGGGCTAATACTGTGCTAGACGTTTGTAGGAGGAAAGGGCCTGCAGAACAACATGTGATAGTTCTGCCACTCTTCATGGACAGGGATGGGTTTTTCTTCCTCCTGACAGCTGGGTAAAGACCGTGGAGTTGGGAGAGACAGAAGGCAGAAAATGGGGCGAGGCCAGAGCTGGCAAGGTGAAGTTGACGGAACACTTGAGGATGAGGGAAGGTGTTCTCTTTTGTGATCTAGGCCTTTCTTTGGGTTCCCTGAAACATTTCTACTGAGGTTTATTTCACTCACAACTGAGATAGAAGAAGAGGCTGAGTCACCATTGTGCATGTGAGAGGGAGCAGGACCCCAAGAAGCACAAGACAGGAGGGGACCTGAGAGTGTACGTCTCACTCCAGGATTTGTCAGAATCATGAGCATGGAATTTTGGTAGCTTTGGAGAGGTTACCTAGATCTCGGGAGTAAAATGTCTTCTCCCAGGACAAGGGATCCATGTATAACCTAAATTGAGCGAGAGCACATGGAAGGAGGGACAGAGGGAGAGGGAGAACATCTCCAACAGACTCTGCTCTGAGCACAGAGCCAGAGGTGGGGCTCAATCTCATGACCCCAAGATCATGACCTGAGCTGAAATCAAGAGTTGGATGCTCACCTAAGTGCCCCACACCAGTCTGTGTTTTAACAAGTCTTCTGAGTGATCCTGATGTACATAAAAATTGAGAATTACTGGTCTTAACGATGGTTCACAGCCTTGGCCACACAGCAGATCCATCTGTGTTCTGATGATTAGCAAATATGGATGCCAGAGAATCATTGTCAGTTATTCTACCAATCTAAACAAATTGTACTTCTAAGAAACAGATTACCGAAAGTAAATCTCTGGGAAGCAGGATTTTTTTACTGACCTTCTAGTTGGGCTCCCTAAAAATAGTAATTCTGCTTTAACAGAATCCATGTTCAGTATTTGTGCCCTCTAAAAGCATTAATTCTTCTGTCCATTTCAGACTCTTCTGTTAGGCTAGTTACCAGGTCTCCATTTAAAATTGGGGGACTGTGGGAAGGCAGGTAAGAATGGGGAATAGCAAGAAGGGGAGAAAGTTAGGGCAAGTAGGTTTGTAGCAAACATATTCCCACTATCCCCAGAACTGTTGGGAAATGGGACAGTCATCAATGTCAGAAACATGAGATGGACCCATGGAAATAAAGCCATGCCAACATTAAAAGCAAAGGAACTTTCAAACTTAAATGCTAAGTATTATCATCTTTGCTCTCTAGATATATACCCAGATAGTATGTGTGGCCTGTACTCCCTATCAAAGATGATCTGGTTGGGGATATTGAATATTTCACATAGCATACCATGGAGAGGTCTCTTAATGTTAACAAGGGCAAGGGGAAAAGCCTCCCTGATAGACTGTCCCTGAAATAGAAACAGACTGTCCCCGAAATAATTCCCCATGTTTAATACTGGTGAAAGCACATATCTGTAGTAAGAAATCTATGCTTTTCAATGTTAAAAGAACATTACACATACAAAAACCTTGACAATTTCTGTCCTCCACTTTAAAATAGATATTTTCTTAGGACACTTGGGTGGCTCAGCCAGTTAAGCCTCTGCCTTCTGCTCAGGTCATGATCCCAGGGTCCTTGGATCAAGTCCCACATTGGGCTTCACTACTTGGCTAGGAGTTTCGTTCTCCCTCTCCCTTTGCCCCTACTACCCCTCAACTCATGCTCTCTCCCTTTCTGTCTCTTTCTCAAACAAATGGGTAAAATCTTTAAAAAAAAAAAAGTACACTTTCTCTAGCTTTCAATTAACAGAAAATTTGGAGGACTTTAAATGTCTTTATAATCTCCATAAATATTGAAATTCTGATATCTCTTTGGGTTCTACTGAATGATTAGGCCAGTGCTTTCAAGTCTTCCCTATAATAATTATGAAAACTCAAAGTTCTTTACAATGGGTTTATTCAAACCGAATAATGATAATTTTTACTTTCTAAGAAAAAGCCACCTTAAATAAGTAGCATGAGTGTATACATAGTGAATAATACTCATTATTTGAAGAAAAATAATTTTAATAGTATTTATAAATAAATAATAATGCCTAACACAGAGTGCTTTTCATATTCTGGGCTCCTAAATCTTTTCCTGAGTTAAGTCACTTAGTCCCCACGAAGACCCTAAGGCAGGACCTATCATTTTCATCTTCGTATTACTGATGAGGAAAGTGAGGCACAGAGAGGTTTAGTATCTCATCCAAGGTCACCCAGCTGAGTGAGAGCTGGGGTTTGGGCCAGGGAATTGGGCTCCAAAGTCCATGCTAAATCAATCCTGCCTCTCAAATGAAACAAATGATTTAGACTACTTGCCCAAAAGAATTAAATGAGTGTTTTCCTGAACGTTTTAGTTAGAGATCTTATCGCTTCACAGGAAAAAAAAAAAAAAAGTAGGGGCGCCTGGGTGGCTCAGTGGGTTAAGCCGCTGCCTTCGGCTCAGGTCATGATCTCAGGGTCTTGGGATCGAGTTCCCCATTGGGCTCTCTGCTCAGCAGAGAGCCTGCTTCCCTCTCTCTCTCTGACTGCCTCTCCGTCTACTTGTGATTTCTCTCTGTCAAATAAATAAATAAATAAAATCTAAAAAAAAAAAAAAAAGTAATCTGCTTCTCATTCCTGAGTGTCTATCAGTAAATGAGTCGGCAAGACTCTGTTTGATAATTGTTCCTGTTCATTTCTGGTCCAAACCTCATTGATAATATAAAAACCACAGGATGCAGATCCAGGTTTCTGTTGTGTGTTTTCATGAACATGAGAACAGTGTTTCATGTTCTCCTCTAAGAAAACAAGTTCACTAACATGAGGAAGGCAATGTAAGGACAGGTTTCACATTGCTGTAAATGTTTCTCTCAGGTTATTCAACTACTTCCGGAAGTCCCCATCGCTTTCAGAATAGAACATTCTTTTCTCCTACAATCAAATAAATCCTGCTCAGATAGGCTTTGTTGTGGAGATACCCGTGCTCTGAGAGATGCAATAAAACAGTAAGACACCCACTCATGTCGTATATTTGCCTACTTGATCACCTCTCTCTAAATTAAGCTACTGAATGGCTGGCTTGGGGGCAGTAAACAAGGCAACATAACTGGTTTTGAATTCACATTTGCATTAACTGAATGTTTTATTGGAGACAAAGTAATAGAAAAGGCAGATCCGGAGGCAGCATGAAGCAGATAATCCAGTAAGAGTGTCAGGAGAGCCAACAAAAATGGGGGTGTTGCCAGAGTTACCAACACACACACACACACACACACACACAGAGCCTACAATCTCCATGTCAGTAAGATAGTGAAAACCAGCAAAATAAGCTCTCAAGTCTGGGGTTGTTCTCTCCTCTGTACTTTAATTAGTATGATCCAGCCTTTGGAGACAAGCCAGAATGAAAAAAAAAAGTCTTTAATTCTGCCTGTTAGTAGGTTCTAGCCTTATGAAACCCTCTCTGAAGTGAAGCCTCTGGTACATATCAGTGTAATTAGAGACACAACACCCTTCTACTGTGAAGGTAGTCTCCTAATTAGGGACTGACCTGAGCTGTGTATCATTCATGCAGGCCCCCCGCCAACAATAACACAGGAAAGACTCGGGTTCCAGTCAAGTCACACTTTTGTTAGTTCTGTATCACCCAGACAAGGGTCTTTTGTCTCAGAGACAAAATCAGTAAAAGCTAATAGTGGCTTATCATTAGCCTAGCACACTGTATATTCACTTTATATTTTGTTATATTTCAGTCAGACATTTATAAGTGAAAACGAAACACGTATAGTAAGTAAGATGATCAGCGGGATCATAAGCACAGTCTTTATCCAGATAGTCACAGATAAAAGACAAAATGAAAGAAAGGTCAGTGGGGTGCGGGGTAGTTTCCATCTGTAACGTGGCTTAAGCATAAATAAAAATTGGGCCTGAAGGAAAAGCAAGCCTCAAGGCTATAATGAAGTACATTTATGATGTCTTCCTTTCTATTCTATTCTACTGATTTTTCCCATGTAGAGATCTGTAGGATCTGACAAGCGTCCTCTGTCTACCAACTGCGGCATCCATTATGACGATCATAGACAGACGTGATGAGCAAGAGGGATGATATTGGTGAAGTTGCAAAGAGGAGAGGAAGCATGTCGGTTCTGTAAATCCAGCAGAAGTGTGTGTGGGCCCAGTGGTCTGCTAACCCAAGGGCATAGATCTGTCGTAAATACTGTTGTAAATGAATGGAAAAGACCAGGGTAGTTTGAATTCATGTCTATTTTACATGCCCCTCTTATTTCCATTCGGACCCATTTCCAGACCCTGCATCTAGTATATAGATGCAATTCCACAGGAGGAAACCAAGTATAACCTTTATATTTTTCACAGACCAACAGGGGGTCACACCCTAAAATACCAACACAAAACAAATGAATTCGATAAAAAGGGCTTTGCAGGTGCTTCTCTCAAACTGATAAATGATTGTCTTATATATTATCTTTAATCAGAGATTTTAAATTCAACAGATGTTAACTAGACTTATTGTGGTGATAATTTTGCAGTATATACAAATACTGAATTTTTATGTTGTATGCCTAAAACTCATATAATGTTAGTTATCAGTTAAACTCCAATAAAATAAAATAAGTAAATCAAGCAACTTAGCTCTAGAAAAATAGGACAGTATGTATTTATCATTGTAACACATTGTAAAGTATGTATGTTTTATACATATTCATGTATTCTACTTTAAAATGTATTCAGTGTATCAAGAAAACCTGAGAATCACCTGGAAAACTTTTCATGAAATGGTACCCTGGAACAAATATTTACAACATTTTTAAAAAGGGCTTTGTGTGTGATCATTAATACCATAATATCTATAAAGAATATTTACTAACCTATGGAGCTACACATATGTATGTTTCTTTTTTTAAAGATTTTATTCATTTTTTTTTTTTAAAGATTTTACTTATCTATTTGACAGACAGAGTGAAAGACACAAGCAGGTAGAGCAGCAGAGGGTGAGAGAGAAGCAGACTCCCCACCAAGCAGGGAGCCCGATGTGGGGCTCGATCCCAGGATCCTGGGACCATGACGCAAACCGAAGGCAGTTGCCCAACCATCTGAGCCACGCAGGCCCCCCTAAGATTTTATTTTTTTGAGAGAGAGACAGAGCATGAGTAGGGAGAGGGGCAGAGTAAAAGGTAGAAGCAGGCTCCCCAGTGAGCAGGAAGCCTAAACAGGTCTAAGTCCCAGGTCCCCAAGATCACAACCCTGGGCAGAAAGCATCCGCTTAGCTGACTGAGCCACCCACGCACCCCCCAAGATATATGTTTCAATAATACAAGGGAAATCCCCCAACACAGAAATAAATAATGCAAAATACCATTTAAAAAGGGGGAGACTGCTTTCCCCCCTTCCTCTGCTGCTCCCCCTGCTTGTGGTCTCCTTCTCTCTCAAAAAAATAAAAATCTTAAAATATATATATTAAAAACATTTAATGTCAAGAAGCATCATCAAAACAAATCAAAATAAGATACGCTGTCCATAACATTGGCTCTGTATGTACCAGAGCACTGAGGTCTCCACTGGTGAGGCAAGGCAGGCAGGTCCACACACCGCTGTTGGAAGAATGCACTGTACAGCCTTTCCAAGAACACTTCAAGCAATATTAATTTGAAAGCCTTAAAAATGTTAATTTCCTAATTTTTTGAACTAGTAATTCTATTTTTTAGGGCTTTCTATGAATGAAATAATCAAAGATGCAAATATTTGCATACAAGGCTATTTTTTACTATGTTATTTTTTATTAAAAAAATCAGAAGCAATCTCTATGCCCAACAATAAGATAATTTTTAAATTAAGTATATCATATTTATGTAATGGGATATCAAGCAAACATCAGAATAATAGTTTTGAAAATTAATGTTTCATTAGAAGAATATGGCGTAAGTTTAGATGGAAAAGTGACAAACAAGACTATATTTATGGGATGATTCATATTTAAGTATATTAAGTGATTTGTAAGAAAGCTTTTGGCAAATATAACCTCTTTTTTTAAAAAATCACAAGGTGAAAGAATTTGTTCTTGCCTAGACTTCCTTTTCCTCTCCTCTGCCCACCTGAATCCTACCAATCCTTCAAGGATTATCTGAGGTTAAACCATTCTCCAGAAGTCACCCCCCTCTTAAAGGATGTGTATGCTATTTAGACTTTTGCATGTGTGTGTGTGTGAGAGAGAGAGAATTTTCTTAAATTAGGTGATAAGTACCTTGAAGGAAGTACTTGTCTGAGATATTGTTTTCTATCCCTTACTGCAAACAGCTCACCTAATTATTTTGAATTTATTATCTATTTAAAGTATGCCAATTAAACTCGATGGCAGGAGTTTGTTGCATCTGCTCCCGGAACAGTCAGCTCTTGTGATTCTAAGGAGTAAAGACTTAACCACAAAGCAATCGTTTGTCTGAAAAATTTTAAAGATATGTACCCGTAAGAGCAAATAGATACAAGAACATTATTTGATGTTTCCAGGAAAATAAAATGCTTCCAGGAAACCATTACCCTGCCCTCCAACTTCCCTGCCAACTAAAAATAGTGATAGTAATAATATCTAGAAGCTAGAGAATCTGTTGTCTTCTTATAATCATTAAAAAGTTGATTGGGGGCGCCTGGGTGGTTCAGTGGGTTAAGCCGCTCCCTTCGGCTCAGGTCATGATCTCAGGGTCCTGGGATCAAGCCCCACATCAGGTTCTCTGCTCAGCAGGGAGCCTGCTTCCCCCTCTCTCTCTCTACCTGCCTCTCTACCTATTTGTGATCTCTCTCTGTCAAATAAATAAATAAAATCTTTAAAAAAAAGTTGAATCTCTGTAAGTTTGATTATTTTAAATTATTTTATAGATATAAAATCTTGATTTTCATGAGACGAATTAATTTAAGCATCCTTTACAATGTTGCAAAACTTCAGACAGTAATTATTAAAGTCTCTGTGACCCTTCATATTTGTACACATTCCAAACCAATATCCCCTCTATGTTTATTTTATTGTTTTTATTTTTTTTTTAATGTTTTCAGGTATCTTTGGCAAAGAAGATATTTTAAGTAACCAACCCTGATTTGGAGCTAACCCACTAATGACCCTGTGGTGTAGTAAATGTGTTAGGTCTTATGAGAGATGGAATGAAGTACAATTAATCCCTTAAAATCATTTTTTTACGAGATGGCCCATTCAGAGCTCAAGAATATATTTGTTAAGATATAAGCTATAAAAGCAACCAGATGTGATATATGGGTTTAGGCAACAGCTGTCATCAGTGTCTTACTCAGAAAGTGAAAATAATGCCAGCTCTGAACTCTTCTTCATGAGTTTTAGTTACATGGTGTATACCAAGTTAACCCCCAACTTAGCTTAAAATAATAATCACATAATATCTCTGTTTCTCTGCCTCAGGAATCCAAGTACAATTTAGTTGAGTGGTTCTGGCTCAAGGTGCCTCATGAGATTGTAGTCAGACTGTTGGGAGGGTTGAGTCTCATCCACAGGCTTGGCTGTGGGAAGATTTCCTTCCAAGCTCACTCACATGGTTATTGTTCCTTTCTGGCTGTTGCCCAGATAATTTAGTTCCTCACAGTGTGGACTTCTTCCCAGATTGCCCGAGTGTCCTTATGATGTAACTGCTGGCTCTCCCACAAGAAATAATGAGCAAGAGAGAAAGAGAGAGAAAGAAGAAAGCTGCCCTAGATGGAAGGCTCAGTCTTTTATCACCTAGTCTCAGATGTGAGATGCTATCACTTCTGCTGTGTTCTATTGGTCTCTGAGATCAATGCTAATACAGTGTTGGAAGGACCTACACAGGGTATGAATTCTAGGAGCTGGGAATCCTCAGGGGCTAGTTTGGGAGCTCGCTACCACAATGATAGAATATCATCTATCTGTTATTAACTGTGATCAAATATTAAGAGTCACTGAAATAGGCATTTTGTCACATCCCTTGACTTGGTTGGGGCCCAGGAATGTCATAAGCAGATTCAGATTCCTTTTGGCCTACCATCTCATGGTCTACATTATAGGCTGCATTTAAGGTGCTCTTAAAATGACGAACTGAAGTGGATAATTAACTCATGATTCATTTTTGTAAAGCAACTGGATAAAAAAGGACAATTGCATTTCCCTACCCTCTTCTGCTTATTCCTGTAGAGCTGAGGTCTAGATATTTGAGCTGGCGGCAGCTTCTTGCCAACACGGGGATTCCTGCATTGTAATCTGTCAGTTTTCACTCACATCGGGATACCTGTAGAGTTTAAGTAAAAAGGATTTAGTAGGGGCTTTTCATAAATGGGCACACTCAGCTGCCCCTTTCCCAGCTAGCAGATCAGGAGTTGGTGTTTCTATATGGGGAAACATTAGTGTCATATTTAACTGAGTAGCTGAGAGGAAAGGACACTTCACTGAAATCTGCTGTTACAAAGAAGGCACACACCGATGCAATTCAAATCACATTGTCCTTTCCCAAGTCTTACTTTCCTAGAGATAGAGGTCTGTCTACTCTGTCCCCCACATCTACTTCGTTAACTATCATGAGCTCTAAGTATTTAAACAAGTTTAGTCTTAACCTAGAATTTCATAGATTGATCTGATCGTGAGAGTTATTTTAAAAAGCATTAAAGATAATATAAGCAAGATTTCTATGACCAGAGTTCAAATAAAGCTCAAATGTTTTTTCAGCTTTCATTTAAGTATTTTTAAGTATCAAAATCAAGACATAGAATAAAGAGGTTTCTAATCGAAAAGCTATTTGAAAAATCATTGTCAAATTTTTGCAAGAGCAAGAACAGCTTCAGCTTTCATAACAGGGAAGGGCTTGTAATATAAACATCTACTCAGATATGACAGTAACTATATTTTAACATTTTATTATCTGTATTATTTATATTCTTTGTTATTAATCTCTTTTTTTGTTGTTTAATGCCGAAAGTCACCTTGGAGAGTCAGTTTACAACCCTTCAAGCTCATGAGACAAAAATCACTTCCAGGGTCTTCTCTTCTAGAGTCTTACTTCCAGAAACCACCACAGGTTCCCTGCCTGGTGTCTCCAAGGAAGCAAACAAGCATTTCAGAATGCCTTTGCTTGATTTGCATGAAAGCCAGCAGTAGGTGCCCATAAAAAGGGGTGCATTCCTAGCAGCAAGAATGGCATTGTTTGCCTTTTACTCCTTTTTCCCTCTTCTAAAGGAAAAAGGACATTCTTAAGAAATGAAAGGCTTGGGGCACCTGGGTGGCTCAGTGGGTTAAAGCCTCTGCCTTTGGCTCAGGTCATGATCCCAGGGTCCTGGGATCAAGTCCTGCATTGGGCTTTCTGCTTAGCAGGGAGCCTGCTTCCCTTCCTCTCTCTCTGCCTGCCTCTCTGCCTGCTTGTGATCTCTGTCAAATAAATAAATAAAATCTTAAAAAAAAAAAAAAAAGGAAATGAAAGGCTCACTAGACAGGTACAGGGGCTGGAGTCTAAAGTGCTGGTTTTGTGTCCTTGTCCTCCGATGCATCCCATGACACCCAACCCCTCCCCTCGCATAAGGCAAACTTCCATAAAATTAGGAATTAGGGTATCCTTATCTACTTATGTTGCAAATGAAAGATTAAAACCACTTTTCTGTTGCGGAAAATACGACATATGATGTGCAGCTATATGACTTGGGTGTGGGGTCTCACAGTGCCATTCATTAATTATGCAAATTTGGACAAGTTACTTAATTCCTTTAAACCCCAGTTTCCCTTGGGGAAAAAATAATGGGAGTAACTGTTTATCATTTAGTTATCATTTAGTTATTATCGCCATTATTATGGCTATCAATGTATGTGTCTACTCTCCCTCTCTAGGTCCTGTAATGTCATGGGAGATTTGCTGAGGCCAAGAATTCTTCAAAGCTCTGCCAATATCACACTTAAGTTCTCTGTCTACAACCATTTCCACCCTCTGGCTTCGGGTGATGAGAATCTTTTCAAAACCTACCAAGGAGGCCTCTGACACTCACACTTTACTTTGAATTATTAAGAGGTCTGAACCTGTCATTTTCTTTTTCACTAAGTCAATGGTACTTAGCAACAGCCACTCAGTTTCACAGTCTTTAGAGTTGCTACTTGCCCATATCTCTCCAGTGCCTAAGAAATTGTGCCGGTTAGTGCATCCCCTCCACCTGCATCTCATCCCATTCCCCTCAAGTGAAAGTCTTAGTAGTTGCCTGTTACAGCGTCCCAAAGACTATCAGTATATCACCTACCACTCGTGATCCAGCTGGCAAGTTAGATCTAACTACAAAATTCTATCCTTAGCTTCTGCTTCTCAGATCTATTTCTAGGACAAACCAACTTAGGTTGAGTTTTTTAAAAGTGGAGCGTGACATGGGGATTCTTATTCAAGTCACTAGAGGAGTATTCTTAGGAGAAAAGGAGTGAACAGTGCCTGACAGAGCTGGCCATAAAATCATGAATAATGGTCTCGATCAAAGACAAGCTTTAGTCTGAACCCAGGAGGAAGTTTTGGAACACACCCTGCACTAAGTAATCTCACTGTAAGATGAGGAACCAGGCTTTCATCCCTTGGTACCAGTCAACTGTTAACTGAAGTTTGTTGGGTGGGTACTATGTAACCTTTCCAAGTGCTGAAGCTCCTGTTTGGCCAGGGGTAACTCTCTAGATAAAGGGCCAGCTGTGAGTTGTTAGCAGCAAGCACTTGCAGCAGCTAAAGGATGGGCACATTGGCAGATGAAAAGGATCCATGCACCAATACCATCCCTACAACAGATCAGCGTGATGTCTGAGATTCTGTACTCTAGAACAGTTCTTGGGTGATGCCAATGTGACTAAGCCAAGGACCACACTCTGAGTGGTATGAAATAGATTGTTTTGTTTTCAGGTTTTTCTTTTTTTTTCCTTTTTCCCCTACATCCCTTTAACTTTTCTTTCCTTCATTTTTCTCCTTTCTAATTACGCTGATCTCCAAACCAGTTTCTGGGACTGCATTCAGAGGTTTGGGTATCTCCCAAGTTTTTTTTTTTCAGAAGAAAGGAAGAAAAGCCTCAATTTACTACTTTTCTTTTGACACATCCAGTTACCTAAACTAAAGTTGATTTTTTAAGCAGGATTCTTTCTTCACATGAGTGAACAATTCTTTTTACTTTTTACAGTATTTATGTCATTTTTATTTTTTATTTGCATATAGTTGATACCCAATATTGCCTTAGTTTCAGATGTACAACTCAGTGATTGGACAAGTTTTTCCATTATGCTGTGTTCACCACAGGTATAAGTATAGTTCTTTTGGACAGGTTTATTCATTTATTCATTCATTCAAGATTTATTCACTCATTGGGAAGAGAGAGTGTGCACATGCACATGGAAGTAGGGGGAGAGGCAGAGAGAGGGAGAGAATCTCAAGCAGCCTCCCTGCCATTCAGGGAGCCCCACCTGGGGCTCGATCTGAAGACACAGGAGATCCTGACCTGAGTGGAAATTATGAGTCTGATGCTTAACCTTAACCAACTGAGCCCCCTAGGGGCCACAGGTCTTTTTAAATATTATAGTCTTGGGATCTGATTCAAGAACAAGGCAGGACTCTCAGCTTTTCGTGAGAAGACCAGTAACAGCAGAGCTACCTTAAAGTAGGAACCACAACCCATCTTTTGATTCCAGTGTAGCACTAAAAGTATTTACAAGCCTAATTACTATGGGGTCTCCTGATTGGATGGGGGTCTCCAAATGTGAGGTGAGCCGATCTAGTGGAAGCCTATATGGCATGAGTGGTAAAAGAAATCACCTAAGGCAGAACAAAGGAGATAGAATACACCTTGAGCACACTGCAAGGGAGCAGCAGGCAGGACAGCAGAACAGAGACTGCGGCAGGCTGTCGTTATAGGGGGGGAGGTGAGGAGGTATGGGAACATACAGAATTTTCCTTTTTTGGTACCTGTGTCCGGGTGTAAGTAACCTATTGATCAGCTAGGGCTTAGGGATATTTTGATGTGGGCCACCCACTGGGCTTGTTCGAACTCAGCCAGTGTGTCACTGTGGGCCCTTCGGCCTGACTCATGTTTCCATTGTTCAAGTTGATTGCCTGAAAGTGGCCTCTACAATTACTTCCAAGTTAGTTGGAAATGCTGAGATCCCAAAATGTTAAGGAATGTATTCAAGGTCGCACAAGTGACTGGCAACTTTTGGATAAGGTACATCCTCATCCTTGGGCCTCTTGTTACCCTATGCTATAATTAATTTGAAATTGGATCGCTGCAACTTGAAAACAATTTTCAAAGGAGGGCTACCAGCCATCATTTTTATACTTACACTTTATTCTTAGAGCACAGTGGAGTAGAGCATTGACATGAAAATAAAAACACTGTGTCAAAGCCAAGCTTCAGGACTCTAGACACTCTAGAGTGGACTGAAAGGTCTGACTTAGTTTAGGATGCCAATATTCACTTCATAGAAAATCTCCCATTATTATAGCATCATCCTCTGTAGTGTAGAAAATTTTTAATAAGACCATGATACCTGCTTCAGATTGGAGAAGATGACTTTTATTGCTCTCTGCTGTATCTTAAGTATTGCCATTTTTCATAGCATGGAGGTGACTGGGAAACAGGATGTATTCAGTACAGTACAAGACTATCTTTCTCTATTCACATTAAAATTGGGGCATTATTACTAGAATCATTAACATTATTCTCCTACTACTCCCCCTTCTCCTATCAAAATTAAGTCTCACTGAGGGCTCTGAACTAGGCATCTCTCGGCTTCCAAAAGTAACTATTTATTAAATATTAAAATGTGGCTGAGACTGCATGTCAGGATGAGGAAGAAGCGGTGCCTCTGGGCAGGTCTGATCATCCAGGCAGGTGACCTGTTCCTGCAGAACCAAAAAGAGACTCTGCTGGGCCAGGGTAAAGGCTGTCCTACCCTTTCACAGATGACCAAGTTCATAATGCTAGGCCAGGAGTGTCAAATAAAGGGCATCCCAGTTTAAGAAAGACGTGAGAAGTTAGGAGCAGTTCAGAGGACAGCTGCTGTGAAGATAAAAGAAGATGGAGGAAGAGTGGGATTATTTAAACCTGACAAAAAGGAACCTGGAAAACCTGTCACAGGTAGTTGATTTTCAAACATAGGTGGGGATGATAATCTAGGGTGGAGCTTCTCAACCGCTTTTCCTGTAAGGCGCTCCTAGGAAAGGATATACAAGGCCCACAAGGGCAATCAGGTGAGGATCTTCAAGACTACGTTCTGCAGGAAGGCTGTGACACTCCTGGGTCCCACCCTGCCACCACAGGAGGGGATCAGTAGCTTACTTAGCAGCCTGTAACCTATCCCAGCCTTTGGGGAGTTTATGAACTGTATGTTTGTGCTCCTCCCCAAATTCATATGATGAAACCCTAATCCCAGTGTGATGGTATTAGGAGATGGGGACTTTGGAAGGTGATTAGGTCATGAGGGAGGGGCCCTCATAAATGAGTTTAGTGTCCTTAGAATAGAGACCCCAGAAACCTCTCACCCACTTTTTCTGCCACATCAGGTTGTAGGGAAAAGATGCACCTGCGTGTGAATCAGGAGGAAGGTGTCAACAGACACTGAATCTTCTGTGCCTTGACCTTGGAATTCCCGTCCTCCCGAATTATGAAAAATATATGTGTGTCGTTTAAACCACCCGGTCTATGGCATTTGTTACAGGGCTGCAACTCACTGAGAAGGAACTTGTACAACTATTAGGGTGTTGATGTACAGAACACAGTATTTTAGGTAGAGTAAGAAGACCTGGGGTCAATATTTTATGAAATACTGAAATAAAAGGAGAAAACACTTTATTCTTCAATATGAAATATACTGGATTGTTTTGTCAAAGGGTGTGTGTGTGTGTATGTGTGTGTGTGTTAGCTTGTCCCCAAACCTTTTATGCAGTTTAGCTTCACTAACTTTAGGAATACGAGTGCTACACAGTTACCCCCAAGACTATTTGAAGGTTTAATTATTTACAGTCATTTTACATTGACTTTAGTTTTGGGATTATTGAATAATGCATTATTGAGTTTAATGGAGTCAGCCTCTCTGACGGAAGATACTAAAGGCCGAATGAAACAAAAACTGAAATGTGCTGTGCAACATGTACGGAACTAAGTGAGTGTGAAAGAACATTAAGGTCACTATCTGGGCTCATGGAAGCCAAACACATTTTCTTTTAAAGGTTTTATTTATTTGACAGAGAGCACACAATCAGGGGAGCTACAGGCAGAGGGAGTGGGGGAATCAGGCTCCCCGTGCCGTGGAGCAAGGAGCCAAATGTGGAGCTTGATCTCAGAACCCTCAGATCATGACCTGAGCTGAGGGTGATTACTTAGCCGACTGAGCCACCCAGGTGCCGCAGGCAAACACACTGTATATGAAAGCTGGTTCTGAGGACCTATGTGATCCAGGGTACAAGCAAAAACTCCAGGTAGCCTTGCAGACTTTCAAGGCACAGACCTGGTAAGACCAAAGCCAAGTTCTCAAACAGTGAAGAGGGACCCAGGTAACATATGAATTATACATGGAACGACAGAAAATTTCATAAGTTTCATAAGTGATGAAAAGGAGTAGGAAAATAGGATGGCAGACCTGAAGGACCAGGAGGATGGAGGGGTCTTCTGAGCTAGTAGGTGGGGAGGGGCTCTGGACACACCTTGTTCAACTGTCCCCTCCCTCACCCTCAGAAACTCTTTGTGACAGTGCTCTGTGATGTAAGCCTGGGGAGGATATATATTCAGCGTGTGCACAGTATAGGCTGTCTTGTGATTTAGACTATGGATTTCCAACACTGGAATGTTCTCTCATTTATGAATAGCGATACCAAAACATGTCTGAGCTCTGGCTCAACATGTTGGGAGATTGATCCCAACTTCACCTTCCTGTGTGGTTTGGGATTGCTCCTTCTGTTCCTGTGCTACCTGGTGGGGATTCCATTTCCAAATTGGAAAATCAAAACTACCCAAAAGGTAAGAAAACCTTGGAGGGGGGGGGGGGAACTCAACATGGATTATTATGGTTTCCATTTCTAATCCCAAATCTTATTCCTTTTTTTTTTTTTTTAGATTTTATTTAAGACGAAGAGAGCACAAGTGCGGTAGAGGGGCAGAGGGAGGGCAAAACAGGGAGTGCAATGTGGAGCTAGATCCCAAGACCCTGGAACCCTGACCTGACCCCAAGGCAGACACTTAGCCAACTGAGCCATCCAGGAGCCCTAATCCCAGGTTTTAAAAGGAGTTTGGTAGAGTGGGAGAAACACCTAAAATGGGAAGTCTTAAGAGAACAGACATTCACTCCTCTAGGAAAAGAGGCCTGGGCAGGGGTAAGTGTTAAGAAAGTACTAGGGGTTCTAATTGAAACTACAGTCTATCTGGGTATGGTGGTGGTTCTTGGATAAGATCCCAAACTCAGGGATTCTGTAGTCCTGGATTGGGTTATTTTGAGAGGATGGGGTCTGTGTAAGAGAACAAAGTTTCCCAGCACTCGACCATATCAAGTCACATTCCCATGTCCAGCATCACTCGATCAAGCCTTCCTTCATGCTGAGCTGATCAGGAGAACACTGCTAAGCCTCTGAGAAGACAGTGAGGTCGGAGCTATGACCTAGTTTACAGGGTCCTACCTGAGGCAGCACAGGTGTGACTGTTGGGCTTCCTTTTCTATGTCCTCAATGAACAAAGGAATTCTGATTGGGAATACCAAGTGTGGACCTCCTAGACAAAGTCGTCCCCTGGGTTTTCTAAGGAGTAAATATTGACAACATTTTATCCTCTTTAAAACTGAAAAAAGCAAGGAACACAAAGTTCTACTTAAGTCCTAGAATTCTTGCATAAAGGACATTTCCATTTCTGAGAGAAGAGTAAGACATGGATCCCAACCCCCCTCATTGTTCATTTTTCTTCTAGCATCAGGGCAGAGCCAAGAGAAGGAGGAAAGGAGGGACACTGGAAGGTAAGGTTCTGCCTATTCCACCTGAGCTCTCTCCAAGGCTGATCCTTGCTGTCCTCTCCATGAGGGCCCGGTCCATGAACTCTGAGGATGCGAGCTTCTAGATACATTCCCTCAGAGGAGAGGCTCATGGAAATGTAGCCAGAGTGCAAAACCCTTCTCAGATCCCTGCTCTGACCATTACTGAGCATGAAGCAGTGATGGATCTGGACGAGTGCTTCCCACTAGGTGGCCATGTGAGATGACGAGTCAGAACTTCTGTCTCCTGACTTTGTGAAAGCTCTCTGACATCATGGACCTTCAGGAGTCTTCCCTGACCTCTCTGCTTCATAGAGGTGGTCTGATCATCACATGGATAATTTACATGAAAGCTAGATTACTAACCAGCTTCACATCACTGGCCATTTGCCCTCATCTATTGATTGTTGGGGCTTTCAGAGTCCAACATCCCAAGGCTGTCCTATAAGGGGACTCCTGGATTAATACCTATGTTTCTGCTTTCACTATATAACACAGTCTCCTGTTTCCCCAGATGGCAGATGGTACCAACGGGAAGTGGAGGAGGCCCGGAAGCTGATCTCGATTTTAAGAAGGTGACCAGTTTTCCCCCTTGATCCTATTGCCTCTTAGAGCAGGTTTTATGCAATTGCAGGATTCACTGCAGTCTGTCATAGCCATGGGGTGGGGGAAGCCATAGGAACAGATATTGGGGTGAATGCTACTGAGTACACTGCCAGGTCATAAAAGTGGGGCATTGTGAAGGGATAGCAGGCTTCAGGTGGCCCCTCCCTTGTCAGGTCTGCATGGCCGCCTCCCCTTGTTCTGGTCCTGGCTGCAGTTTTTTACCTCCTGTCTCCTGCAGCCCCCTCGGCCGGCATCATGATACCATCCACTTTCGTCAACTGTTATGTCCAGACCCCTCCTGTGAGATATGTAACAGCACATCTGCTGAGATCGATCGGCTGCTGTTCCTGCAGGCTCTGGAAGATTCTACTCCCTTGGCTTCCACAGCTTCTGTGACTTCTTCATCATTCACTCTCTCCACTGACTTCTCAGCAGTCCCTCCAGGAGAGCTAATACCAGCTTCGCTGTCTGAGTCTTCCCCACCACCTGCCTCCATCTTCTCACCTAACCCAGTGATCCCTGTGGCTGATTTCTTTCCACCCTCACCACCGGGTGATTCTGTGCCACCAGAGCCCTTTCCTCCCTTGGATTCCAAATTCCCAATGGACCATTTCCCAGCCCAGCCCCCTGCCTTTCCACCTCCTGTCCCACCCCATCATGCCCATACAGTGGACCGTAGCGTCCAAACAGAGACAGTGTCTCTAAATACCCTTTCCCAAGATGTCAGCCCCTTACCGGAGTTGTGGGAGCAGTGTCCATATCCTACCACCTCGGAAGAGGGCCATTTACAGCAAACCCCCATCCAGTTCTTCTGGGGTCTCCAAACTCCAAGTGGGTCCTTCTTCCCTGCTGCCTCCCCAGAGCAGGAATCCCCAGGAGTTCCCCATCCACTTCCTCCATCCTTGCCTCAGAACCCGCCTCAACTCCTGCCTCAAACCCAGCCCCTACCTCTCCCTCATGTCCAGCCCCAGGCCCACCTTCAATCCCCACTCCCAATCCTGCCATCTGGTCCTCTACCTGACATCAAAATCTGTGGAGCTTGTTTCCACAGACCTCAAAATGAGTCTGAGAGTCTGCCATCAACAGAAATGGAACATCTAGAATCGAACGTGTTGCAGAAGATACAGAAACGTGTGTGGGGTTTACCCACTATAGTCCAAAGATCCCAGGAGGACTACTGTTCTTCTGCGTCTAACCCTTGTTTCAGCCACAAGGCCACCAAGGCTCATGCTGCAGTTTCTGTCCCCCCTGGGCAGTTTCCTCTGAATGAAGAGCTTCGGAGAAAACTGGAGTCTCATCTTGAAGACAGGCTCATCCTACACCAGAGGGGCCTAACCCGCAGGATCTATGAGTCTCTAGCACTGACTCTTCCACAGCTACCTGAGTCTCAGCGCCATGGTGGACGCTCGTCAATCTCTAATAAGAGTCCGATCAGAAGGAGTATGTCAAAAAGCGTCTATGTGGAGCTCCCAGAAGTTCTGCTAGAGGAGAGTTCCTGCAAAGATGACCTGGACAAGGATCAGGGACACAACACCGAGAATGATCTGGAGAAGGATCAGGGACACAACACCGAGAATGATATGGGGTATGGTTCTGACCAAGAACATAGCCCATCCGTGAAAAACTCGATGGTGGCTGTGGAGACTACGGGACAGAGACAACTTAATGCTGTGAAAACTCTCCATAATTCATGGCACTCCGTGGAGCAGACATCACTCACTTCTAACAAATCCCAGAAAGAAAGAAGACAGGGAAGTTTGCCACCATCACAGGTTGAGGATGACTCCCTGAATAACTTCCAGGAGCTTCCCCTTGTTACACCTACGGCAGCACAGACGCTGGAAGATCATATTAAAAAGCTTAATAAGAGGGTGACTTGGGGCCTTCCCCCTAGGGTCCTTGAATCCATACAGCACTTTAAATACAAAGAGTTTAATGGAAGCTTGACATCACTCCGTGGACACAAAGCAGGAACAGCAAATTCAGCCCCCATCCCCGATCATCCTTTCCCTGCCACCTCAACTGCGGGCAAGGAGGAACAAAGAATTTTGAGGCCATTAGCCTCTAATATAACCCATCAGACTCCTACATCTGTCCAACGTGACTCCATAGGCAACAGATGGCCCCCAAGGCCGCCTAAAAGGCAAGGTGCACTCAGACGGCCTACAAGGCAAGGTGTGCTCACATGGGAGCCAAAGGTCAAAAGTGCAAATGCCGATACTGGAAGGGGACAGTAACCAGGCATAAAGGGGAAGCAGCCAGAACCTGGTGGTGTGCCCACAGAGTAAATATTTCTCTAGTAACATGTTGTCTGTTCTGTGTACTGTCTTGGGAGCAATGGTTTTGGGCAAATCAGTTCAGCCGTTATTGATTGCTTCCTTCATCTTCTAAAAGGTGACCAATCTCCTGGACCTCTTGGGAAATATGTATCATGTGCCCCCGAAAGCCCCCAAAGCCCATTCTCCCTCTGATGGGCTCTCTCTCCTGTCCCATGGCTTAGCCTTCCTGAAAATATACAGTAGCTCACACCTCTCCCCCTGAATGCTTTACACCCTTTACAGTAAGTCTTCTATATCGGAGGAGAATCAAAGACAGGTATAGCTTTCAGAAAATAATGATTAAGACACTGATGTTTCTTCACTGTTACTGTGTTAGCTTAATTATGACTTAGAAGTCAGTGATCAGAGGATCCCACAGGTGGATGAACTCTGAGTGGGAGTGTTTTCGGGGGATGGGGTGTTGTTCTTGGGCTGGTTGGGTCACTTAGCTGTTAGTGATAGGAATGTTGACAAGGCAGCTACCACCTTCCAGGATAAGACACCTTTGATGAAATGAAAAGTTGAAAGAGAAACCTTGCTGGTAGAACAGAAGTTTATGTCTAATCATCCCCTTCTCAGGACTCTGTCCTGCTTCCCTCCTTCCTCGTCTGATCCAGGCACCACCACTTTGAGGCAGACTGGAATCTGGCACAGCCTACTGATGCCTTATACCAAAAAGTCATGGCTCTGTTATTTGAGTATGCAAGCAATACCTGCAGGCTGTCAGGCATGGCATCCCCTTTGGGGGAAGGTGATCTTGGTGCCTGCCTTCCATCCACACACGATGACAATATATAAGATACGGCCTTTACTATGGCTAGGATGGCGGTATGCCACCTTCAATATTCACGGCCTTAGCGGAGCCATGGTAGCTCTTCCCCAGAACACGTGCAACTTATGAACCAGAGGTGAATTCTAGACTGTGTACCAGGATACAGATGTTTGGGGGCTTACCATGGAACTCCATGGAATGCTTTAGTTTGGGGGGGGGGGTCCATGATGGCACACATTCCCACATTTAAAACAGGGCTCTGTAGGGAGGGCAACTCCATCTCAGACTGGGACTCAAAATGGGGTGAGTGTGCTAGAGAACACCTGAGGTAGTCTTCTGGACAGTCTCAGGACTGCTCAGTGCTAAAACAAAAAACCAGTTGTCAGAGGGTTTTGAAGGGACAGGGTGTGGGAGGCTGGGGGGACCAGGTGGTGGGTATTAGAGAGGGCATGGATTGCATGAAGCACTGGGTGTGCTGCAAAAATAATGAATACTGTTATACTGAAAATAAATAAAAAGTTAAAAAAAAAAAAGTTGTCCATTATCTCTCTCACTACCACACTTGTACACTTGTAGCTTCTTGTCCAGGTTATCATTGACCCTACACTATCTGAATGTTGGGGGTCAGAGAAAGAATGCAGATTTGATGCTGTGGAGGCCCTGAGTGGGACAATAGGTGGGAAGGGGCCCCGGGCAGGGAGCCTGAAGAGGTGAGGAGGGGGTGCAGGAGACTCTAACATCTATGCGGACAGACCAGCCAGTAATCCAGCCTGCCGGTTCCTACATAATCTCATTTTAGAGTCCATTATGGCCAATCCAGTGCACTTCTTGCAACCCTGTAGAGCTCATTACTGGGAATACTTCTGGAATCAGAATCCTATAGTTTGACATTCTGTCCCTCTGCCTCATGCCCCTGTCCTTCCAGCTTGTATGTCCCTGTTAATTTTTCTACTCACATCATTCACCTTCCACTTCTTGCCTATCCAGCAAGGGCTTGTTCTTCCTTTCCTCACTCTCCAAGGTACAACTGATGGCTTGTTGGTTAGTAACCAACATGTAAAAACCACCAGTCCAGCATAGGAAATAGAGTCCATGGTACTGGAGCAGCGTTATCTGGTGACATGTGGTAGCTGCAGTTGTGGTGAGCACAGCAGAGCATAGAGTTGCATACCTGACACTAATGTGATATTGCATCAGCCATTCTTTAGATAAAACAAAACAAAACAAAACAAAATAAAACAGGCTCTAGTACAAATGGACAACCCGATCTAATCCCTTTCAGTCCTTTCTGCCTGAAAAAATCTTGTCTCTCTTCCTTTTTTAGAAATGCCTTTCTGTATGTAATTGATTATTGTTGGATTAAATCTCCCATGTCAAAACTGAGTCTAATCACAACTCAGTCTACTGATGCCACATGAAATTCAGCCCCAGCACTACCTGGAAATCATTCATTCATTCCACATATATTTATCCAAGACTTATTAACTTGAACAAAATAAATGGAGTTAGGTCACTATTTCCTTAGTACATTCTCTCCTCAGTGTACTCAGATCTAATTTATTTTATTTGACAGAGAGCAAGGGCACAATCAGAGGGAGTGACAGAGGTAGAGGGAGAAGCAGGCTTCCTACCAAGCAGGATCAGGACTCAATTCCAGGACACCCGGGTCATCACCGGAATCGAAGGCAGATTCTTAACCGACTGAGACACCCAGGTGGCCCTCAGATCTATTTCAAATTTCCTTTACTTTCCTCAAACTTAGGCCATCTTCACTTGCCCAGCGGATGTGCTGGATCAGAGCTCACAGAAGAGCAAGAAAGTAGTGATTGAGCCTCTCACAAAACAAAACAAACCCAAATCCTTTCAAAAAAGTCTCCCCATTCTTCTTTTTCCTCTTCCTTCCTGTTATACGAAAAGAGGTTTCCTTCCCAATCTCAAAGGAAATATACTTTCTGAGATGTCTTTATTCAGAGAGCTAACTTCTGGTCTTGATGGACTGATCCACCCTTGCCAGGTCTCCTTCTGACCCCTCCTCCCTCTCCCTTTGAGGCACCCAACATCGTTGTTTTTTATTTAATGGTTTTACTACATCTATTTTTTTTTTTCTTTTAATGGCTTGTACTACAGAAACATGTCCAAGAGCACATATAACAACATGACTTCGCACATATCTGCCACCCAACTTGTACTGTTATCATTGGGCGGGTGAAGTGCAAAAGCCCCTTTAAAACACCTTGCCTAGGGAAGCAAGGGCAAAAATGAACTATTGGGATTTCATCAAGATCAAAAGCTTTTGCACAGCAAAGGAAACAGTTAACAAAATCAAAAGACAGCTGACAGAATGGGAGAAGATATTTGCAAACGACATATCAGATAAAGGACTAGTGTCCAAAATCTATAAAGAACTTAGCAAACTCAACACCCAAAGAACAAATAATCCAATCAAGAAATGGGCAGAGGACATGAACAGTCATTTCTGCAAAGAAGACATCCAGATGGCCAACAGACACATGAAAAAGTGCTGCATATCACTCGGCATCAGGGAAATACAAATCAAAACCACAATGAGATATCACCTCACACCAGTCAGAATGACTAAAATCAACAAGTCAGGAAATGACAGATGCTGGCGAGTATGCGGAGAAAGGGGAACCCTCCTACACTGTTGGTAGGAATGCAAGCTGGTGCAGCCACTCTGGAAAACAGCATGGAGGTTCCTCAGAATGTTGAAAATAGAACTGCCCTATGACCCAGCAATTGCACTACTGGGTATTTACCCTAAAGATACAAACGTAGTGATCCAAAGGGGCACGTGCACCCGAATGTTTATAGCAGCAATGTCCACAATAGCCAAACTATGGAAAGAACCTAGATGTCCATCAACAGAAGAATGGATCAAGAAGATGTGGTATATATACACAATGGAATACTATGCAGCCATCAAAAGAAATGAAATCTTGCCATTTGCGACAAGATGGATGGAACTAGAGTGTATCATGCTTAGCGAAATAAGTCAAACAGAGAAAGACAACTATCATATGATCTCCCTGATATGAGGAAGTGGTGATGCAACATGGGGGCTTAAGTGGGTAGGAGAAGAATCAATGAAACAAGATGGGAATGGGAAGGAGACAAACCATAAGTGACTCTTAATCTTACAAAACAAACTGAGGGTTGCTGGGGGTAGGGGGGTTGGGAGAAGGGGCGGTGGGGTTATGGACATTGGGGAGGGTATGTGCTTTGGTGAGTGCTGATTCACAGACCTGTAACCCTGGGGATAAAAATACATGTTTATAAAAAATAAAAAATTAAAAAAAAACAAACACCTTGCCTTCCATCTCTGAGACATATGCTATGCGTCCACGTCGAAGCCCTCAAATTTCTTTGATATTTATCACCTTTGCTACACACTTATTCACAACAGATGTATGGAACTTGGTGTTAAAAAGGCCCTGGGCTTTAGAGGGTTTGGCAATCAGTTCTGCTCTGCCTTATAGTAAACGCTGAGGAGCCATCTGAGTGAATTCCTCAACCCCACAGAAGAAGTAATCTTACAGAGCAAATTAAGGGCAGAATTTCACTGTCCCTTAATCACTCGGTAACTGTAATATGTAAAAAGCATAAAAGAACACTTTATATGTTGTTAAAGGCTTGACATTGTGTGCTTTCAAATATTTAGAAGAAAAATTTGCCATGTTACTGTTTAAATAAGCTACTGTGTATCACCTTAAATGAAATAGACCAAACACCCCCCTCTTTCCAAAATTCCATTAAGAGTTAAAGATTAGATGAAAACGGCTCAATATCATTAACCATCAGGAAAATGCAAATCAAAATCAATATTTAGCAAAACTTCACACCTACAACGCTGGCTAAAATCAAAAAGAATACAAATGTTGGTGGGAATGTGGAGAAATTAGAACCCCCATGCAATGTTGGTGGGAATGAAAAACGGTGCAGCCAATTTGGAAACAGTGTGGCAGTTGATCAAAAAGTTCAACATAGAGTTAACATAAGACCCAGCAATTCCACTTCTCGGCATATACTCCCCAGAAATGAAAACATGGGTCTACACAAAAACTTGTAAACAAATGTTTATAGCTATCTTATTTATAAGGTCAAAAGATGGAAACAATTCAAACATCCATCAACTGAGAAATGGGTGAATTAAAGATAACATATTCCTATGATACAATATTTTGGGGAATAAAAAAGACCAAGCTATGCCACTACAGGGATGAACCTTGAAAACATGCTAAATGAAAGAAGCCAGTCACTAATAACCACCTATGTCTCCATTCACATGAAATATCCAGAATAGGGAAATGTAGAAGCAGAAAGGAGTTCATTTTAGAGCTGGAGGGAGGAGGGCAGAGGAGAATAATAGCAAAAGGTTTCAAATTTGTTTCTCTTAAATCATGACAACATTTTAAAATTGATTGTGGTGATGCTTATACTGAAATTCAAGGAATTATACATGTTAAATGGATGAATTTTATGGCATGTGAGCTGTATTTCAATAAAGCTGTTAAAACAAAGGATTTAAAAATAAATGCTTATTGATGACAAGAAGAGGAGCATAAAGGCCAAAAGTTGTCAACACATTTTTTGGAAGATGGAAATCTGGTGGAGGACTGGTAACTGACTAGCAGAGCAAAGTACTGGCAAATCAATTCACACCGCAAAACCCAGAAGAGGAGCAACCTGGTGGCACTAGAGAAAAAGGAAATTAGGTGTTCCATGTTAGTAAGCAATGTTGATGTTGAATTTTTGTTCTTTGTTTTTTGTTTTATATTGCATATAATTTCTAAAAATTTTTTTTTGAGTGGGGGTGCTCTTTTCCAATTTTGTAAAACCTTGTTGAAATGTTAGCACGTTTCAAACGTGCAGAGAAGATCCCACATTTCTTGCATTGGACAGAACTTGAGACAACTGTTTTAAAGTTGGCATTGCACACATCTGGGGCTGGGGTATGGTGGAGGCAGTAGCTTCTGGAATCAAAGCCAGAAATCTCAAAGGTTGGGTTAAATTAATTTTTAAAATGTATTTGAAAATAAAGTTGTGGAAAAGTTGCATAGATGGAAAAGCCATGGATGGTAAAGCCATATACACTTTATCCAGATGTACCTATTAAGATTTTGACCTGTTTACAATCTCTCTCTCCTTTTCTCCTTCCCCTTCTCTATATATAGGAAGACAGATATATGCATATGAAAATGATGCATATATTCTTGAATATTTGAGAGTACAATTCATGCATCACACACATTCTCCCTGAATATTTCATAGTGTATTTCTTATGAAAAAGAATATTCTCTGACAGCACATTTATCTCCTTTGGTAAATTTCACGTTGATGTAAAACTTAACTATTCTCCCACTCAAATTCCATTTTATCAATTTATCAAGTAATGTCCTGTGTGTGTGTGTGTGTGTAAACCTCCTTACAGGATTTAGGCTAGAATCATATACATCCAGTTGCTGTATATCTTTAGTTTCCTTTAATTGGGATCAGTTTCTCAGCCTCTTTTAGAACAAGGGCAGGTTTGAAAAATCAATTTGATGTGCCATATTTATAAGCTCTTCTTACCTGGAAATTTTTTTGGGTGGAGCTTATCTTGCTCAGACTTTGAAGGATGTTTGTATAGTTGTGAGTCCTGGGGGCCTATTTAAAAACAATTCCAGAAATTCAAAGATGTGTGGAGGGATTTTTCTTAACAGACATATGTCCTGTAGTCAAGGGAGGGTATGTGAAGTGGGGCGGGCTAGAAGTCTACTTTCCTTTGGGAGGGACAATGGTGGAGCTGTGGATTCAGTTTAAGAGCGGAAAATAAGGCTGTCATTACTGGCAAACCCTCCTCATATGGAAGGGAAAGGATTGGGTGTCTAGGGCCAACACTGATTCATTCAAGTCAAGTAAGAAAATGATACAGGGCTTAATTTCAACAGTTTATAATCTGAATAATGAAGCTGTAAGGGTTCCAACTATTAAATGACTAGGTAGCATGGGTAGAAGAAATAAATACATATAACCATCAACAAAAATGACATTATCATTTCACATTGGTAGAGATGACAATAAGGTATTTTGGTGAAAAGGTAGAAGCTATCTAGGAAAAACAGTTTTCATGGAAGAAATAAACATAGGTGTCATTCAAAACACCAAAAGGTATTGCTAGGTATAGTTACAGTTGTGCTCATTAGACATTAAGCTAGAGGAGCCCACCTCCTAAATCAAGAGAGTTTGGTCTGCTGTGATGCAGCACCCTTGCTGTGTAAAATAAAGGAACCTTTAAAAATGTTGGGGGGAAAAGGGGGACTTGACATAGAGGGAAGAGGGAGCTGCAGGGACAGACACAATACATGTGGAAGAGAACCTGTAGGGCATGAATAACCCAAGAGGGATTTGGGGAAATGAAAGAATTACTAAAGTTTTTAAGTTGTTTGCCTCAGCTCCATGGGTGTGTTGTGCCCTTGTCATCCTCTTTGTCATGCTTTCTGTTCCTTGGTACAGGCTATTCTGCTTTCTTGTGCTTTTTAGTGAACTTTTGAATACTTTTTGGTATTCAGTACTTTTGGATACTTTTGAGGAGCTATGGGGGTGGGGCTGCGGCTGAGTCTATTTCTGGCTTCATACAGGGAAAGATGCATGAGGGAGAGCTGCAGCTGAAGGCAGAGTAGATCTTGAGGGTGTAAATCCCAGGGTAGAGCAAAGCTTCAGAGACGAATTGCAAAGCTTCAGAGACCGAGAACATTTCACTAAGGTAAATATATGATATGTGACTAGGTGGAGCAGGAAGGTAGGCTGGAGGCATCTAACATACCAGGAAGGATGGACACATCTGCTGGGCTGGATAGTGGGGGAAGGGTTGCATGTGAGTTTCTCTCTCCTGTGTTGTCCCCTCCCCAGCACTCAGGAACCTTTGGTGTCTGTATTAAAGCCCTGTGATGTGGGCCTGGAACTCTAGTCTACCACATGGATTCTCCATGCCCAGCTGCCTGAGGCAGGAGTGCACTTGCAATGATGTGAACCATCTTTGTCTGAGAAGCCTTACTGCACCATGGCTGAACTCCAATTACACCTGCTTAGTCTTCCCATCCTTGCCTTCCTGGGTTGGGTGGGGCTCCTTCTTCTGGTGCTGAGCTACTGAAAGAGGAAACTATGTTTACCAGTACTTTGGAAACAGCGATGTCAATCAGGTAATTAGAGTCCCTCAGAGATACTAAATCTTTCTTTTCAAATAGATGAATTAAAAACAACTTCCAAATGATGCTTTTGCTGAATCTTACAAATTTTAAGTAGTTTATTTTATATTTCATTTCATTTCATTTTATTTTATTATTTTATTTTATTTTTTATTTTATGAGTCTCTATGCTCAGTGTAGAGCCCAAGACAGGGCTTGAATTCATGACCCTGAGATCAAGACCTGAGCTGAGACCAAGAGCCAGATGCATACCGATTGAGCCACCTAAGTGCCCCTTCAGTTGTATTTTAATTTTCATTTGGTTTAAAATATTTCTTTCCTTTGGAGTCTCCTTTCATGGCCTGAGTATTAGTTGTGTGTCACTTAATCTAATCTAAACATATTGGGATTTCCAGTTCTCTTTCTGTAGTTGATTTCTAGTTTAAGTCTACTAGGGTCTGAAAACATACTTTGTGTGATTTCTATTTTATATTTGTTAAGGTGTGTTTTATGGCCCTCAATATAGTCCATCTTAGCGAACGTTCCATATGAGCTTGAGAAGTATGTGTATTCTGTGGTTGGATGAGGTATTCTATAAATGTCAATTAGAGCAAGTGCTCTAATTGTTTGGGGCAACTGTATCTTTACTGGTTTTCTGCCTGCTGAATCTGCCCATTTCTGAGAAGGGTTGTTGAAATCTCCAACAATAACAGTGGATTCATCCGTTTTTTCTTGCAATTATGCCAGTTTTTTGCCTCACATATTTTGACACTATGTTCTTACATGTGTACCTGTTAAGGAGTGTTCTGTCTTCTTGGAGAATTGCTGTCTTTGTTGTTATGCAATGCTCTTCTTTACCGCTGATAATTTTCCATGTTGTGAAGTTTGCTTTGTCCAAAATAATAGAATTATTCCTATTTTCTTTTCATTAGTGTTAGCATGAGACATTTTTCTCTGTCTCTTTCTTTTTAATCTATCTGTATCATTATATTTAAAGTGAGTATTTTATAGACAAGATATAATTAGGTCTTGTTTTTTTTTTTAATGTGCTCTGACAGTCTCCTCTTTTAATTGGTGAATTCAGACTACTTCCATTTAGTGATTTCATTTATTTAATTTTTAAGATTTTATTTATTTATTTGACCAAGAGAGGGAGCACAAGTAGGCAGAGCAGGAGACAGATGGAGAGGGAGAAGCAAGCTCTCCACTGAGCCAGGAGCCCCATACAGGACTCAGTCCCAGGACCTTTGAATCAGGACATGTGCAGAAGGCAGCCGCTTGACCTACTGAAACACCCAGGTGCCCCAAGTGATTTTTATATATAGTAGGATTAACATCTCTACCTTGTCCGTACTATTTGCTATTCATTATACCTATTCTTCACCTCTTTTTCTATCTTTTCTGGTTTTAAAAAAGCATTACATATAATTCTATTTTCTCACTTTTGTTAGTCAATCACTTATTCTCTGTTTAAAAATATTTTAGTGGTTGCCCTAGAGTTTGTAATATATATTTACATCTACTCTAAGTCCACTTTCATATAAGAACTACTCTAAGTCCACTTCATAGATAGTGCAGGAGTGTCCAATTCCTCCTGTCCCTTGTACCACTGATGGCATTCATTTAACTTATCCATATACTATAATCACCCGACACACTGTCATTGTTATTATTAGGTCAACTGAGAATAAGATGAATGAAAGTTTTATTTGATCCTCATTCATTCCTTCTCTTCCTTTCCTTTATGTAGATCTGAGTTATTTTCTTTCTCGACAAAGAACTTCTTTTAACATTTATGGAAGGCAGATATGTTGCTGATGAATTCCTTGTTTTTATTTTCCTAAGTTTTTATTTCTCTTTTACTTTTGCAAGATAATATCACTAGATATAGAATTTGGGATTGGTGTTTTTTTTTTTCTTTCAACACTAAACATTTTACTCCAATCTCTTACTTTCATGGTTTATGATAATAGATCTTAATTCTTATGTTTTCTCTCTCTAGAAGTAGGGTTTTTATTTACCTCTGGATTATTTAAAATTTTATATTTTGTTTTCATACAGTTTGAATATGATATGTTCAGGTATAGACCTTTTTAATATTTCCCTGCTTGGTGTACTCTGAACTTCTACAATGTATCGCTAACCTGTCATTATCTTGGAAAATCCTTGGTCATTATTACTTAAAACCTTTTTTCTGTTCTTTCTTCTTCTGGTCTTCCAATTACATATCTATTATACAGTTTGAAACACAGTTCTCGGATATTCTAGATTTTATCATTAAGAAAATTATTTTCCTCTCTGTATTTCAGTTTAGAAAGTTTCTACTGACATTTATGCAGACTCACATATTCTCTCCTTAACTTTATGCAACCTACAGAGGAGTTAATCAAAGGCATTCTTCATTTGTCATACTGCTTTTGTTTTCTAACATTTCCTTTTGATTCTTTCATAGAATTTCCCTTTCTCAGCTTACATGCATCATCTGCTTTCATATATTGTCTACCTTTTCAAGTAGAGCCCTTAACATAATAGTCATGGTTATTTTAGCTTCTTTGTATGAGTATTCTGAAATGTATCATGTCTGAATGTACATCTGATGCTTAGTTTGTCTTATCAGTTTGCTTTTCCCTGCCTTTTAGCATGCCTTGTAATTTTTCTTTGAAAGCCAAACATAATGTATTGGGTAATGGGAACTGAAATAAAGAGACCTTTAATATGAAGTCTTATGCTAATCTGGTTAGGTGTTAGGGTGTCTTTAATATTTACTGTAGCTACACATATCAGAGGCCACAGTTTCCTCTATTGTCCTTGTTTTTGTCTCCCCTAGTGTCTTTAGTTTCCCTAAATCTCTCTAAATAAAACCTGTACCTTGCTGCTCTTTTTAGCTATGATCCTGTTCCTACACAGAGCTGTCAATACGGTAGTAAGGTGTCAGGGGAGGTGAGATGATTAATCATTCGTCTTTTAATGGTCTTATGTTCCTGGATTGTGATGTTCACTAATATTTCAAAGATTTCTGTTTTGTTTTCTACCACTCTATAGATGAGAGAGGAAAGCTAGAGGTAGCTGCTGTAGTTGGGTAATTTACCTTCTCCCATGGGGCATAAAGCTCTGATAGGCTTTTCCCTGCTGAGCAGGCTTCTGTTATGGAAAACACACTGGGAATAATTCACAATGTTTTCAAAATGGGTTACCTTTCTCCTTTCTCTCAGACACTACACTCCCCTGCCAGAAACAAGAGCTTTTTTTTTTTTTTCTTTGTAGTTTACTATGAGAACAAGGTGGGGTTCCTGGTAATATAAGCCATAAATAAATGGGAGGCCCCATTGGTTGTGACTCTGGGAGTTTCTCACTCTCAAACTAGCCCATATGCATCCTCCAGCAATTTGTCAAAGTGTCTGTTTAAGTTTTGTACCAGGAGAGCACTGTTGAGCCTCCAGCGTCTTCTGCTTCAAGTAAGTGAATCTTAGGTATGATTTTCTGCACTGAAACTCTCAGAAGATTTGAGGTAGTGGATTGCCACTATGATTCCAAGAAATGTCATTGATTTTTAGTCTGTTCAGCATTTTACATCTTTCATGGACTGAAGCGATGACTCCCAAGCTTTTAAAATGTTATATCTGGAGCCAGAAGTTGCCCTTCAGAGAATGGCTCTTTATTTTCCTGTTCCTCTTCCCACATTTCTAAATGAGTTTGGTAGGGTCAGAGAAACACCTAAAATGGGAAGTCTAAGGAAATAACAGACATTAACTCCTCTAGGAAAGGAGATCTGACAGGGCGAAGGATTAAGAAAGTACTAATGTTGGGGCGCCTGGGTGGCTCAATGGGTTAAAGCCTCTGCCTTCAGCTCAGGTCATGATCCCAGGTCCTGGGATTGAGCCCCGCATCGGGCTCTCTGCTCAACAGGGAGCCTTCTTCCTCCTCTCTGTCTGCCTCTCTGCCTACTTGTGATCTCTCTCTGTCAAATAAATAAATAAAATCTTTAAAAAAAAAAAAAAGAAAGTACTAATGTTTCCACTTGAAACACATAGTCTATTTGTGTATGGTGGTGGCTCTAGGATAAAATCCCAAACACAATGATTCTGCAGTTCTGGATTGGGTTATTTCAAGAGTATGATGTCTGTGTAAGAAAACAAATTTTCCCAAGTCTTGATCATGAGTCACATTCCCATGTCAAGCATCACTCAATCAAGCCTGCCTCCACGTTCGGCTGATCAGAAGAACAGTGCTGAGCCTCTGAGAAGAGACTGGGGTCTGAGTTATAGCCTAGGATACAGGGTCTACCTAAGGGAGCACAGATGTGACTGTCGGGATTCAGTTTGTATGTCCTCATTGAGCAAAGAACTTCTGGTGAGAACATCGAGTGTGGACCTCCCAGACAAAATCCTCCTTTGTTTTTCAAAATAAAACCTTAAAAATTGAGAAAAGCAAGGAACACAAAGTTCTATAAATTACAATATAGTCCTGATGTTCTTGGATCAAGAATGTCTCCATATCTGAGAGAAGAGTGAAAGATGAGTCCCCACCCTTCATTCTTTCCTTTTCATTCTAGCATCAGGGAAGAGCCAAGAGGAGGAAATGTGGGACTCTGAAAGGTAAGGTTCTCCCTATTCCACCTGAGCTCTCCAAGGCTGACCCTTCCTGTCCATTCTGTGAGGGCTCAGGTCCATGATCTCTGAGGATGCCAATTGCTAGATACATTCCCTATCAGAAAACAGAGCCCTCAGAGGAGAGGCTCGTGGAAACACAGAATGCAAAACCCTTCTCAGATTCCCTGCTCTGACCATGATGGAGCATGAAGCAGTGATGGATCTGAGCAATGGGTGCTGTGCAATAGGAGGCCATATGAGACACTAAGAGTCAGAATTTCTGAAGTTCTGAGACTTTCTGAAAAACCTGTGACATCATGGATACTCAACTTCCTCTTTAAGGTAACATTGACCTATGTTCCACATAAGGTGGTTTCCAGTATCACATGGGATAGATAATACATACAAAAGCCCATTGTGAATGATCAAATAATTTAAGTCTTATTATTATCATTGATCATGTGACCTTGTATCCTAATTCTTGGAGCTCTCCACATCCAATATACCAAGGATATCTTTAAAGGATACTCTATTCAGCCTCTTATAAGATCTCTTGCTTCTTCTTCATCATTCTCCTGGTTTCTCAGGGTAGAGAACTTGTCAGAAGTAGGGGAGGCAAGAAAGGTGCTTTGTATTCTGTAAAAGGTGAGTAAACATTACCTTCTTTCCTGTACCACTCTTTTAAGCAGAGACTATGTATTTCTAGGGCCAGGGAAGCCTGGAATTGACATGGGAAGGAACATTCTCAGAGTTAGAAAGTCTTGGGATGCTGGTGGGTGGGGGGCTACCTTTGCCAGACCAACCAGGGTCATATATGTTTGTTCTGGTCCTGGTTGCAGTTTTTTACCTCCTGTCTCCCACAGCCCCTAGGCTGGCATCATGATACCATCCACTTTCATCAACTATTACACACCCTTCTGTGGAGTGTGTAACAGCACAACTGCTGAGGTGAATTGGCTGCTGTTCCCAGAGGCCCTGGAAGATGCTACTCCTTCTCTGATCCCCTTGGTTTTATAGCTCCTGTGACTCACTCATCTTTCACTTCATCTCCTGACTTCTCTACAGTTGCTCCAGGAGACCTGATACCAGCCTCTTTGCCTGAGCCTTCTGCTCAATCCCCTCCATCTTCTCACCTAACCTAATGACCCCTTTAGCTGACTTTTTCTTACTCTCAGCCCTGGCCACTCCCTGTCACTAGAGCCAAAAGCCCAGGATTCTTTATTCCCAGAGAATCATTCCATACCTCTACCCCTTCCTTTGACTTCTTTACTACCATATGATGCTCAGACAACCAGAGGCCACTTTACCTCTGAATACCATCTCTGCTCTTGACCTCACCATTTCACAGGGTACCAACCTCTTACCAAATCTGTTTCAGACGGGGAATCCCACTGATGCATTTGCTTGTCATCATGTACCAGCAACTCCGTCTGTTTCACCACTGCCAGACTACCCTTTAACTGTGATTCAATCTAAATCGATTTCCATCTCATTGAAACCTGTTCCTGATAAGTCATCTCCAGATAACCCTGGTGGGTTGTCTACTTATGTCCCCACAATCAGAGGTAATGACTGCTCAAACCCATCAGGTTCAGAATTCTCCTATTGACAGGCCCATGCCAAGAACATGTTCCTTTCCTTCCCACATTATCACACTCCGATGTTCAGCAAGAGCAAGTTTACCTCCACCAACCAGAAACCTATTTCTGGAGAGACTGCTACTATGAACAAGGAGGCCAGTGGAATTTCTTTCCCTGGCCTTAACTTTCAGACTCTCTTGGAGAGATAAATTAAGAAGAGAATGGATTTCCAGATTTTAGAGAAGAAAGTAAAAGAGGAGGGGCCACTTTCCAAACAAATGTGG
Source organism: Mustela lutreola (assembly GCF_030435805.1). Lineage (NCBI taxonomy): Eukaryota > Metazoa > Chordata > Mammalia > Carnivora > Mustelidae > Mustela > Mustela lutreola. Next base: position 77,313,523 of record NC_081301.1, on the reverse strand, counting down.
TCAGAATACCAATGCACATCTTTAGGGAATTTGTTGCATCTGTTTGATGGACAGGTCACCACAGCCTCCAAAAGTGGCTGGAACAATGAAGGCAAACCAGAGCAGCTCTCTATTTATCAACAGCTCCTCTATGTCAAGGCTTTGGCAGAAAACTTGCATCAGATTTATAGCCAGCTCTTCTGGGGTCTTCCTTCTTTGCACAGTGAGTCCTTAGTAACCACTCTCCTGTTTTCTAGTAGTATTTCCCCACTAGAGTCTCACTTTGTCTTATTCAATGGAACTCATAATATTTCTGCCACCAAAATGAAAGCACCTCCACCACTTCCTCATTTGCAACCATTTCCTCTCCCCATTGTACATCCCCATTCCTTGCCTCAAACCCTGTCCACATCCCAGCCCCTAACTTTCACTAATGTGAACCACCCACGCCCATTTTCAATCCTGCCTCCTGATCATACCGCCTTCTTCATCCCAGATTAGGGACTGTGGAGTGTCTTTCCATAGATCCAAGAATGAATCAGACTCTCCTATCTTGACTAAAAATCAACACCTGGGAAGGCACATGTTGCAGAAGCAACAGGAAAGTTTGTGGGCTTTAGTCCCCATGTTCCAGAAACCTGAAGAAACCATTTGTCCTCAAGCTCCCAACCTTGCATTGGTTAGCCGGTCATCCCATGCCTATGTACCAGTCTCCATCTTTCCTGGCCATTTTCATATCATCTGTGAACCCCAGGAGACACTGGAGTTACATAGCCCAAGGAAGGTAATCCCACGCTGCTGCCTCCATGACTGTAGAAATCTAGACTCCCTAGCAGTGATGGAGCCTCAGCATACATTATCAGAACTCTCTCAGCAAAAAGGCAGACATGTTCACTTACAATTCTCTGAGTTCCAGGGCCATAGTAACAGGGATCTAACAAAGACTGAATTGAGTCTCCCCGGAAGTTTCCATGAGAGGGTCCAAACAACGTTCCAGCTAAGAAAAGATATGAGGAAGAATCTTGGGTATATCTTAAGAGAAGAGTCCAGAAGACAGCCCACAGAGGATCTCAGAATGCCACCTAGCGAGGGCTGCCTTGGAGACAACAAGGAACTGTGTGTTTCATTCAAGGAATCACTCGGGGAATGAATTATTGAATGTCTCGAGGAAGGACAGAGATCAGAATCAAATGAGAAATAATCTTAGTTTACATATGAGCAAGAACTTTTGGCAGATCACTGTGGGTAGGATTCCTATAGGTGTGTGTTATTCGTGGCTAGCTGATGTCAATACATTGCCTTTCTTTGGGAGTTCCCAGACTGCTACGGAAAACACAGATTCTAAAAAGACAATGGTGGGTAGGGTTTACTGCCAGAGCATCACTCTAGAGCATTCTTTTCTTGATCACAGTACACGACAGGTGCTAGTGGCCCATATTATTAGATTTCGCATGAGTGAGACAACCCCTCAGGGTTCTTGAATCCATAAGATTCTATATGTTGACAAAAGTCAAAACATGGCCTCTCCCCCAACTTGACTCTCACTCCTCAGCCATGCATATTTCTGCAGTGGGTTCCAAAGCTGAGTTTTTAAAACCCCTTGAGGGAAGCTCTAAACCTTTTCTGGGAAACAGGGTGAGAACAACAAAGTCGGTCCCCACTGCGGATCATCCTCTCCCCGCTATGTCATCTGTGGGCAATGAAGGACAGGGGGGCCTGAAGGCATCACACTCTGACACTGACCATAAGACTACAGAGTGTATCCAAATAGCTGAGTGGGGAAGCCAGAGTTTTTAGCCCCTTACACACAGCATCAGAGCTCAAGTGAGCCAGTGGGACTGGACAAGACAACACATGTGGCCCAGAGGTGCTCACAAGGCAAGATGGGGCTAGATATGAGTCAACGCATGAGAATGTGAGTTCCAGTAACAGAGTAGAAATTCAACAGGGCAAGGTGATGGTGGAGAAGAACTTAGAACATTTTGCTATGTCTAACCTTTCCAAGGATATAATTCGATACCGAGAAGCTCTGTATCCTTCAAACCCAGTCTTGGGACACCTTGACAACCAATGAGCTAGGAAGCTCCAAAATGACAAATGTCAACATGATTAAAGTAGATACTGCCCTGACCACGAACACCTCTCACCAAAAATACTGGTTCCCCAAGATTCTAAACTATCAGACCTGAAAAGACAGATCCTGAGTGAGTTAAAGTTTAAACTGGAGAGTGAGGAGCATAACCAGGCTCAAGGATGTCCCACTGACATGCTCCTTCCTTCAGAGAGCTTGACTTCTAAGGCTTCACTGACTCAGTCCCAGAGTGTGTGCAGCGGGGCCACAGAAGCATCCCAGGTGCTGCACGTCCAACTGTAGGATAGCAGAATTAGCATGGAGCAGATGCAGGAACCCTTGGACTTGAAGCTGGCCGTCTGTAAGGGCCAGCCTATGAATTTCTCACAAAGAAGAAGTGCAATGAAAGCGAGACCTCAGGATCCCAAAGCAAGAAAATGCAGAATTGAGGACTCAGGAGTAGGGACATCTGTAGGCAGAGAGGAGAATCACCATGCTGAGGACAGAAAATTAGAGCATGTTTCCCCAACTCTGTCACAGAATGAACAGTTTCCTCTTGAAAGTTACTTCAGAAAAAATATGAGGCAATTTTCTCAGTGGATAAATTCCAAGAAAAAAATCACAGGGCATCAAGAAAGTCCCCAGCAAAAAGCCCAGTTCATGTCCACCTTACTGCAGCACCAAGACCCAGTTGAAAGTGTGGCTACTTTTGGGAGTGATCGGCCTCCTGAAGCTCACAAGCTCACTACCATTGGGAAGGTCCTAGAAGAGAAGCTGGAACATATGTACATATCTGAGGCCTCAGAGTTAAGCCAGCAGCAGGAGGAACTATAGGTCCAGGTAGGGCATGACAAGAGCCCTCCCTCCAAATATTGGGCTCTTTTTGACCCACAACAAGAGAAACAGGCAAGTATCAAGTCCTGCAGCCAAGAATCTGTCTGTGCTGACCAGAACTGTCCTACAAAAATTAGATAGAACAGAAAGAGGCTCAGACAGCCCCAGAAACCTGAGGCTTTTGAGAATCAGGTATTAAGCCAGAGTCAATGCCCTTCTTCTCTGACTTCTCTGAGTCTGTGCCTCATCCAAGCCCCACCTGTGTGCATCAAGTATGCCAGGTCCTTCGGGCCACCAGGGGTGACCCTGATGAAAGTACTGTGTTTAGCAATTTGACTCTTCTACTCCGAAAGAAAATGCTTCTCCAGCACTTCCAGGGAGAACAATTTCTCTGAAGAAATCATTCAGTCCTTGTTGAGAAAGCTTTACAATTTTCATGACAATATATCCTCTGATGAGAAACACCTTCAGCACAACCAAGAATATTAATCCTCCTCAATAAATGTTTTTTTCTAATAGAGCGTGGTGTTCTCTGTGTACTGCACTGGGACTGGGGCTGGGGCTCGTGCTTAAGGAAAGGAGGCAGTGCATTCAACTCTTAGTAGTTAACGCTTTTGGCTTCTACAAGTACACCAGTCCCTAGTACAAAGCCAGACAGTGACCTTCTCACTTTTATCCTGGGGTCCTTTATTTGAACCTGCTCCAATATCCTGTATTTAAAACATTTACTTTTTTTCATAAGAAGTATAATGTGCTTACTCTGAAAACCTTCAGGCCTTTACAAATAGTGAGAAAAACCCTTAAAGTCTAGAACTTGATTAAAACTATCTTTCATCTGCTCCCAAACTATTTGTCAGGTAGGATACTATGTCAGCTAGGCCTCACCTCCTGGAGGCTACTCAGGACCAGTGATACCATTTCAACATATGAATACATGGGATAGTCTTTGAGCATGAAGATAGTACCTCCAGTGTACCTCCAGGGACGTTGTCCTCCTAAATGGTGCCTTCCTTGCCAGACATGCAACATTTTACCTCAAGATTACAGTAATTGAGGGGTACCTTAATTATCTATTGCTGTGTAATGGTTATTCCAAAATTTAGTGGGTTAAAAAATACATACTTATTACCTCATGGCTTCTGTGGGTCAGAAATTTGGGTGAGGCCTACCTGGATTCTCTGATTCAAGGCTGCATTTGAGGTGACAGCTGAGGCTACTACATTCTCATCTGGAGGCTTGACTGGGGAAGGACCAACTCCCGTACTCAGTGACATAGTTGCTGGCAGGATGCAGTTCCTCAAAGTCTGTTGGAATGAGATCCTCAGTACCCTTGCTGACTCTTGGATGGGGCTGACTTGCTCCTTATAAAATGGGCTTCTCCAGCATGGTAACTTGCTTCATCAAAGCAAGGAGAGAGTTTGCAAACAACATAGAAGTTACAATCTTTTGGAAACTAGTAATGGAAATGACATCCTATAACCTTTCCTTTATTCTATCACTCAGAGGCAAATCACTAAGTCCAACCTATGCTTAAAGGGAGGTGTAGTTACAAGGGTTTCTTCTTGGACACCCTATTCAGTTTGCTGAAGCAAAAGTGGCAAAAGGTGCCATGTGGATTTTTGTCCTCATTCATATCCAAGTCATTAAGGTCAAAACTGTTTAATGGCTAAATAAAGTGGCACCTGGTAAGTAACCATCAAAGAGACTGCAGCATCCAAAGAAAGAAGGAAAGGTGATATAGGGAGGTAAAGTAGTTTGGGTTTATCCTGAATGGTTAAGTAAAATAAACCCTGAGAACCACCCGACTTACCAGTATTCAAACTGGGGGGTGGGGAGGGAAGCTGGTGTAATATGGCTCAAGCAGCTCTACCACAGTCTCTCTCTTTTGCCTTAGCTCCCAGACCATAGGTGTGTAGAAGTAACCTTCAGCTTCTGTAGACTTAGCCAATGTTATAGAGGAAGGGAACCCTACAGGTTGCAAGGTTTAATTTCTGTTCTTGTTAATATATTTAATATAGCACATCCATCTTCTCAAATTTAATTCTCATAGCTTGAACATCAGAGAGAATGTGTCACTCAACTATTGGAAAAGGCAGTATTAGGGATCTTAGAGCACATACTCCCGTTTTGGGATATTTTTCATATACCTCTGTTGAAGGTTCTGATGCCTAGGAACTCTGTCACACTCAGGCACCCCTGTTCTTTCCATGATCCCGGGAATCCTGAGACCACATTGCCCCTCCTAGGATTCTGTCTGCTTCAGCACCTAGGAGGCTTTCAGGCAGGAACGTCCTTCACTGGAGCTGCCTTCTAAAAGTTCTGATTTTGTGCTCTGTTACTCTATCACTTGCCTGTAGCCAGCTAATGGAGGCTTCCTACCCCTCATGGATTATCTTCCCATATATTGCCACGGATTCCCTCCTTTCCACCTCCTACCTGGCAGAACATGGTCACTTTTCTGTTTGTAGAGTTGCAGGTGTTCTTTTCATCAATCGCCCCTTGATTTCACAGGTGTTTAGAATGATTTGATAGCTATCTAGCTGAATTCCTGCAACCAGACAAAAGTAGGGTCTCTTACTCCTCTGTCATCTTGGGCTGCAATCTCAATGCAGATTTCTTAATCCCCTCTCATAGAAGGGCCACCTGAAGGACAGAGAAGGTATTATATATTTAGTGGGCTAGCATGAAAGTGGGATCCAGGGATGGAGATCCCCCTTATACTGTGAGGAATTATTTGGATGTAAAAGATGGGAAATACAACTTCACTGACTTAAAAAGGAAAATCTGTTGACTTAGGTATCTGAAAAAGTCTGGGAATAAGGCTGGCCTAAGGTACAAGGGTTAATACTGGGCCTCAAATGATGCCTTCAAGATTCACTTTCTATCCATTTCTTGGCATTCTGGAAGCACTTTCTGACTGTTTTGTAGCTTTAAGTGTAGCTTCCAAGTTTTAAGTGTAGCTAATAACAGTTGTGTCTCTCAGTAGTCCTTACAGAAAATCCCACTGTGCCTTATTGGCTCCACTTTTGGCTCAGTTTTGCCCATCCCTGACCAATCACTTTTTTCAAAAGCATAAAATCATGTTTTGGCCAAGCCAGAGTTATAGATGCATTCTTAAAATAGGAGTGTTAGGGAAAGACAACTCCACCTGCCCATAGACTGAGACTGAGAATGGGGTTAGTTCCCTAGAGGTCAATAAAGAGGCTGTTTCCAGAAGGTGAATGAATGCTAGGTATCAAAAATAAAACAGATGTCTACTCCAGACCTCTTTCTCTCTGCCCCATTTCTGCTTTCTTGTCCAGAGTATTGCCATGAGTAAAGCTTGGAGTTGCAGGAAACGCTGATTCTGAGGAGACTTAGGGATAAGAAGAGCCTCCAACCTCCAGGTGGATAGAGTATCCAATAATCTGATCTCTCACTGTTCACCCCTTCTCATCCTTGAATCCTTTACTTCCATTTCAGTTTAGTTATGGCCATGTCCTAGAACTTATCACCAGGAACACTTCTGCCATCTGAACAGACAGTCTGACATTCCAATTCCACCCAATTTCTTCCTTTCAGCTAAGCTTCAACTTAGTCAGGAACTACAATACACTTTATACATCTCCCTGTCCATCTAAGAGTGGTTTGTCTCATTTCCTCACTCTCCAAGGAAAACTTCATTGTTCGTCAATTCCAAACCTAAAGAGCTCTACTTTAAAAAAAAAAAAAAGAAAATTATTTTTAAAATTTCTTTTCGGTGTTACAAAATTCTGTGTTTATGCACCACACCCAGTGCTCCATTCAATACGTGCCCTCCACAATACCCACCACCAGCCTCACCCAACCTCCCACCGCCTTCCCCTCCAAAACCCTCAGTTAGTTCCTCAGAGTCCACAGTCTCTCACGGTTTGTCTCCCCCTCCAATTCCCCCCAGCTCCCTGCTCCTCCTCATCTAAGAGCTCTACTTTTGACAGCTTTTCATTCGCCTTTCATCTGTTATGCCAGGCAAAAGGCAGTTGTGTCTTTTCTTAGAACTGTATTCTAATAAAGGGGTGACTCATCTAAGATATAATCAACACAAGTAATTGTGTCGATGCCACCATAAATGTTCTATAGTATTAGTCAACTTCAATAATCCGTGAAAACACCCATTAGTTCCTTCAGTGTTTAATGTGCACTAGGCATTCTTCGAAGCATTAGGGGCACACCAGTGAAGGAAACAAAGTTCCCTGTCCTGGCCGACCTCATATGATTGTTGTTTAGTCAATTCTCTTACCTAAGTGTTCAAAATGATTTCACTTTTCTACAATTTCTCCTGTCTCCTCCCTCGTTGAGTGTATGTGCTGGACCACGGCAGGGGAATAAAAAGTCACCAGGACTTTTCATCATTAAAAAACTTCAAAGAGTAACAAAATCAACATGTGAACACCTATCCCTTCTTTTCTCTTTCCTTCCTATTATACTGGAAGGTTTTCCTCAGGGATCTGTCCTTGCTTCCCAACCTACAACACTTTTTTCACTGTTTGAATATTTGGCTTAATCATCTACTTTTCTCGAAAACTGAGAACATATTTACCTCAATACAGTCTGGCACGCCAGCAGAGTTCAAAAACTTCTAGACGGAAGAGGCAGTAAATGAATGAATTTCGCAGGGCAGGTCCCTACCCGCCTTCTCTGGGGGTGGAGCCACGCACAGGGCGAGTTGCACTGGGGTGTGGCTACGTACAGGGGAAGCACACCCTTTCGCGGGTCACATCCAGGAGGGGACTGCATCCAGGGGCGGGCTTCGTCTCGGGAAAGCCACACCCAGGGGCGGTATTACCCCAGGGTGAGCCACGCTCGCGGGCGGGCCACGTCCAGGTAGGCGCCCTCAGGACGGGGCCACTTTGAGGTCGAGCCAAACGTGGGGTGGTCACTATGTACAGGGAAAGCCGTGCCAAGAGCGGGATAACGTTCAGGGCAACGCATACGCGGGGTCGGACCATGTCCAGAGTGAGCCCATCTAGGTGCGGGGCTGAGGAGGCTGTGGCTTTTGGCTTTTTCATGGCGGCGGTGCTGTACCGTCTGACTGTTAAGCATTTCACCTCAGTCTTCTGGATCCTGTCTCCATCGCTTCTGAAAATCGAGTTTTGATTTGCCTCAAAGTCAGATTTTGACAGAGAACTTCTGGGTATCTGAACGACCTTCCCTTCTGCCCAGAAGGACCCTTCCCACAGTCTGCCTTTTCCATCCTGGCTGTTGGCTCTAGAGGCCTCTCAACGCTTAAGGGCCTCAGAGAACGTGCTGAGGCTTGGGGGTGGGGCCGCGCCTGGGCCACGCGAGCGCCCTTTGCGGAGGTCACTGGATGGAACTTGCTGAGGTGATCCTAGTAATGAGTAGAGCGGCCATATGGACCCCTGTTAAGACTTCACCTTGTACCAGCTGCCTGCCCTTGTACAAGAAGCCTGGCTCAGATCTCATCTATTATTTGCAGAGATAATAATATCTGACAGGGGTGGCCCTGAGACGTGGAATGAAGTGAAACATTTAGAGTCGTGTTAAGGGTGGATGATACTGAAGGGTTTGGGGCGCCTGTGGTGACCTCGTGGACTTCCGGCCCCGGAGAGCCTAGTGCCTTGCAAGTGCCTGCACTGGTCGGGACAGTGAGACGTCAAGATGTGAGTTCAGACACTCAATTAACAGTCATCATTCCTGATTCGCTGCAGAACCCGGAACTGGAAGGATGTTCGCAGTTCGCCAGTTTTCAAACGAGCCAACAAGAGCTTCAACCACGGGGACCTAGTGGTGAGTTCAGTAGGAATGGTTTGTGGGAACCTCAGGTATAGGTCAATCGAGGCATTATGGACAGGCTAGAGGCAGAGCCCTTTGTCACGCCTTGCCTGAACCAGGATAGCAGGACGCGCACCTCTCCAGCAGGCGGGACTACGTGTCTTTGACTAGACGGAAACACTCAGGTAGTTGTCTTACGTTGAGGGCATTGATGCATTCATGCCACTTTGTGTCCTGGTTCTGTGTTAGGAAGTGTCACCATGTTTATCATAGTAAGCGGTGGAAGAGAATCCCATTGCAACTGTTTCCACTATTAGAAAGTATTAAATGTGAATTTGAAAGATATGTGAAGCTAAAATAAACCTCATAGATTCCCACCTTCAGAACAATTACTGCTAACTTTCTGATGCATCTTCTTAGAGATTTTACTATATCTACTTTTAAAAAGAATTAATTTATTTATTTGACAGAGATCACAAGCAGGCAGAGAGCAGGCAGAGAGAGAGGAAGGGAAGCAGGCTCCCTGCCAAGCAGAGAGCTGGATGTGGGGCTCCATCCCAGGACCCTGGGATCATGACCTGAGCCGAAGGCAGAAGCTTTAACCCACTGAGCCACCCAGGTGCCCCACTAAGTCTACTTTTAATACTGCTTAAATAATATATATTTTAACTGAAAAGCACTATCATAAACATTTTTAAATTATTATAAACTTTAATAATGTTTTTATGATAACATTCTTTTAAGTGGTGAAATATGCAACTGCTTTTTGTTGACATTTGGTTAGTTTCTAACTTCTGAAATTTTACTATTTTGTCTGTACTGTCATTGTACTTATTTATAAACCCTCCTGTTCCAAACAGCATCAGGCTTTTCCTATGTCTGATTAACCCCAGATTCTGCCTTAGGCCAAATGCTTTTTTCTTTCTCCTGCTTCCTTAGATGAGTTGTGTGGTCATGTGGTTAGCTGATTCAGCAGTAGACTGTCCTCTGAGTGTCAAGCCAATGAAACCAAATGCTTGCTAAACATCCTCAATATAAGATCTTACAGACTGAACCTGTTGTCTTCCTTTATCTCTAACCTCCCCTTCCCCATACAGTCCCAGTTTCAGTAGCACCTGAAAATCCAAGCAAGAAACACAAGAGCCACATTACATTCTTCCCTCTTTATTGTGGCTAGTCAGCTACTTCATGGAGAAGCTGGAAAAATATGCCATGCAGAGAAATCCTCAAACTCTCATAGTAGTAGGACATTCCCCAAAGAGATAATAAGATCCTTCAGGTTATGAGCTATATTTTGGTAATCAATTTTAAAGATTTTTATTTATTTATTTATTTATTTATTTGAAAGACAGATCACAAGTAGGCAGACAGGTGGGCAGAGACAGAGAGAGGAGGAAGTAGACTCCCCGCTCAGCAGAGAGCCTGACGCGGGGCTCGATCCCAAAACCCTGGGATCATGACCCGAGCCGAAGGCAGAGGGCTCAACCCACTGAGCCACCCAGGTGCCCCTTGGTAATTAATTTTAATTATATTAGTAATATACGTTCACATTCTCCTCAGTCAAAATTAAAACACTCTCATTAAATACCCCATTCCAAAACAAAGTGTCTCATTCCACATCAATCAATTAATTAATTTCTTTGCTACATATATCAATATAGGCTATTGGTTTCTAGTTGGTTCAGTTTAGTCTGCTACTGTCTATTTATTTTGGTGCCCAAACTGTCATTTTTAACTGATTACCTCAGTCTAACTGCTGTGTTCTTTGGATTTATCTCAGTCATTTTTTACTTTCTTTTTTAAAATTAGTTTATTTATTTTCAGCATAACAGTATTCATTATTTTTTCACCACACCCAGTACTCCATGAAATCCGTGCCCTCTATAATACCCACCACCTGGTACCCCGACCTCCCACCCTCCCAACACTTCAAACCCCTCAGATTGTTTTTGAGAGTCCGTAGTCTCTCATGATTCACCTCCCCTTCCAATTTACCCCAACTCCCTTCTCCTCTCTAACTCCCCATGTCCTCCATGCTATTTGTTATGCTCCACAAATAAGTAAAACTATATGATAATTGACTCTCTCTGCTTCACTGGTTTCACTCAGCATAATCTCTTCTAGTCCCATCCATGTTGCTTCAAAAGTTGGGTATTCATCCTTTCTGATGGAGGCATAATACTCCATAGTGTATATGGACCACATCTTCCTTATCCATTCATCTGTTGAAGGGCATCTTGGTTCTTTACAGTTTGGCGACCGTGGCCATTGCTGCTATAAACATTGGGGTACAGATGGCCCTTCTTTTCACTACATCTGTATCATTGGGGTAAATACCCAGGAGTGCAATGGCAGGGTCATAGGGAAGTTCTATTTTTAATTTCTTGAGGAATCTCCACACTGTTCTCCAAAGAGGCTGCACCAACTTGCATTCCCACCAACAGTGGAAGAGGGTTCCCCTTTCTCCACATCCCCTCCAACACATGTTGTTTCCTATCTTGCTAATTTTGGCCATTCTAACTGGTGTAAGGTGATATCTCAATGTAGTTTTAATTTGAATCTCCCTGAGGGCTAGCGATAATGAACATTTTTTCATGAGTCTGATAGCCATTTGTATGTCTTGATTGGAGAAGTGTCTGTTCATATCTTCTGCCCATTTTTTGATATGATTGTCTGTTTTGTGTGTGTTGAGCTTGAGGAGTTCATTATAGATCCTGGATATCAACCTTTTGTCTGTACTGTCATTTGCAAATATCTTCTCCCATTCCGTAGGTTGCCTCTTTGTTTTCTTGACTGTTTCCTTTGCTGTGCAGAAGCTTTTGATTTTGATGAAGTCCCAAAAGTTTATTTTCGCTTTTTTTTCCTTTGCCTTTGGAGACATATCTTGAAAGAAGTTGCTGTGGCTGATATTGAAGAGATTACTGCCTATGTTCTCCTCTAGGATTCTGATGGATTCCTGTCTCACATTGAGTTCTTTTATCCATTTTGAGTTTATCTTTGTGTACAGTGTAAGAGAATGGTCGAGTTTCATTCTTCTACATATAGCTGCCCAGTTTTCCCAGCACCAGTTATTGAAGAGACTGTCTTTTTCCCATTGTATATTTTTTCCTGTTTTGTCAAAGATTAATTGACCATAGAGTTGAGGGTCCATATCTTGGCTCTCTACTCTGTTCCACTGGTCTATGTGTCTGTTTTTATGCTAGTACCATGCTGTCTTGGTGACCACAGCTTTGTAATAAAGCTTGAAATCAGGTAACGTGATGCCCCCAGTTTTATTTTTGTTTTTCAACATTTCTTTAGTGATTCAGGGTCTCATCTGATTCCATACAAATTTTAGGATTATTTGCTCCAGCTCTTTGAAGAATACTGTCAAGCAGAGAGAGTCATTTATCATATAGTTTCACTTATTTGTGGAGCATAACAAATAGCATGGAGGACAAGGACTGTTAGAGAGGAGAAGGGAGTTGGGGTAAATTGGAAGGCGAGGTGAATCATGAGAGACTATGGACTCTGAAAAACAATCTGAGGGGTTTGAAGTGGCGGCAGGGTGGGAGGTCGGGGTGGTGGGTATTATAGAGGGCACGGATTGCATGGAGCACTGGGTGTGGTGAAAAAATAATGAATACTGTTATGCTGAAAATAAATAAATTAATTTAAAAAAAAGATAGGTGTCCAAAAAGCTAAACCTAATAATTAATCTATTGTATTTATTATCTTCTTGGTTAACATGCCCAGAGGATAATGCCACAGTGGTGAGTCAAAGATACCACACAACTATTTACGTTATATTTCTAGATAAAATAACAAAATTGCACTTACTAAAAACACTACATCACTTTAACCTTCAGTTTCTTCCCACATCTTGTCTCCCCAGGTGACACATGCTCTTATGTCATATGACATGAGTGCGGGGCCTCTGAGAAGAAAGCCCACAGCAAGGGTACAGAAGCTGTGAGGAAATCTGGATAAGCAGGTAAGCAGGCTATTATTTGGCCTAATTAGAAAGTCCTCTTCCTACACTTTAGAATCCAGAGGTTTCAGAAACAAAATTAAAACGGTGCCACAACCAAGTCATAGATGCAAGTCCAAATGCTTATAATTGCTCCATCACCCCATGAGAGGTTCTGATTAAAATAAGTCACATTGACCTTAGATGACATGGCCTTAGGGCAATTATTCCCCACGGGACTTAATTAAATGCAATTAGACTAGTGAGAGTATATTTAACAAGGCCCCTTGCAATACCTATGTTTCCAATTTATTTTTCCAGCAACTTTCACTAAGGATTTGATTCATTCAACATCCATCAATGGATAATGATTTAATACTCACCCCTACAAGGTGACAGTAGGATACCTGCATCCCATGATTCAGAAATTAGAGAGAAAAGACAGACACATGACAAATTAAACAGTGTTGCCCAGATTTATCTGGTAATTGTATCCTAGATGTATAGAAAATAGTAGGAACTGATACAGGCCTGTATTAGGCCACATTAATTATAACAAGAGCCTCTCATATGAACAATGATTTCTGGCAATAATATGAGAAGCCACAAGCATTGTGCAAGTGATTCTGGACAAGGGAGGCACAATGTCAAATATGACTTCCTGGGTTAAAGCATGGGTGTCAGGAGGCAGCAGGCAGTAGTGGTCATCAGAGATGGGAATCAGAGAGGACCCTGAGAGGAAAAAGGAGGGGTCCAAGGTCAGAGAGTCCTGAGAAGGTTCAGGAGTGCACAGTCAGGGATGAGCCAGGGTCTAGATAGTCAGAAACTGAGGTGAACCTGGGCACTTTAGATCTGAGCAAGGAATGAGTTTGGAATGAGCAGACTTCTGGGACCCCAGAAGACTCAGACACTGAAGGGAAAGGGGCAGCCTCCCCAAACCAGGAAATCTGGAATAAACCGTGTTATTATAACCCAGACCACAGCCTTGGCAGCAGCAAACAAGAGTCTGGCAAGGGATTCCAGTCAGGTGTGGATACACAGCATTAACAAAGCACTGACACTACTAACTGGAGCCCCTGGTTTTCTTAGGGTGTCTGCAAATCTGCAGAAGCTCCAAGAAAAGAAAGAAAAGAAACAAGTGAAAATTAAATTTTAAAAAATATATAGTTGTAATCATCACAGAAAAAAGAGCAATGTAGGATTCCTCACATAATAGTTTTGATCTTTGGGAACTGGAATATGCATGAAAGTAGAATATGAAGTTGTCAGTGAGGCTAAATGTATTTCTCCGGTTCTGCTGGAAACTGAGGAAACTTTTGCTCCAACCAGGAAGTTGCTGAGATGTTTCCTTGTTTGTTAGTTAGGCACTGTCCTACCCTGGAATTGCAGTAGAGATAAGGTCATGTGCAACTCCTAGTTACAGAAAGCAGTATGGAAAGTGAGTTCACCCGGATCTGATTTAGTTCTAGAAGAAGAAAACAGGTGTGTGTGGGGGGCTGGGGGCATGTTAATATTAGGAGAATCAGCTGGTTTCCAGGAGAAATGATGAGTTGTGCAGGCATGGAGCAAGACATTGAAGGAAGTCTCTACTAGCCGCCTGAAGGGAGATTAGGGCTGAAGTATAGACTTTGGAGTCATACAGAGAGCTGATAAATGAAGGTGAGTAGGGGAGGCATTGTTACTTCTCAATAAGTCACATCATCTGTTATTTATATGAAATTCTTTCTGTTACCTCCATTTTTAAGGGGCTGACTCATTTTACATAAACAAGAGTATACCTGGTGTTGTAGACTTTGACCCCAGTTGGATATGATCTTAATTAGATGGACAGAAGTGGATGTTTGTGAACTGGAAACATCTGAAGGTGCAGTTTAAAAGATGCCTGCTGCAAAGAGGTGACAGAGCAGAGCCTAGGGGCTGGCTGGTCATCAGCAACCATTGAGCAGATGCTCAAGAAAATAGGGTTTATACCTCCATTAGTCACTTGAGTTAAGACTGGCTCATTTCAGCATTTGAAAAATCATGGGAGATATGCTAAAAATATTCTCTCTTGAGTTTTCAGTTATTTTCTGGTTGCTATCATGGCGTCATTATCCTGGCCCTTCACATGGCATCCTGGAACTTCTGCCTCTATTCCAACCTAAACTTCAAAGCCAAAAGAAAAATAAAAGGTAAAATAAACCCAAACAAAAATATTCTGTGTGGGAAACTGCTTTTGAATAAAGGTTTTACTGGTTTATAAAACATCTGAATTTAGAGTACAGTGGCCAAACGCTTCAGGTACTCATTTTCTCACTGAGCCAGCTTTAGTGCCATTAACTATGGGTGAATGTTGGGGTGGGTATGACACCCTATATGCAGAAACAGGTCTGGGTCCATTGGCTTGGTGATAGCAAGGACAAGTGTGTACCATGCCAACTCTATTGAAATGCACCCAATTTTGGAGCAACAATTTAACATAAGCAGCCAAACATGGACTTAGTCCAGCCGCAAATGTCCTACTAAAACTGTGTGATGGCTCATAAAGATAGCTCTGTCTCTAGGAATTTTATGGACTAAAACAGTGTGTTGAACTGATAAATAGCATCCCCAATAGTTCCATAAAGAGCTATGTCTGTATTGCTTTGGACCACCATGCAGCAGAGAAATGTCCAGCAGAAGGAATTAAGAATGAAGCCTGCACTCTCCTTTTCTTTCTTATGCTGCAAATATGACTTCATTTTTTCCCCTAATCTTCAAACTGGAAAAAGAAAATTCTAAGTATATCAAATGAAAGAATATTAAGGCCCACCATTGTTTTGAGAAGGCATCTTCCACTGCGTCACTAATGTCCCTTCTGTGACAATCCATGATCCTGGATATGTTTCTTTTGGAATTATGCCCGCATATCTCTTAAACATCTTTAAATTTAAATGCAAATAATGAGAATTATACGACACGTTGGGTTTCCCTTTTTGTACTAGTTTCTAAGGAGCTCAGAGTGAAAATCAGTGCGGACTTTTCTTATCCCAAGCACTTAAATACAATGATTTTCTGCTTCCTTTATGTGAATCCACCCTCTTTTTAAAAATATCTATTGTAAGTATAGTTTGACATGTTTTTAATTTCTCAATATTTTGGAGGGAGTGTAATTTTTTGAGGGTATTAAGTTGAAGAATAGAAAGAAATAGAATTAGTTCTTTATTACCCATGCTTTGCGTGGTTATTATGACCTGAGATATTTTTTCCAACACAGTGTGGCTTTGTTGAGTGGATAACATTAATGCACATCATACTATCTTGCCACTGAGCTTCCTATGGGATCTTGTTTATTTCGCTCCAAAGTATAAAGGGTGGATTTAAGATGGAAAGATAGGAAAAGATGAGGTGAAGGGGGAGGAGCAAGAGAAGAATACATAGTTTCTTGAACAAGTAAGTGAGAATAAAGGTGTTTTTGAGTAATTTTTATAAAATACTTTGAAATTCTTTTTCTCTCTGAAATTGTATATACTTTCCCAGCATTAGCATGAGTTATTGAGAAGTTATTATAATGGCAGTGCTTTATATGACATCAACAGAAAAATGAGCACATGTAAACTTTTGATCATACAGAAGACCCATTGAGATAAATGCCAGAATTTTCCTGTAGGATGTATTAAGTGTATTTTGACTTTATATTTGGTCTTAGATACTGAAATATTTTACTCTTACCCAAATCCTTTTGACCTTGGCAATTTGGGAACTAATATAATGTGTTTTGTGCTATGTTAAGATATCATCAATTATGAGATTTATAACTGCTAATGAAATTATAGGGTACTCCACAAAATGAACTTCTGGGCTTTAACTGATGGTTTAGGACGGGAGTTTCTCAGAGAAATTGTGAATGAATTCATTCAGTGAGAGAAAGAAATACCAAAATATGCTATTTCTTCTGGATGCCTGAAGACTAAAATCCTATCTATATTCTCAACAAGGTTAGAAAAACCCATATTCTTTGGCTGAAATTAGAAGCAGAAATTGTAGATGTATTAGGATTCTTTAATGAGATCTCTTGCATAAAATGAACAAGGTGATAGTCAAGAAACTAATTTTTCATTTTGAAATATATGTACACTAGTGGTGCCTGGGTGGCTCAGTCGATTAAGTTTCTGCCCTTGGCTCAGGTCGTGATGCCAGGGTCCTGGGACCATGTCCTGCATCAGGCTTCTTTCTTTATGGGGAGCCTGCTTTACCCTCTGCTTGCTGCTCTGCTTGTGCTCTCTTTCTCTTTTGGACAAATAAATAGATAGATAAATAAATAAATAAATAAATAAAATCTTAAAAAAATATATATATGCATGCTAAGGAATAACAAGGTACCCACATACTTAATAGCAACTTCTATTTTTTATTAGACTGATAGGAAAATTCAGTGGGTAAAGATGATAGGATATTGGTGCTTATGCCAATAGTTGCATTCCTTCTTCAATGAGAATTTCTTCATCTTTTCACTGCTAGAACACGGTAGTCACCCCTGAGGCCTAACACACAGTAAGTCTACATTGGGCTACAGGATCTCTTCATTCTGACTAAATTAACCTTTCGAATTCATCAAATAAACAGGCTCTGTTTCTGTTAATTGGCCAGTTTATTGAGTAAACTGATTGACTTGAGCATTCATTTCAGGTCACTTAAAAATGTATACCTGCAGTATACATGATCTCTGTAGATTCAACAGGTCTTATTGAAATCTAATGCTTGAAAACAAAAATGGCCATCTCTAAGTAGCATAGGAAACTTATACAAAGCCAATTAATTTTTCAAATCTCTTTTTAATTCACTTATTCAGCAGAAATTTTTTGAATAGTAATGGGAGAGACTATGAACCAGTCAGACCTATTATTTCTTTTGTCCCTGGAGCTTATGGCTAGGGATAGTGTTCTTGGTGCAAAGCTAGGAGTTAGTGCAGCGTTACATGGGAGGACATGGACAGGACATCTAACCCTGCTGGAGGTGGGGTGGGAGCAGAGAATAGACTAGACTTCCCGGAGGAAATGACCAAAGCTGGAAGGTGTGATGGGGAGACTGATGCAATAAGAAGGAAGAAATACATGACCTATTTTTCACTATATCAAAAGAAAAGAAGAAAAAAGATGAATGTGGAAAATGGCAAGAATCTGCCAGGATTCCATTTGTGATTTTCTTTGTGGAACAAGATGGGGTAAAATCACATTCTTGGTGTAGGGGAAGAAATGAGGAAGAAAAATCAGGATGGGATAATACAGGCAGGGAGAATTGTGCAAGTGAAATTTCTATCTCTATAATAGGATTGCCAACAGCATTGAGAGTCCAATTAAGATGAGTTCACGACTTTTTAGAGACATCATTTCCCATAGTTCTGTGATATCAACCAGCAGGACTCCATTGATCAGGTATAGATGTAGAGGAAATGGTGAGATGGATAACTTAGGGCAGTGGTTTTGTTAGGCTGGAGTGTTAGAATAATCATGGGCAAAGAGTGAGTTTGAAAACATAAACCATCTAGTCTCACTTGAATAGGAAAAGCAGTAACTCTGGAGGAAGCTGATAGAGAGGTTCAAGGTATTAGGAGTCTCAGTGGGGTCAAAAAACCAATCTCCATAGTGACTCATTAAGAGGGTTCAATGATAAAGTAGGGGCCAACCCTTGGGGGAGCACTTCCAGATGATGACACAGTGTAGTGTGTTTCTAAAGAACAGGTGGCTGAAGTGAAGTAATGGTAAAATTCTCTGGAGTAGAAGCCCTGGGTGGCAAGACAGCATTCATGCTGGTGTGGGAGCTGCATAGGAGGATGTTAGGATATAAGAAATGATGGCAGACTCTGAACCATGTGTTAGGCTCACTAACGAACTGAAAACAGGATAGTGGGCATTTCATAGAAGCAGAGTTTTTAAAAGATCTTGGGGTAGTTATAGCATGGGGAACAGATAAACACCAACCACATCTGCCCCCAGGCTGGGAAAGTGAGCAGCTTCTCCTAGAGAAGGTGTCAATAACTCACTATCCTCAGGAGAGAGCTTCTGGGAAGAAAGATGAAGAGCTAAGGATTTAGACACAAAGAGGTGCCATGACTTGCCCAAAGTCACCAAATAAGACACTCGGGCTTTATCAATACCTCTTGGTACTTAATGTTTTATCAATATCCCTTGGTACTTAAGGTTCTAATACTTGCCGTAGACTTTCTTACTGCAAGTACTTGCAACTCCCTGCCAAGGAATTCTATGACTGCAGGACAAATAGAATGGGCAGGAGAGGGCTTATGACCCAGGACCAACACTTAACAAATAATGGAAAAAGACAGTGAATACATGTCCATGTTCCTTTGCCCCCAGATAGTACAACTCTAAGCTATGTTCTCTACAGTTTCCCAGAGTCCCTAGAGGTGAGCTATAGTTGTCCACACCGGCTCATTAATGCATTCTGCATTGGTCTTTTCCTTGTTTGTCTTGTGTTCCCCCCTCCTTAGCTTCCTGGGATCGTGTTGCCTCCTCAAATGCAAGATGCCCATCTATATTTGAATTTCATATAAAGAATATTTTTTAGTGTAATTATATTCCAAATTTTGCATGGGGCACACCTTATACTAAAACAATTTTTTGTTATTTATTTGAACTTCAAATTTAGCTGAGTTATTGCATGTTTATTTGCCATATCTAGCAACCCTATTTGGGATTGTCTTTCAAATAATCAGTGTGTATTCCTATCCTTGCCTCACGATCTGCTTCTGATGGAGCCCAAAGTAAGATAGTCAGCACTATTCCAGAGGGATAAACTGTGAAGGAGAAAACAAACTTGAGAAGCAACATTCAAATAAGATTGAAATGATAAATGACTGTCTTTCTCTTGCCAGCTCTGAAGTTACTAGAAAAATGCTACAAACCAGCCTCAGCACATTTAGCTTGATTTGTAAAAGCCATCACCTCATCAGAAAGCACCCATTATCCAGTCACCTTTATTAAACTCAATGCCAAGTATCATTAGTACAGCAATGCTATGATGATATGTATTCATTCCATCAGCAAATGTCCTAAATGTCTATCACTGGAGAACAACCTCTGTTTCGATAAAATAATATAACTGAATAGGAAAAGGGGAGGCCATGAATCCCTGGTGATCTCCTTGACCCCCCACTTCCTAGCAATAAGTTGGGCTTGGTTACATCAACACTGGGAATCCCAGATGCATTATTATTAATGAACTTGCAAACTGAGGCTTACTTGTTAATAATTTAATTAAAACCCCAAGTGTTTACTTGTTGCTGTTCCTCCCAAGAGATCCCTTTGCAAATTCTGCATAGAAGCTGTCTCGCTCTTATACCCCAACAATATCGCCAACGTTTTCCAAGCTGATACTCAGTACACCCTAATTCCTTATTTCCACGAAAACCTCCAAGCCTTGATGGTGTGTGGTTTCATTCCTCATCAGTGTAAAACTAGGCCTTTCAGAATATCTTCATTTCCTCCAACATGTCTGGTGATTCCTGTGTCTTGAAATTCAATAGCAGAAGTTCCGTTGTTTATCACTTTTGTTTATGTGCAGTTAACAGAGATCGTTGGTGCTGTTGCAAAGTTGGGTTCAATCCAGATATAAAACTTGTTCAAGTGTTAAACAAAATTATTGGTTTAATGAATGTGTGGTAACTTCTCTAATTATTTAAAATGATATCACACTGGTGCAATCTAATTTGGGCATCCACATTATTTTTATCTCTATTTTTAAAATGTAATCTATTTAAACTAAAATGAAACAAAAAACCCAGTTCACCCATTTCTCTAATCCCCTTTCCCCTGCCTCTGGCAAGCTCTGATCTCTTCTTTTCTCTGGACCTATGACCTTGTTTTCTTTGTTATAAATTCCACACTTAAAAGAGATCATACAGTATTTCTGACTCATTTCACTTAACAAAATGCTCTTATTTCTGACTTATTTCACTTAACAAAATGCTCTTTTGGTCCATATTGTCACAATGGCAAGATTTAGTTCTATTTTTAATTTTTTGAGAAAACTCCATACTGTTTCCCATAGTGGCTGAAACAATTTATATTCCCACCAACAGTGCACACAAAGGTTCTCTTTTCTCTGCATCCTCGCCAACACTTGTTATTTCTTGTCTTTTTGATACTAGCCATTCTGCCAGATGTAAGGTGTTACCTCCTTATGGTTTTGATTTGCATTTCCCTGATGATTGATGATATTGAGCATCTTTTCATGTACCTCTTGGCCATCTCTATGTCTTCTTTGGAAAAATGTCTATTCGGATTGCCATTATTTTCATGTCTATTACCAATCTGTGGCAGTATCAGGAAACCTCAGGGCTACTAACAGCACTTGAGTCACTGGGGAATGCTAGTGAAGTTCACTTTAAAGAAAATAACTCTCACTTTTATATGCATTCGCAGACTTCTTTTTGATTTCCATGGTGAGACTATTGACTTCAATCGGTCCTTTTAGGATCACTTAGAAGGCCAGAGACTCATCGTGTCCTGATTCATTGACTTTGCTCCATGCTCGGCACTTGTTTGAAATCTGTGGGGTTCTGTCTAAAAGAAACTGAATAGGCAGCAGAGAGAGGCAAGTGTCTAGTCTCAAACCTCCCTTGTAAAATGATTACAAAACCAAGTGGAGACTGGGAAACTGGGTATCATCTTGATAATGAGTCATCTTCGGAAAATGAATACTCAGATCCAGTGTGGCAGGAGAATGACTACAAAAGAAGGGACTTTATAAAGGGTCTTACATCTTTCTCCCCTGCCTGTGCAAACTTCACCACTTTGAAATCTTAAGAAGAAGTTGGTCCTACACCAGAGTTTGAAGGCAAATGATCTCCTGATTTCAAATCATGAAATTGAATAAAAATTGAAATCAAGATGAATGAAGATAACTATCTTCATTTACTTTCATCATATATTCCTAATTATATTTCAGGATTTTCCCTGTAGAATGAATGAATGGCAGAAACCCTGCCCAGAGGAGCTGTAAGGGTTCCAAAACAATGCACAAAATCACAGCGAGCCTTCTCCTATCTGCTTCTTTCTGAGGTCAGCATTGTTCTAATAATAATATCAGATAGTTTTTCTATTAACGGCAACTTAGGGAAATATGTACTTCCTAAGACCAGTCTGAAGAACCATAGTCCTGATGTCCCCTTTCCTTGCTCCATTTGGTTAATCCTACACTATATTTGAACATTTGAACATGACACAGTAACATAGATCGACTGAGGGGGGCAGGGTGCTCAATGACCAGGCATCCCAGGCTTTGCACCTCACTCATGACCAAGAGCTCTCCACCCATTCATACTCTAATTCAACTTTGTAATTAATTTTATTTAACTATTTAAAACATTCTGAGTGATTTTTAGATCATTTAGTGTCTAGACAGTGCTCATATGACGTAAGATGAAGTGAATTAAACATGGAAAAATTCACACAAAATGGGAATTTTTCTGAGGGATTGAGCCAGTTAGCTATTTCATGGAATTCAACAGTTCATTTTTAAAAAACATTTTATTTATATATTTATTTTTTTTCAATAGTTCATTTGTAAGAATGACTTTTCTTTATTATTTGAACTTGGCTGGGCATACCAACGTTTGCCAAGCCGATAGTTTTTTCATAATGTTAATGTCTTCAGACTATCCATGTGTAACCTTCATGCTGTTCTCACCTTCATAGGAATTTGGAAAGACCTTAGTTGAAAAATTAAAATTCATAGGCATCTCCCCCAAAACTTTTTTTTCCGCCTTCCTTCCTTTCTTCCTCTTTCTTTTTTCTTTTCTTTTCTTTCTTTTTTTGTCACTGCTTGTAGAGCACACCTCAAAGTCTACTGGGAGCCTGTTTTTACTACACAGTTTTTCCAAAGACCCAGGGCAAAGGCCACATCATTTTAATGTGGAAATTAATGAAGGAAATGACTCTTTTGAGCAAGTACCAGATAAAGTTAGTGATTTACAAAGGCTTTTATCAGACTCCTGATGGCTTTTACAGAGTGGAACACTACATGACCCCAGTGATTTGTTTTCATTTACAAAGGTGCAGGGGCTTTGAATTTAAAAATGGAACCGTTTTCTTGGCAAATGTAAACAATTTAACACCCATTTCCCATCCAGCTATTTTACCAGTTCAAAAGAGTTTATATGAGTCTTATCTGTATTATATTTCCTACTGATTGGCAGCACCTCCTCCTTCAGCTGGGAAGCCAAAAATGTGCTGGCTCAGATTTGAACAGGAAAGGAATAACAAAGAAAACTGGGAAATAAACGTAATGAGCGGTTACAGGGTGCTGAAAACTATACTTATCGTTTCTTATTCTCGCAGAGTTGGTGCTGTCATATTGATTTATGCCTGGGAAGTCTTTTATGGAAACACACAACAAAAGCTTCAGATTATTTTGTCAACAAGAATACACAGTTTACCTTATCTTCAAAGTCCCCATCTATTCCTGATTTGAACAGTTCCATATTCCATGCTTGCTGAGATCTCTGTGAGCCCTGGAGGAGATATGCATTGGATACAGTAATTCACCATAAGAGTTAAAGGCACCCAAAATGTCACAGAGCTGGTTTTCTAGGCCGGACAAAGAATTCTGGGGGAGCCATGAACAGTCTAGAGAACAAATTGTGGCTCTTCCAGGCCGACTTAGAGTCAGTTTACTGAACCCCAGAGACCCTTTTTTTATTTTCTTCCAGAATGCAGAAGACATTTATTTGGCATATTGTTTGAGGGTCTTAAGTTTCTTTCTCACATTCAAGGCCTGGACAGTTGGAAAGGGGAAGAGGGAAAGAACAAAGAAAGCCATCTAGACATTTCGTAGTGGAGCATCACGTTTATAAACACTCTCCTTGCCTTGTCCTAACAATACATTATGAACTGAGATAAAATACTAGATTATAAACTTGGACCACACTGTAAGGATGACAGGCAAGCATTATAGTTTTCTTTCCAAAATAAAACCTTAATTTGTTTTAAGGTTACGTGACCAACAATTTCTGTTAAAGGTCCTTTCTCTAGCCACCATCCCAGAAATTTTCTCACTTTTCATTGGCTTTGCCACCCCACATTCCCTTACACTGTCTACCCTACACTCTGCCTGCAATTTTCACTCCACTCTCAAGCTTCAGTTTAATTGGACTTAATAAGTATATGGGTAGGGTATGTTATTTTTCAATAAATGCCCTGATTTTCTTATCAATAAACATCATGACTATCATCACTATCTAACAAATGGATGTTCATATTAAAGATAAGACATAATGTGAGGTAACTTTAGGACTAATTAATGAAGGATAGATGTATATGTGCTTTCTGAGGCTCTCTAGGCAAAATCATTGGTAGACAGAGAATTATAGGTGTCCCAGGTTCTAGTCCTTGACTAAGATGTGTAACCTCTTTGAGCCTCTACTTTAATCACCAATTAAATGGGGGTATGGAGCTGAGAACTTGGAAAGTCTGTGATTCCTGAAAGGTTTTTTTTAAGCTTTTAAGCTTTGTGTTTCTAGGAAGCTGACCATGACCTCAAAAATTGCTTCCTGGCTATTAGATGTCCTTGCTATGAGGAGTGCAAAGTGTTTTACTAGAATACACATGTACTTACCTTCATATTAATATTTTACATCATTGAGTGCTATTGGCTCACCAAGAGTTCACCCATCAGATAACTTCTCATTCATTAGCCAACACACTGGTGCAGTGGGTAACAGTATAAACAGTATAAACAGTTTATAAACAGTATAACAGTATAAACGGCCACCTGCAGTATAGTGACATTCCAGAGAGCAAATAGAATGGGGCATATGATGGACAAATAAATGGTAAACTGAAGTTCACCAACCAGAAATTTTAACTGACAATTAACAGCAGTTTCCTAGCCTCCTATTCTTTTCTCTATACCATGATACCTGCCTTCTTTTTCTTTCTCTGTACAAAAAAAATACACTGATTTCCTGTCCCTGTATTCACATATGGTTTCCATTTGAGAGGTCATTGGTTATTTGGACAATGATAACAAGATATTTCATTAAAAAGCAATCTTCAAATATTGAGCAACTCCAGAGATGGAATACACTCATTAATTTCATTTGATGATATGCAGTGTACATACACAGTTATAGCTGGAGGAGGAGGCACACCATTTCCCCAGCCTCATAAACCCAGCCTCAGATATAAGATTATGTTTCAAGAAAGTACAAGTTCATTTAAGAGATGTATGCAAAACAAGGGGCCTGGGTGGCTCAGTTGGTTAAGCATCTGCCCTTGGGTCAGGTCATGATCAGCCTCGCATCCAGCTCCTTGCTCAGCAGGAGTCTTCTTCTCCCTTTACTTCTCCCCCTACCCCAACTCGTGCTCTCTTTCTCTCTTTCTAATAAATAAAATATTAAAAGAAAAGATATACACTAAGTGTACATTTTGCTTCTTACCAAGACACTAGTCCTCTGAGCATTAAGTTCAAATTATATGCCCAAAGAATATCTGTTAAAACAATGAATGGGTAAGTGAATAAGTTGCCTCTATATTAATATATAGTTGACCCTTGAACACAGGTTTGAACTGCACAGGTCCACTTACATGTGGTTTTTTAACATAGTACAGTACTGCCACTGTATTTTCTCTTTCCTGTAATTTTCTTAATAACATTTTCTTCTCTCCAGCTTATTTTATTGTCAGAATACAGCATAGAGTACATGTAAAATACAAATATGTTTTAACCAAATGTTTATGGTATCATTAAAGCTTCCAGGCAACAGTGGTATATTAACAAAGTTCCAGTGCAGTCTAAAATTATGCATGGATTTTTGACTGTGAAAAAATCATGAATGCACATTGTTCAAGGGTCAACTGTATATTGCACTGGTCACTGACTAGTGCGTGATGTTTATTATGTAGTCTACTTCACCAAAGTTGGAAAGTTGGAGAAATAATATTAGTATGTCTCATATGATTTTTTTTTTCTTTATCTGTTTGTTTTCTTCTCCAAGGACAGCCCAATAGGCTTTTCAGGTATACAATTTTTTTTAGGTATCTTTGAGATTTAAAAGTATACAGAGCTTTCCTAAAATGTCATTCTGTTAGATAGATAACCTGATGCCTCATGCACATCTGATGGAGACAACTATTAGGTTCATTTATACCAGTTACTGGCTGGACTGGTGCCATAGAGCTAATTACTTTGTTTTCCTTGATATAAATGATGGGATGGGGTCCACATGATCTCCCGGTTCCCTCATGGCATTAATATCCTGTGGTTCTATGAAAGCAGCAACTCCACAGACAGAATGGTCTTTGTTCACTGTAATATGTAATGGGGAAAAAATAAAGCATTTATCCATGGTTATCTTTGCATAGTGGGATAATCGATAATTTTTAACTTATTATTTAAATTTTTGGTAAGAACTTTTTTACAATGAACATTCATGATTTTATAATCAAATGAGACAAACTTTATTTTGTTTTATTTTAAGAAAAAAAAAAACCTGGGCCTTTGGGTGGCTCAGTCAGTAAGCATCTTTGGCTCAGGTCATGATCCTGGAGTCCTGCTCCCTGCTCACCAAGAAGCCTGTGAGAATTCTTCCTCTTCTACTCCCCCTGCTTGTGTTCTCTCTCTTGCTGCATCTCTGTCAAAAAACCAAAAACCAAAACCAAAACAAACAAAACAAAGCAAAAAACTAAAGAAAGAAAAACAAAAGGCATTAATAGTATTAGTTTTTGTATTCAGGTCTAGAGCCATGCTTTTCAGACTTTTCTGGATCCCATACTGGAGGTTCTGATTCAGTAACTCAGAATGAGGCCTGCACATTTGCGTTTTAGCAAGCTCCAAGATCACACTTTGTGGAACCTGCGTCTAATAGTGAAGCATCATATGGATATAGTGCTTTGAGTCAATCATAGTGATAATTATTCCTTATCTGTGACTACCACACTTACAAGGAAAATCTTCTGCATCAAAAAGTATTTAACTGGGAGTTCCTGGTGGCATAGTCAGTTAAGCGTCTGACTCGGTTTCAGCTCAGGTCATGATCTCAGGGTTGTGAGATCGAGCTCCAAGTCAGGCTCCACGCTCAGCTCAGACTCTGCTTGGGGACTCTCTCTTCCTGGCACTCTGCTTTCCCCAACCCTATGCGCTCTCTCTCGCTCTCTCTCTCAAATAAACAAATAAATCTTAAAAAACAAAAGAAAAAAAAAAAAACGTAAGGATCATCTAGGGCTAAAGAATTACCAAAGACTCAGCTTCACTGAAAAACCGTGTTTCCACCCCAGATGGCACTTAAATAACCCAAAACGGGCAGCTCACTATTCCAGTTTATTCCGTTTGGGTCCTGAAGACCCAGGATTCTCCAAAACTGCACACCAAGAAAACACAGACTGATATTTACACTCACTGGTCAGTGGTTTGGAACAGATCTTTTTCTGGAACTTTGGTACTAGAACACATTCTCTGTAATGGAATTATGGGTCATACCTCAACAATGGATTAGCTGGTCAGTGAACGGAACTGACTGTTTCATCATCAGGGTTCCCTTGAAATGTCAAGAAAGAAAAACTCAAAGGGAAAGAGCGAGAAAGGAAATGGCTTCCTAGGGCCCTCAATATTAACTTATTAAGGGCTAAAGTTTGTGTGATGAATTCTGACTTCATTATGATTTTGTTGATTTGACCACATTACTGAGATCTAAATGACAGAAGAAAGGAGAAATGGATCTTCCAGCCACAAAAATGCTTTCAATTTTTAAGTCCTCATTTCAGAAGCAGCAAAAATACTAATATTTATTGTTTTTTCAGTACTAATGATCAGAATGTTTGTTTCTCCCTAAAGTTCCTATGTTGAAGCCCTGACTAATCTCCATTGTGATGGCATTTGGGGATGGAAACTCTGGGAGGTAAATAAGGTTAGGTGAGGCCATGAGAATGGAGTACTCATGATAGTGGCCTTGTAAGAGGACACAGTGAGATCAGTCTCTCCATGCTCAGGCACCGAAGAAAGGCCATGTAAGGACAGAGGGAGAAGGTGGCCATATGCAAGTCAGGAACTAAATCGAATGATCTCTTGAGCTTGGATTTCCCAGTCTCCAGAATGTTGAGAAATAAATTTCTGCTGTTTAAGCCACCCAACCTGTGGTATTATGTTACAGCAGCCTGAATACGGCACTGTTAAGACAGTGCTTAAGTGCATTATCCGATTTAGTCATCCCCACATGGCCACTTTAAAGAAGAAACTCCAAATCACCAAAATCTTTTATTGTTTTCAGGGTCAGTGTCACTTTGGCAACAGTGTTCTTTTATGTCTCACCGTAGGCTAACAGCTAAAGGATCTTGGTACATATCTTAAGAGTGTGTGTGTGTGTGTGTACACAAGAACCTGTCGTGCTCATATGCGAGGTGTAAGGTGTGTTTTGAGCTCCTGAGCCTGCAGTGGGGCGGATACTGGATTCACTTTATTGAGCATTTAATTCCCTCCCATTTTCCTCTAAGCAGTTCTCTGTCTCCACATTATTCCCAGAGGGGAAAAAGGAAGGATGCAGGAAGAGGGGGAAAGGAAGAGAAAAGAAAACCAAGAGTGAAAAGAGAAGACACCTGGGTGGCTCAGTTGACCATCCAACTCTTCATTTCACCTCAGGGTCATGAGATGGAGCCCCCCCACCCCACCCAGGCAGGGTCTGTGCTTCTCAAGAAGTCTGCTTAAGATTTTCTCTCTCCCTCTCCCTCTCCCCATTGCTCACGTGCTCTCTTTCCCTCTCAAAAAAAAAAAAAAAAAAAGAGAGAGAGAGAGAGAAAGGGAGAGTGATAAGAGGGCTTTCCCTCTCAAACAAACAAACAAACAAACAAACAAAAAAAGTGGGAGAGAAGAGACCAAATGATGTAAAAGACCAAATAAAGAAGTAGAATTTAGAAGGAAGAAATGGAGTGACTTTGAGGATTGCTCCTTTCTCCTGCCCTGCCCTCTGCTCTGTCCCCAAATTCCCAGTCTGCTGCCAGACCCACCCCACCCCTCTTGGATCCATTCCTTTACCCTGTGCCTGCTGAAGGTGTCACCTCCCTCTCCAAGTTCTACCTGAGCACTCTGGCTAGAAGCTAAAATACAAGATTTCTGTTGCACCAAGAGACAAAGAAAACACAAAAACCTACAAGGGATTTCCAACACTTTCCAATTCTTCAAAACCACAGCTCCTTACAGCCCTTCATGAGGTGGCCCTCCAGCATGTCTTCCCTCCCAGCTCCGGAGACCTTAAAATGTATGCAGCACGGACACCAGGAGCCCTCTTCAGACTGAATTCCGAACTGCCCATTACAAATCACCCCATTATGCATTGCATTCCTTGGGGCCTTATTTGGGAGATGAACATCGCTGAGGAAAGAGAGGCCATTAGGGTACAGTATATTTCAAAACACAATTAAAATAAACTCTTCATGTGGAAATGTAAAAGGCATTTGTATTCTATTAAAGCCTTTGGCCTTACCAACTGCAGAGTGCTCTGTAACAAGGTCATTAGTAACCAGTCTAATGGGCAACAGGCATCAGCTGCACAAAAACAAACAGGGGCCCCAAACACCACAATAACTTCCCGTACCTGCTCTTGTTCACTTGCTGAGCCCTCAAACATTGGGAGTTGCTGAAATACATAAAAGCGTAAGAGCTGGAGTCAATATTTACCAGCCTAAGTGAGTGATTTTATTTAGTGAGATGACTGAACCCCTTTGAATAAACACATCTTGCAGAGAACAACACCAGGCAGGCACTGGGGGAAGGGCTAAGGCAGAACTGGTTCTGTCCTCAGGCTGGGGCTCAGAGACAGTAGAGGGGCCTTCTCTGGCCACTCACCTGCACTTCTCCGCCACCTAGGGCAAGAGATACAGTCCAGACACAAGCTGGGAGAACTCTCCCCTCCTGCCTGCTCTGGCTTCTGAATTCATGGTTCTCCTCGCATCACTGGAAGGTTTCATAAACACTCGTTCCTGGGCCCAGAGGTGCTGATTCGGTTAAGTGCAGGGTAGGGCCTGAGGATCTGTGTTTCTAACAAGCTGTTGGTTCTGGGAGCACACTGAGAACTCCTGGTCTAAGCCCAGCTCTGTGTGATAGAAGTGTAATGCAAGCCACAGGTGTAGTTTGAAATTTTTCGGTGGACATGTTAAAAAAAAAAAAAAAAAAAAGCAAACAGAAACAGATGATATTAAGTTTAATAATATATCCCAGATATAATTAATGTAACATAATCAATGTAAAAGTGACTGAAATGTTTTATGCTTTTTTTTTTTTTTTTTTTTGGTACTAAGTCTTCAAATGCCAGTATGTATTTTATACTTGCATCTCATCTCCATTTGGACTGGCCATATTTCAGCAACTCCACAGCTGCGTGTGGCTAGTGGTTGTTTTAGTGGTTGTGGCGGAGTTTGAGACTGTGCTCTGGGTATACAGAACCCAGGATCAGGATTTCCAGGACCTACAGCCATAAGCCTACCTCCGGAGCCCGAGTGTCCCCTCAAGTGTGTGTCTTGCTGTTGGAATAGAATGCACAAACCCAGGCTCAAAGTTTGTCTTGGTGCTGGGAATGAGCTTAACAGGTGAAGAGTATTGGAATCAACTTGGACATAAGGGTTGGGGTGTCTGTACATATGAACATGAGGCCCCCTGAGGTGTGGGACTGAGGTGGAGGAGTGGAGAAAAGGGGCAAACCCAGAGGGAAGGAGGGAGAGGCGAGAGAAGAAAAGGCAGAGAGGAAGAAAGGGAGAGAGGCAGAGAGGGAAGGAGAGAGAGCTATGACTGATTCTGTTGCAGCCTCGCTTCAGTTACAGAACAATCCATTCCCATGACACACCCTCAGTGAGTTTCACAGAAAATTCTGGTGACCACCAGGTTTGTACTGTCTCACCTGTCTTCGGGACACTCCAGGACTCCTCAGAGGAGATACCTCATATGCCTTCCCGCTGCAGGGCTCTGCTTCCTGGCTTTTCTCCTTTCTTTTGCAAATGGCTTGGGGTCTAACTTGAAAGAGTGGTTATAAAGAAAATGATTACTTTTACACTGGCTGAAATGAGGAGAGGATTCTGTGAGGAGGGATTTATACATGAAAATCAATACCGGCATTGGAAAGCATCCCCTTTTGCCCATATAAGTGCTGCCCAGAGGGTGCAGAGCTGGAATTAACCTGGATCCTTTTATTATTATTATTATTATTATTACTATTACTATTTTTAATAAAGCTGCTTTATGATAGACTCTGATGTGAGCTCCCACTCTGCAGCTGCACCAGTGTGAAGGGAAGGAGCAAATAGTTTCATTTAAGTATTATCTTTTATCCCACTTGGTTCTGTACCCCACTTCCACCCACCAAATCCTCCTGCAAGTCTCCAGAAAGTCAAAAGGAGAGAATGAAATTAAGCTTTTTATGGGCATAAACTCTATTTTCCAACATAATACGAACATTACCAACATAAAAGACAATGAGCTCTTTACCTGATTTTATAGGTTGTTTAATTTGTGATTTGCGATAATAAAAATTAGCTTTTGTATGGACGCTGTACTGAATGCTTACTGTCTGCCAGACTCCATGCTTGGTACTTTGCTTACTTCGCTAATTTTTTTCAACAATCCTGTCAGAAGAAATGAGACCCATGTCTTTAGGAGGGAATGAGTGCTTGATAGCCTTTCTCCTACCAAAGTCCTTTTGACTCTTCAAACTGTGCCATTTGCTGGATGGGAAAGATGGAATGGAGGGTTGCTCCTCATTGTCTAGAAGAGGTAGTGGAAGCCTCATGTATCTGTGCCAGTTATTGGGGCAAGCATCTGCCATTCTTTCCGTTAGAGCCTACAAAGATGGGGTGGTAAGAAATTGCTTTTGTGATAACCCAAGAGTCAGTCCTTGAATCCTCCATCATTCTCACACCTCACAACCAGTTCATTGATAAATCCCATTAGTTCTACATTTAACAATCTATCAGACTCTGGGAGTGTCTGGGTGGCTCAGTCAGTTGGCTGTCTGGCTCTTGGTTTTGGCTCAGGTGATGATCTCCGGGTGGTGGGATCAGGCCCCACATCAGTCAGGGAGTGTGCTAGAGATTCTCTCTCTCTCCCTTTGCCCCTACCCCCCAACTATGTGTGTGTGTGTGTGTGCTTTCTCTCTAAAATAAATAAGCTTTAAAAAAAATAAAATATATCGGACTCTAAGAATGGTTCACTTCCACTAGTTTCCCCTCCACTGGTGTGGGAGGCTGCAATAAGGCTTGAGATGAGGACCAAACCAGGCCCTGACTTGTGCCTCCTTTAAAGTCTGAATAACCTAACAAAAGGTTTAGGACGGGAAAAGTTGAGTAGCACTGAGAAAGGGTCTGTTGTATGTGTTGTGCACTCGCGTACGTGACTTCCCACATACTTGCTAAACAAATGAGAACAATTCAGTTGGGGTCAAAAGTTCGTTGCTGGTCCTTGCTGCCCTAATACTGCTCATAAATTACTTTCAGGTTTGTTGTATCAATACAGAACAGTTGTACTAGCATCAGCCCTTTGGTGTCATGAGGTCTGCTTATAGTTAAACTTGAAACTTATTATGGGAACTCGTGGTTGTTTAACTGGACACAGATGTATTGTTTCTCCTATCATATATATATATATATATATATATATATATATATATATATGGCCTTAAAGCTTTGAATAAACTTAGACTGTTGGACATCCTCCTCAGTGCTCCTCCGGCCCCCATCTCTTTGCCTCTTAACTTCTTTCCTTCATCCTCTTACCCTCACATTCCTGCTCGATTTGTCGTGCTGGCTGCGACAACTGGTCATTAACTTCTGCTCTCATCCCCATAGAGACTCTGCTCCACACAGCAGCCAGAGTGAAACTTGAGTAAGTTAGGTCCTACCCAGTGTGTGTTTAAGATTTTCCAGTGGCTTTCCATCTCATTCAGAGTAAGTGACATTCCTTGAAATGGCCTATAAGGCCCTACATGTTCTTCACACAGACACACACACAGACACACAGACACAGACACACACACACACACTCTTCTGATTTCAGCTTCTTCCACTTCTATCCTTGCTCACACCCTTCAACTACACTGTCTCGATGCAGTTCTTCAAAATCACCAAACACCCTCCAGCATCTAGGCCTTTGCAATGATGATTCCCTCTGCCTGGAACATATTTTCCTTGGTTAATAAAATAGTTCACTCCCTCACTTCTATTGAGTTTCCACCCAAATATTTTCTTACCAGAGAGAATCCTGCCCAGACTATTATGTAAGAATAGCAATCTCTCATCCCTTATCTTCTCTGAGCTGCATTTCTCTATTTAAATATTTACTTGTTTCCTGTCCTTGTCTTTCTCATACTCCATCTTTCTGGTAAAGATAATAGTTCCATTGTGGTTTATTTGATACACCACCAAAACAGTTTCTGGAGTAGTTTCTACCAGGCAGAGGACACTCTGTAAATATTTGCCAGATGAATGAATGACAACCATTTGGGAAAACTAGAGATAGAAAAGGAGGCAATAAAGTGAATTTTAGGACAACCCATTGGGTGCCCAGACGGTAAGAGCCTCCCCCATTAGGAGCCAGTCCTGACAGAATCCCTCAAATGCAAGTTCTGGGGGGTTTTGAGCACCACTTCCGACCAGGAGCTCAACACTTTGGTGCTGACAACACTTTGTAAGCTTTTGTACATGGCATCCATGGCACTTGAATAAAACAAGAGCACTGCAGTTAACAATCCAATTGTTTCTCATGATTCTCCATATTGCTCAGACCTTAGAGGACCAGTTGGCACCAGAATGGGACTTTGGGCACAGGTAGGTCATTCCTCTTTCCATTAGCTATGCTGTCTCATCTGTCTGAATCCTTTGAGCAGAAAGATATCAAGAACTATTGGAAATTTTTAAATTTAGCCAAGTCTTTGTACCAGATGCGTCCTTCAAGGTGACTTTATACACCTTGAGCAGGGCCTGCTCATGGATTGGGCACTGGGCATAAAGCAGAGTTAGGGAAAGTTAGAGAAAGCTGATCTGCCACACAGGGGATAATTTGAACAAGGTTCAACCTATAATTCAGCTCCTTCTATTCTGCTATATGATGTGAACCTAGCAGCCCTAAGGATGATAATGTTGCAGAAAGCCTCAGCCCTTCAAAATGGAATACAGACCAATTCAAATTGACACTTGCCAGCTGAAAAGCTAAAAACAGTGTTTACCTGCACAGACTCAATCCCAGACAACGTGGTAATTCCCATCTCTCTCTTTAACGTCGTCTGGGTTTGGGGATCTTGCCGTACGTGCTGGGCTATCATTATTGGTTCAATTAAACAGTAATTTCTAAACCTTGATGTCATCTTGTTTGGTGCAGACACAGTTTCATAGCAGGTATGTGTGCCTCATGGGTCTGAAACACCAGCCTGTATCAGGAAAGCCTGGGAGGAAGGCTCCAGCCTCCCGGCAATATTAGAGTGTGTCTTTGGCTGCCATAGCAGAAGAATAGTTCACAAAGGTAATATATTTTGGGAGCCTGCTGGAATGCTCAACTGACAAGAGCCCTGTTGAGATGATGTTCATTTCCCTGGGAGCTTTTCTGTTTACATGTGCCTTTATTCATCTTTCAGCTGAATCAGAAAGCTGAATGGAAACTGCACTGTTTGAGAACACAAAATGGATTTTGATGCTTAAAAGGACTTTCATACAGAGAAACCCAGACTTAACAATCTTCATGTGTAATTCTAAAACCTTAGAATTGGGGAGTTGTCTGAGACTATAGAGATTGCTTCCTGTGTAGTCCAATATGGAAGTCACCAGCCAAAGTGATTTGGCTATTTACATTGCAATGTAAATTAATTTATTTCAAGTAAAATTAAAAATTCAGAAAAAAGTCTTTCAGTCACACCAGCTAGTCACAAGTCACACGAAGTTAGTGGCTACCATTATTTGGAACATAATGGAACATTATGTTGGAACATATGGAACATTAATGGAACATTTCCATTATTGCAGAAAGTTCTACTAGGCAGCACTACTTAGACTACTTCCCTCATTTTATAGAAAAGAAAACAAAGGCTTATAATGGTCAAGGTCAAGTGTCTTGCTTTCTTATCTTAAAGACAGTAGCTTGGCTGCTATCTTAGAAAAGATCCAGTTTGTCTTATTCTATCCTTTCATACTATCAGGCCATCTCCCATCTCTGATGATAGTATCAAATATTATTCTAATAACATCCAGCACAAATACAAATTAAGGAAAGCAGGCTGGCAACATGGTTAGCCTATAAATGCCCAAGTATAAGTGATTACAAAGTGAAATTAAAATAGAGTCAGGAAATCCTGTCTTTTCCGTGAAACTCTGTAAGCCCAATAGGAAAAGAGGAGAAGTTTCCCCAATAGCACTGTGCCTACACCTGCAGCTCACAGGGCTGTGTTTGTTCCTATAGGACTTCATTTGTTATATAATTAACAAATGGTTTTTATCATGTTTCTTCAGATGTGTATAATGAATGTCATGGGAGATTTCAATTGCATAAGGAACTCCAAGAAATATTCCCTCATACTATATATATAAGGCACATTTAGGAACATTTTGGTCATACCAACCAATAAGCAATAATGGCTACTCTCAGCTTGTATATAGCAGAAACTGTTTTCAATGATCCTGTGATTCAAAGTTTACAGTGCAGCCTAAGGTGTCAGAATTGAGTGGGCTTTGGTTCTGTGGTTAATGACTCTCCACACAAAGGATCCTGGAAAATCCTATGAAACCTGGATAATGTCTACATATAAGAATCTCTTTCTAGTCATTTGACTAGATTTGCCTAGGCACCACATTTAGGCCAAATGATGGCAAGCTAATACTACCCTTTTCAAAGTTGATGTAGACTTCAGGAAACTTCTAGAGCTCCTGAGGGTCAGGAACAGTATCCCTGTTCATCTATGTCACTTAACACTATGTCTGGAACACAGTATGTGTTCAGCTACTGTCCAGAAGAAAGGAAAGAAGGAAGGAAGGAAAAGATGCTAACTTCAGAATCCCATCTAGCCTTTCAAGTGGAGGAGGAAATATATTGTGGGGAAATTTCATTGTTCTAATTTGGTCCCCTTTCTTCACATATATGGCTAAAGGCAATAATACCCCTAAAAGCGAACACCCCCCCCCCCTTTTTTTTTTTGCCTGCTCAACATC
Source organism: Mustela lutreola (assembly GCF_030435805.1). Taxonomy (NCBI): domain Eukaryota; kingdom Metazoa; phylum Chordata; class Mammalia; order Carnivora; family Mustelidae; genus Mustela; species Mustela lutreola. Next base: position 77,277,795 of record NC_081301.1, on the reverse strand, counting down.
CCTCCCATTAAGAGAATCTATCTCTTCCTTTAGCCACTACTTCCCTTCAGGCCATATGCATCAGCTGGAATTGATCCTACTCTTGGCTCTAGGAATGGATACTAGACCTGGGCCTGGCCAAAGAGATTAGTTAAATGTGAGCAAACTACTCAGAATCATCTCCAGAGATATCAAGAAAAATAAACTCTCTGCTGGTATCTTTAAGTTGGAGGAAAATAATCCTGGAACTGTTACTAGCCATCTTTGGTCTCTCACTGGCCAACTCAGAGCAAACAGCAGAGGCAAAAGATGCAGACGAACAGATGCATGTCATGGCTTGAACATCTAGAACCAACCTTGAACTTTTCAGTTTTGAACCTGAATTGATAAATTATTCTTTCTTCCCTCCATCCCCAGCTCTTTTTGAGCCTGTTTTAAGTTTGGTTTCTGTTCCTTGGAGCAGAAAGAGTAATGATTAATATGAACACCAATTCCCAAAAATCTCTTTAGAAAGATTACCCCATGATTCTTGCAGCTATTACTAAAAGTGGTGACTTCCTCAGGCTAGAGAATGCTCTGGAAAGTGCACTTTTCCTCACATTTCCAGGCATGTCTGGCCTTCCTGGTAGAGACCCATTTCCAAGTAGATGTCCTCAGATCCCTACATGCTGTCTCCTCTGCTTTACCCCACTCTCAAGCTCACAAATAACACTTTTATTATGCTTTATGAAAGCCTTCTGCACTCACCTTTTCCCAGGTTTTAATTTTCCAAACTCATCTCATGAGTCAGCTCAGCCCAGCAGCAAGCAATGGGAAACAAAGATTTATGTGGCACAGTGTATTTTATATTTAATAACTGTTCTGTCATGGCATTTATCTGCATAAAAAGTTGAGTAATTCATGAGTGGGTTGGCAACCGTGGCCTCCAGTGAGTAATGTTTCCTGCTCTATCTCAGAAAGATCGACAGCTTGGTAGATACCAACTCTCAGGTGCTCAGAAATCTTCAAATATGCTCAAGACTTTTCTGTGGATAAAATGAAAAGTAGCCTTATCAGGCAACAGTGGCCCACAGGAGCACACTGTATTATGATCACTCAGAAAGTACAAATTAGCTGCCTCCTGCCTTGAATAAAGAAAAATAGGAAGTGCTTTACTCTCAGGGCTTTCCTGGCAGGATCAGTTCTCCAGAGATGCATCAAGAGAGGAAGAGGAATAGCCTGGAACCCAGGTAGTTCCTTCTACTTCTGAGTTACTCCTACTTCCAGAGTGATGCAGGGTAACAAAGCAGACCATGGTTAACAGAGCCACAGTCCAAGGAGTCCTTGCTTTTCAACAATAGTGCCCAAAGAGAGAGAACCCTCTGGAGGCTTCCAGACAGAAGTCAAACATCTTTGCTCTAGCCTTTTTTCTCATGGGTAGCCATATCTGGGAGTAGCTTCAGCTCAAGGAGTTCAGCAGTTTCTGGAAGAAAGACATACCTGGGCAAAGCAAGTGGCTGTTATGAAAATAATTAGGTACTGCATTTGCCACACTCTAAATGGTTCAGGAGGGATTGGCCTGAAGGACTGTACAGGCATCTTCATCCTCTCATGAATGAGGAACAGGAAGCTGCAGACAGTTCTATTTCTTGGGAGCAAGTCTACCGTGTGGAATTCCTATAGTCCTATGTTTCCCCACTTAACAGAGGCTTCTGTTTCTTAATCCAACCAGGAGATTAGTTATCCCGCTTTCAGAATATTTGTTGCAGTTGCCTTGGGGGTACATTTTACAAGTAAGCAGCTCATCAGAATGTTTAACAGGATAAGGAGCAGGGATACCAGTAAGCATCCAAGAAATTGATGTGTGACTGCTGTTTTACCCACTTGCTAATGAATTGTGGATGTATGACAGAATTCCTTCTTAGGACTTGATCTGGTTGATAAATACAATCTGTGAGAAGACATTAGTCCCATCTATTTATAACAGTTGGAAGCCACTGATGAATACCGAAATAACTAAAAATTTTTGAATGGACAAACTGGCTTAAATCAAGTCTATAATATCACCCACCTCCATTTTTAACCCTAAATATGAGCCTAGCTTACTGGTTCTGTAATTATGATCAAGTTGTTTCATACTATCTGAGCCCACTTATAAACTCATTTATTTATCCATTTAGCTTTTCTGCATTCACCAAGTATTAATTGAGAACCTGCTATGTGTTAGTAGCTGCAGTAGGTGTTACAGAAGGGTTAGTGATACAACTTCACATAGCAATTTCAATTGTCAAGTGATACAAATGAGAAAAACTCCTAGCACAGAGGAATAGTGAATAAACTTCTACCACAACAAATTTGGCAACAAAAACATATTAGAGGGCTAGGGAGAGAAAATCCTACTCAGGGTCCCGCTAGGTCCTTAAATAAAGATCATGTATTATTGCTAAAGACTTTGAAGGTGTATTTTTTCCCCTCAAGAACAGGACAGAGATAGTAGTCTGTAATTGCCCACAGCCCAAATAAAATGAAGTTTAAGATCATTATCTACCCATGCACAAATATTTCCCTACTTTTCTCTGGAATCCAGTTCAGGATATGAATCATATTATGGTAGAATGTTCTTAGAAGGAAGGCTACCCTTTAGGGAGCTTGCTGAGAGGTGCTGACACCTCAGGTTAATAAGAGGGCTTCCCAGGCAACCTCCTGTAACAGTCCGGAATGACTGCACACGCAGCTCTCTGTGTGCACCTGATCCACAAAGGCTTCCTTCCTACTTCTCCCCAGTAGGTAGTTCAATTGACACCAAATAGATGGTCCAACAGTGTTGCCGGGTTAGTTGAAGAAATTATTTATTTCTGTGCTTTCTTTCCTCTGAAAACTTAGAGTACAACTGGGATAAAAATTTTCAAAATACCAAGAAGCGGGTGGATATCCTAGGGCCACAATGAAAAGCCCAAAATTTCTTGCTGGTGTTTTGCTTAGTGAATCAATGGGGGTTAATTAAATGTCCTACTGAGAATGGGGAACCTGGTATGTTTTATAAGGCTGAATAATCCTTCAATAGGGCAAAGTGAAGGTTTGTCTTATAGGAAGCTGCTGACGAATGTGAGGTGAGTGAACTCTTTGGAAGAGCCCTGAGCAAATGCAGCTGGTATGCAAGTGGGGAGCCATTTATTAACTAGCACCCTGGGTGCCCTGGTGAGGGCCAATGAATTTAGGGCAAATATGCATTTTTTTTTTTGCTCTGCTCCCCCAAGAGTCAGGCCATGCAGTATTGTTGAAAATAGAAAAAAGTGCTAGAGCATTCTGTATTGTAATCAGTTTCCACATAATCCTGCATTATGCCAACGGAGAAACAGTATTCTTCTTTTTTAATTTTTTTTTAAAGATTTTATTTATTTATTTATTTGACAGAGAGAGAGCGAGATCACAAGTAGGCAAAGAGACAGGCAGAGAGAGGGGGAAGCGGTCTCCCTACTGAGCAGAGAGCCCGATGCGTGTCTTGATTCCAAGACCCTGGGATCATGACTTGAGCCAAAGGCAGAGGCTTTAACCCTCTGAGCCACCCAGGCGCCCCTTCTTTTCTAATTTTTATTTTAATTCCGGTTAGTTAACATACAGTGTTATATTAGTATCAGGTATACAATATAGTGATTCGACAATTGCATATGTCACCCAGTGCTCAACAAGTGCCCTCCCTAGTCCCCATTCCCTATTTAACCTTTCTTCACCTCTACCTCCCCTTCAGTAACCATCAGTTTGTTCTCTATAATTAAGTCTGTTTTTTGATTGAGACAATATTCTATAAATGAAAAGCTTTGTGTTCTTTTTTGACCTCATAGAGAATCTTCAGAAATATATCCCTCACTCTGCTATCTGCTTCACCTGGCCTGTTTGCATGACCCTGTGAACATAGACAGTTTTAGATCTTTGCTTTTTCTTTTTCAATAGAACTTGGCTTCCCCAAAAGATAAAGGGGGATGCTTCTAGGGCCGTGACTCTTCTTGTCATTGTTTTTTTTTTTTTTTTTTTTTTGTCTTTGAACAATGGATTGAAAGAAAGATACTTTATGAAATGCAAAGCAAATGAAAATTTCTTGATCAAATTCACCAGTTTTTACTTTTCCTTTTAGAAGTCAAATATATAAAATACTGCTAAAGAGCTTTGGACCACATTTTCAAGGAGATCAAATTATGGAAACATTTGTTTAGAACTCATTTTTAGAAAGGTTAAAAAGAATTTGGCTCCATCGAGGGTTTGAGAGGGATGGAATAAAGTCACCTTCATTCATTTAGAAAAATATAATCAAAGCTGGTCAAACAATAATAGGATGAAGATCCAAAATCCACCAATTTTAAAAGGTAATAGTATGCCTAAAATCATTCTCCAGGTTTACTATGAGTGCAGTGAGGGGTATAATTATGAATTATTAGTAGCTGGTTAAATACCAACAATGCTGATAAGAATTATAATGCTAGAAAGCTACTATGGCTTGTGTTTGCTCTAAAAAAAGAGAAGTGTTAGCAAATCCAAATAAGGAACTGTCGTTCCAATGCACTCATTTTTTTCTTAAATTATGGAAGCCATTTTGATCCAGTCTTAAAATTCTAAAAATTGGAATTTACTTTTGGAAATAATAATTCATGTGGTCTACATGCAATGGGCAAGATCAGTTCCAAAAGCAACTTCTTAAAACAGACTTCTTGGGGCACCTGGGCAACTCAGTTGGTTAAGCATTTGACTCTTGATTTCAACTCAGGTCATGACCTCAGAGTCATAGAATTGAGCCCCATGTTGGGCTGCATGCTCAGTGTGGAGTCTACTTGTCCCTCTCCCTCTGCTCCTCCCCCTTCTCTTCCTCTCTCTCTTTCTCTCTTTCTATATTTTTCTCTTTTAAGTTAATAGATGGAGAGATAGATAATAGAGTTGCAGACTTCTCAAATGATATCAGCAAAATGGAATTTTCAAGCTGTTATTCCCTGACAATAATATTGGGGGAAAAAAAGAAAGAAAGAAAGAAGGCGGGGGGAGAGAAAAAAGGAAGAAATATTTGAACTAACCTTACCAGAACTGTGGAAAACAAAGACTTATAGCTACCAAGCCAATACTATCAAAAAAAGAAAAGTAAAGAAAAGAAGAAAAAGAAAAAGCCATCTTGGGAAAGGTAACAAAGTAATTTTATGGCATTTTTACTCACTATTGCCTGGGGAGGGAGGGAGTGCCTGGTATGGCAGTGATTTTGGCCTTCATGCGGAGGTCTTTTGATTCTCAACTCTATACCTGAAACCTCAAAGCAGAACTTATTTGTAAATTATTGGGTATGTTTGTTCTAACCTGTCTGAAAGATATCTGAAGGACTGATGCAATGTGTTTGTCTCTGTTTGGCCCATACTGGAACTTGGGCAGGAGAAGCAGCAAGCTCCACTCACCAAAGCTGCAAGGTAACTATAGACCTATAGATTCCTGGGGCATGTCTTTAGAGGTAGGGACATATAGTAAACTACTTAAGGTCTGGAGAAGAGGCTTGGAGGGGAGACTCTTTGTGGGGAATTAACACACTGAAAAGCATATGAGGGAATTTAAAGCTACATTCATATCCAGGCAAGATGCATGCTCAAAAACTACCTAAGAAGACCTTAAAGTTTAACCTCAGGATTATTCCTAGACTTAGAACAAGCCTAGCTAAATTTTGAAAGATTATCCCAGAACTGACCCAATCTGCAAAGTCTGGGAGACTTCTTGACACTCAAGGAACTCAGTGAAAACTTCAGTGATCACACATGGCAAGGGATAGTCTTATAAAATAAGACTTATAATAGTTTTATAAAATAAGTCTTACAAGTCTTATAAAATAAGACTATAGTTTATGAAATAGTTTGGGGAAAGTCTCAGAAAAAAAAAAAGAACCCATATTAATTAATTTGTTTAAATAAACAAAACAAAATACCTGGAGCTAGGGAGAAACTGATTTCCAGAGCTTTACATACTATAATATCCAAATGCCAAATTTGCAACCAAAAAAATCACAAGGCAAAAAAAGAAACAGGCATATATGAACCATTCAGAGAACAAAATAAATTGACAGAAAATGTCCTGAGGAAACCCAGATACCAGACTCACCAGATAGGCTTTTATAAAGCTGCATTAAATATGTACAAAAAGCTAAAGGAAAACATGAGCAAAAGCTAAATGAAATCAAGAAAACAATATATGAACAAAATAAGAATATCAACAAAGAGATAGAAACTAAAAAAGGAACAAAACAAAAATTCTGGAGCTGATATACTAAGTTATTAAGTATAATAACTAAAATGAAAAATTCACTAGAGGGGCTCTGCAGCATATTTGAATAGGCAGAAGAAATAATCAGCTAATTTGAAGATAAGAAAATTGAAATTATTGAGTCTGAGAAACAAAAATAAAGGTAATAAAAAGACATGAACAGAGCCTAGGGGACTTATAAGTCAACATCAAGTGGGCCAACATACATGTTATGGGAGTCCCAGAAGGAGAAGAGAGAGAGAACAAAGCAGAAAGAATATTTCACAAAATAATGAGCAGAACTTACCAAATTGGGTGATATATATGAATCTATAAATCCAGAAGCTCTAACTTTAAGTGTGATAAACTAGAGACCCACAATGAAACAATTACAAACAGCCTTTTGAAACCAAAAGACAAAAAAGAAAATCCTGCTAGCAGGAGACTGTTATGAGACAGTTATTGATGAAGACGTTACTTATTTAAGAAGATATCACAATTGTAAACACATATACCAAACAGTAGAGTTCCAAAATATGTGAAGGGAACATTAACAGAATCAAAGGGAGAAATGTACTACTCCACATTTCCTCCAATTCATACTTTTATGTTGTCCACTCCCATCCTTTTCTGGTCTGGCCACATATAACCAACAGAACGATATAAAAGTGACTCTACGTGATTTCTGAGTCTAGGTGGTGAGAAATCATGCACCTCCACCTTAATAGCTTGACCTGCCTGCTTCAGTGCCACCAACCCTGTAGGAAATTTGACTACCATTAAGATCTCCAGTATGAGAAGGCCCAAGATTGCCATATGAAAAGCACATAAGGAGAGAATGATGAGGAAAGGCCACTCCCAGGTGTTCTAGCCATCTTCTAGATGCCTGACCCATGCCAGTGTAAGAACTATCCTAGACATTTCAGTCCCAAGTGAGGCCCAGGTATCATGGTACAATGATCCTGATGGATAAAATTGGGAGCATAAGAAAACGGTTGTGTTTTATGCCACTGAAATTTGGGGAGATTTATTATATACTCAGAACAATACTATTAACTGTTTGTTTGAAAAAAAATCTTGTTATATTATGCTCAGAAATTCACCAAGGTATGTATTTATGGACCACCAAAAAGATATTGACTTGCAGTTCTGCCACACAGGACTCGCATGTGATTCTTTTAACTCCCATTTTTTTTTTTAAACTGTGAAATTGGATAATGGATAATGTCTAAATTACAAACTACGAACATAAAATGAAATACTGCATGTGAAAACAGTAGACTCTTAAACTACTATACAAAATTTCTGGTTGCAGTGGTGATATGGGGTTATGTGTGCAATGACGATGACAGTGATGTGGTTAAAAACCAGGTGACAGTCATTGCTGTCTGAACAAACTACATCTTCAAAGATGTCCTTGGATTGAAAAGTGCTCTGTAAGGTACAGAAATATGTGACAGCCCTTACCCTTTAAAAAATGACAATACCATTGGGAAGATAGTACTTAGCTGCATTAAACATTAATATATATTTCATAAGACAATAAAATTTTAAAAATTAGATGCTTAGAATGTAGACCTCAATTTGCTGTGGGAGTTCAGAGTTGGGAAAAATTCATATAACATTATAAAAGAAGTAGATTTTTCTCTGGAAACAGGGAATGCATACTCCCAGTTTTCCTGATTGCAGGGAACGGGGGACTCTCGGAGGAAATGGGAGATGCATAAATAAGGGAGACACTGGGTGCCTGGGTGGCTCAGTGGCTTAAGGCTCTGCTTTCAGCTCAAGTCATGATCTCAGAGACCTGGGATCGAGGCCCGAATTGGGATCTCTGCTCGGCATGGAGACTGCTTTCTCCACTCCTCCTCTGCCTGCCTTTCTGCCTACTTGTGACTTCTCTCTGTCAAATAAATAAATAAAATCTTAAAAAAAAAAATAAGGGAGACACTAAGGTGGGTTTTTTGGAGCAGATATGCTTCAAGTTCCAGCCAACTGAAAGTGAGAGTGTTACTAGAGACAGTGCATGTTCCAGGGTCAGCTGCCTGCTCTGCACAGCACTCAGGTGGAGCCCTCTTCATCTCATTCTAAAGACCCAGTTGGCCCTGTGTCTGAAACAAAACAGCAGACACCAGCCATCTTTCTCTACTCAGATGGCCAGAAATAACTATCATCTTTCTGAGAATGGTTCCATTCCGGAAATTCATTTTTTGATCAGTGGGAAAATTTAAAAATGGAGAAATCAGAAAATGTCCCCCACCCCCAAAACAGCATTACAAATAGTAGTTGCATTTCTAGGCTTCCTTCAACAAAAGTGCTGCTGATTTCTCTTTCACCCCCACTGTTCATGATTTCAGATCATAACTTACTCTTTCAGACCACAGGCAGAGCCTACTTCTCCCTCTCCTCAGTACTCTGAAAATGATACAGAGCTTTTCAAAGATTCTCAAAGAGCTTCTATGCCTAAGGGAAAGCAGAAGGAGGGGACCAGAAAACAGGAAGATGCAACAGTCTCAACTAGTCACTTAAGCACTGCCCTTTCTAATTATGGGGTCATAAATAAAGCCAGGCCTTTTTCATTCACTAGGATTCAGCCCCACCTGTGCTGCACACAGCCAGAAAGACCCACCACTGTCTCTTTTTCCTAGAAAGAACTCTGGGTTCCATTGATACTGAAATGCTGTATCTGCATTACCTCTATCTGACTCATTCCTCTTTGCATTTTCCCCGTCCTCTAAGTGACACTGAAAAGGACTCTGCCTTAGAGCTACCTCCAAGGAAGAGTTGGCAATAATCATAATTACAGCTGCCATTGGCTGATTGAGTGTCTACTATGCTGGGAGCTATACTAGGTTTAAACTTATTAAAACAGGTAATGTCTCATTTAATAGTCCGACAAACCCTGATTTAGGAATCCTAAGTCCTACTCTGCATGTGAGGCAGCTGAAGGTCAGAGAGTAAGTGGCTTGTCCAAAATTCATGAGAACCAACCTCTGAGCCAAAGACCCATCCTTTTACCTCCAGGTATAGTGGGAGCTCTTGGTTCTCCCTTTCAAGACCGGTGCACTGCTCTTCACCCAGGAAGTTATCTCAAAGAAGGCATGGCATCACAGCTCTGTCCCCATGGTAACAACTAATTCTTCCTTCCTTGACCATCACAGGGCCATGACCCTCTCCCTTCCAAATACAGACATGGAGATGGGGAGAAGTGCAGGTCCAGGCTGTGTTGGTGGTAGGGTTTCTCAGGTCACAGATGGCTCTTAGTAATTGGGTGGGGAGGATAAAAAGAAGAGGAGGATATTTTCTGCCAGTAGATTAGAAGGTGGGCATGTCATGGTACTCTGGCTGCCACTATAGGAGTCATCATGAGGAACAAATAAGATAATAGGTGTGGAAAGCTTTTTAAATTCTCAGTGACATAGAGGCATAATAATGCTACATATACCATAATTCCTCGACTTCAGAATGTTTTTCCTATGTTAAGTTTCTGGAAACAAAATGCATCTTACAACCAATAAATACATGAACTCTAGTGAGATATTTCCTCCCACACCACCCAAAAACACTGTTAATTCAGAGGTGGATTTTACAGTGGACAGCTTTTTAGAATCCAGGGCATTCCACGTATGTTAGTTTGACATCCCTGACTCAGGGACTCAAGACGAGATTAAGATTGGTTTTGCTCAGGAAGGGCCTGTCCCTCCCTCTTCTCACTCCAGCTCAGTCCTGTAAAGGAAAACTCTTCAAACTCACACATATACCTACACTACCTTGGCTTGTCTCCAGTAGTCATCATCTAGCCACCCCTCTAGCATAAGTGTTCTGTGTCACTGGCATGGTCTACTCTCAAGGAGCTCTGATGAAGGGGTTCACAAAGGCTCTGAAAACATGGTCAGGGTGCTTTGGGTAGAAAATTCCAGGATCCCAGTACTTGAAGCATGGTTTAGAGGCTAATCCATAGAACAGCAGTAAAATTGGCATATCCCCTGCATCCTGAGAGTTTAGAGAGCACAGTCCTTTTCTTCTGACACCAAGTCCAAATTCATGGGTTTTGAAGCCACCTCAGTTTTTTAATAATTTACTAGAAATACTCTCAGAACTCACTGAAAGCTGTTATGGTTATGGATTATTACAGAGAAAGGATACAGATTAAAATCACTTAAGGGAAGAGAGGCATGGGGCAGGGTCTAGGAGTTTTCCAAATGCAGAACATCAAGCCCCCGGGGGAAATCATGGGCACCATTAGCTCTTCTTCATTTAATGTGTGACAATATGCATAGAGTAATTGCCATTCACAGAAACTACTCTAAGCCTTAGTGTCCAGAGTTTTCATTGGGGCTCAATCACATTTATGGTTGAGTTCCCACATGACTGAGTTTAATCTCAAGTTCCTCGAGAGCTCAAACTGTTCCTGTTAGCCTCCACACCCCCTGGGCATAAAGCAGGTACCATGTGGCCCAAAAATAAAAAATCACAGTATTAGACTGTTTAATGTGTAGTCCAGGGCCCCCAGGTAAACAATGACATTCTTCCTAGAGATCACTTCCCAGGATACATGCCAAAAGCCAAATATTTCATTGAGTAAGATTAATTCTTTGTGATACAGCCCCACATTTCTGGCTCACGGGAAGCAGGATTGCCAGAAAAGATATAGGCACCCAGTTAAAATTTGAATTTTGGATAAACAGCGGATAATATTTCGGTATATGTATGTCCCATATAGTATGTGGGATGTGTATGTCCCATATAGTGTGTGGGACATACATACTATATGGGACATAAATACACCAAAAAATTATCCATTGTTTATCTGACATTAGAATTTAACTGGGTATCTTTTATTTTCATCAGCTAAATCTGGCAACCCCAATGGGCAGGGACAATGCTAGACAATGCTTTCTTTTCTAAAGAAAGCATAGGCTTCTGAGTAGAGCCCAGTTGTCTGGACTTAAGAGCCAGAGTAGGCAGCACACCACACACTCCCCACAAGCTTAAAGTGGATTTGAGCATACATAGTGGTCATTACCAGGGTGTCTATCTAGAGATGACAATTCAGAGAAGGAAGAGTTAAGAACAGATCTGTGGCCAAAATTAGCACCTTGTCAAGGAGAAAAGGACCACAGGACCAGAGTAGGATTGGTCACTCCAGACGCAGCACACTGCCAGAAGTCTGTTACCATGAGTCAGTTTGGAATATCCCAGTCTCAACCCTGCCAACAAACCTCTGCTCAAGTCTGACTGTGGGCTCAGGCATATTCAGTTTTCATCCTAGTTTTACTAATTAGCTGCCATCCTTGGGGAGGTTGTTTTATTCCTTTGAAACTGCAATTTCCTCTTCTATAAATTGAGCATGTTTCAAAATTTTTTTAACTTCCTGAAAATGGCTTATAAAAATGCAGAAAAATTATATATAGCAATTAATTGCCTTAGAAATATAAACCCTTCAAACATTTAACTCTTTAGCATTAATATACACCAATGCTATTACAGAGGGTGGGGAGGGAGTGGGAAAAGGCAGATTATAGTCTCCATAGAGATCACAGTTTCAACATGTTACTTACAAATTATATTACATCAATTTTATTTACTGATCTAGGCAGAAAGAGGATAGAAGGATATATGATGTGGAGTAGACACATTCATACTGGGAAGAGGAGTGCTGCCATGAGAATTTATATAAGTTTAATTTATACAAAACATCTTGCATATAATAGTTGCTCAAGAAAATTTACTTCTGGGGCATCTGGGTGGCTCAGTTGGCTAAAGCCTCTGCCTTCAGCTCAAGTCATGATCCCAGGGTCCTGAGATGGAGTCCCACATCAGGCTCTCTGCTCAGCGGGGAGCCTGTTCCCCCCACCCCCGCACTGCCTGTTTCTCTTCCTACTTGTGATCTCTGCTGTCAAATAAATAAATAAGTAATAAATTTTATAAAAAGAAAATATACTTCCATTTCCTCCATTTTTTTCTGGAATAAACAATTTATTTTATTATAAAGATATCCAATTTTAAGACTGTGAAGAGAAGTGGTGGAATGGACTGATTTTTTTTTTTTTACTAAGGGAATCAAACACTAGATGATTATATTCCCCATATCTGTTCTAAGTCCTTTAATTTGCAGCCTCTATGGGCTTGAAAGAGAACACTCACAAGCACAGAGAAAACCATATCCATATGAAAAAAGTCACCCACATCCCACATATAATTGTGTTCCTTAGAAACCACTCCCCAAACCCCCAACCATTTAATATGTTTGTGCTGTGGCCTTTGTTCCCAAACAAGAAATGAATTCTGAAAGTTCACATGTTCTTCATCAAGAGTAATCTTCAGCCCCAAAGAGAAGGATCTCAAAAGCATTTGAATTAATACATTCCCCTTGCTAATGTAACCAAAATATTCCGATGTTTTCCCTTAATACTCTCAATTTACAGCTAGCAGACAGATGCTTCTTCTCAAAGGCCTTCATAAATCTTCCCATATGAGATGAAAATGAAGGATTTATTTTTGCCCATCTTTTAATTTTACTCAACATTCAATGAGTTATTCTTACAGCTGGCATTTCAAATGTATTAGTAGAATTTATCACTCAAAGGCTCATGCAAGGACTAAATTACACTAATGAATTGACTATGAATGTGAAGCCTAACATGAGGCCAAATATTTTCTGGCTTCATTTCTGTATCTCAGCAAACGGCTTAATTTGCTCCCTACTTATCCAGTACTGCTAAATTGTCTTGCTATTATTATAGTAAATGGCGGCAAACCCTGGCTTGCCCTGAGGTTCAGGCTGAATGGAGTGGAATGAGGGCATTTACTTAAGATAGGAAAAGTAAAAACCTGCCACCCAGTTGTTTTTGCTGAGCTAGAAGAGACAGGATGGGTTCGTGGTCCAACTACCTTCTCCAGCACCTCTCCCAGTCATAGACTATTCTTAACAGCTGGTATTTCCAATGTATTAATGGAGTTTATCATTGAAAGACTTATGGAAAGGTTAAATTACACTAATGAACTGACTTTGCATTTGAAGTTGAACATGAGGCCAAATATGTTCTGGCTCAGGGTTTTGGTTTTTGTTTGTTTCTTTGTTTTGTTTTGTTTTTTAGATCTTAGCAAGCTACTTAATTTTCTTCCTACCACCCATTATCATTAAATTGTCTTGCTATTATAGCAATGCCTGTTAGCAGTATTATAGTTAAGAGTCTGTGCATGTTTTCATTGCAAGTGTATATTTTCTGAGATTACAACTATATAGGGAACTACAGAAATCTCACAGGGTTCTCAGACTTTGCTGGAATTGCTACAGCCTTAGAATTTTCCTTCTGTGCACATCAACAATCAGGCCTTTTGAGGGAGAGGGACTGGGATTTTCCAAAACAGTTGAATTTTTGCCCACTTCCAATTGTGTGCTTATGTAATTTTAGATGGCAACTTTGTGGATGTTTATTTTAGCATCTTTCCATCTTCTTTCTCATTTTCGAAAAATACTTGCTGGGAGTCCTATGAATATTTTGAGATGCTCAGGGTATCTGGGTTAACAATGTGCCTTTCTGATACTATCAAATTCTTTTCTGCCCCAATTTGGAGAGTGAGAACTGAAGATATAGTATATCCTACTCATCAGTGGCTGCCCCCTGACATATCTCTCCCTTGACATCTACCTCATCTGTTTTTGTTTGTTTGTTTGTTTTTCCTTTTCCTTCCTCTTTCCATCTAACACAATAGCAAGTGTCCTTAGTCCTTCAGGGTCCACCTGGTTTAATGAGACTGAAAGGGCACTGTGGAAGGCCAGAGGTGAGATGTACAACCCCATGTTTTTCTCTAGTATCAGTCTTATTTGAAATAATGGGCTTATTTGAAATGCATGGGCTGGAGGCTCTACAATGTTTGAAGGACAAGAAAGGAGCCACAGAAACCTTCTACCACGTGTTAGGTGGACAGAAAGGACCTTCACTATCTTGCTTCTATTCTCTTGATATGATATGATATGGCTGGGTCCTCACTATTATTCCTTTAATTCATCCAGATACAGATATTCAGAAAGGCAGTATGTCCTAAACATCTAGTTGTATCATAAAAATCTGTTTTATTGCCTCCTCCTCCTCCTATATATCAACAATTTCAAATGTATATTTGTGAAGTTAGCATTGCCTCCCTTTTTTCCCCCTTTATCTTATTAGAAAGTACTACAGCAGAAGCACTCAGGTATCTATAAGCCTCCTCAGGTATAAGGGTGAATTGTAGCCATCAATTTCTGAATGTATTAGTCTTTCTAGTCTTTATTTCTAGTCATATTTAGTCTTTCTTGCCTTTAAACTTCAAGCCTCTTTTTGTGGAGTTAAAAGTACTACTTCTCCCTGGCCTTTTATTTTCAAGATTTTCAAGAGTTCATATAAATGTTAAGCAGCAGCTGTGGCCCCAACATTTCTTGGGCATCTACCTTGTACAAAACACGTGTGAGACATTTGATATAACACAAGGTTAGGCCAATTCAAGCCAGAGACAACCCCTCACTCCACCATATCTCTACTGCTTCCCCTTAATGCTACAGACTTGCTAGAAGAAAGAGATACGGTCTTCTGACCACCAATGGGATTGTGCAGAACATATCTAGTCCTCTTGAGTAGTTTTGGTCCGATCTGGATTTATTTGGTTTTTAAGTGGTAATAGCAATCCCCACTTTATGGGATAGTTTAAGGAAAAGTGACACAAGGTACATTTAACCAAATAGTGTCTGAAACACAGTCAACATCTGGGGAATGGTAGCTATTATAGTTTCATTTGTTATTTAGTAATAACCCTGAAAGAAGTTTGAGTGCTGAAGGTGGGAAGCAGCCTGGATGCTGATACTCCCATTGAGAGCTTAGACTTGGGGAAATTCAGACATTTTTTCTTAAACACACTGGCTGCTGTGTGTTCAAAGGTAACATGGGATCTTACTTTAAGCTGTCACTGGTGGTTTCTGATGAACTACTTGATCCAATATATAGGAACTTAATTGAGTGACTTCTTTCTGAATCCTTAACAGATTCTTTGAAGTACAAAATTTCAGAGACATTGAGAATTGTCTGAAGTGCTTAGCAACATGCATTAGCTCTTCAGATGCCCAACAGTTTCATATTTTGCATCTTTCGAATCAAGATACCTAGAGGCACAAATGGGAAAAATTATAGCAATAAAGAACTTAAAGAACTTCAACTCAATCCCCATATTCCATAATTGCTATTGAATACTTTCTAGATAGAATGCTAGATAGGAAAATAGGGAAAGTACTCTCTTCTTGGATTGGGGAAGGACACAACACAATTAACTACAATATATGTCTTAGAGTAGAGCAGAGATGACTAGAATTTACATAGAGGGAAAAGTAGGTATTAATTCTGAGAGCAAGGATCTGGAAAGCAGTCAGAGAATGGGTGGCTTTGCAGCCTGGGTATTGAATGTTGGCCAGAAAGGCTGATAAATGGAAAGGGGAAAAGTGTACTTGAGGCAAAAAGAACACATGAATAAAGACACACAAGTGGGAAATAGAGAAAACTCCTAAAGAGAACTGCAGATTAAATAAATTCATATGATATTTGAGAGGTGTGACCAAAGGTTGATTCATGGTAACATTTCCCAATTAGAGGTGTGCTATAATCTTCATAAAGAGTAGGATGTCTGAAAGAAGAAAATATCAGCTTCTCTTTGCCCTGTAGGGGATGCAAGTAATGATGTACCCACCCAGCTACTGCTGATCACTGCAGCTTAGGGAGCTCAGTTGGTCCAATAGTTACAACAACAGAGAAAGGAAGCTATACAGTTGGTTGACAGTTTCTTGGAAATCAAGGATTGCTCCCTTTATTATTTGTTCTCTCTTCACTATCTCTTGGCAATATATAGTACTTGAGTGTGAATGAAGGGAATGAGTTTGAGTTGTTTTACTGAAAAGAAAATATGGAGATCCATAGATTCAAATGCATTTCCTTATAGCAACATAATAACTATGTGTTAACCCTTGCCCTGAAGATCTGATTTAAGCCAAATGGAGTCAGAAGTACTATCATTTTTGTAATACCACTATCATGCCCATCCTCTAAGAAATGTACATAGGATTTTCTCAATGTTTAGATGGCTTTCAGGGTCAATTTATCCATTTAGGCATAGTAAGTATATTGCTGATGACTCTCAATGCTACAAAAAAAATTAATTTCTTTTAAAATCAGGAGAGAAAATAAACCTTTGGAATTAAAGAAAAAGTTCAATTTTTTCAAATGAAAATTTAAAGAATAAAAATTTTAGGGCCTTTGAAAAAATCTATTACATTTTGCCTAATGTAGGAAAAAAAATTGAAGTATTTGAAGTTATATCAAAAGCTGGGTGCCTGGCTGGCTCAGTCAGTTGGTGGAGTTTGGGACTCTAGATCTCAGGGTTGTGGATTTGGGCCCCACATTGGGTGTAGAGAGTACTTAAAAAAATAAAATCTTAAAAATTTTTTTTGAAAAGTTATATCAAAAGAAATATTTAAAATTAATATTATCAAGAGGAATGGATGGCAGAGGAGTGGACCTAAATTTTGTTGGGTCATAGGAATTCAGATGAATAGTTATCAAACCATTCTGAACACCTACAAATTCAACAGGAGATCAAAGAGAAGAAGAGCAGCAATTCTAGAGCAGAAAAGCAACCACTTTCTGGAAGGTAGGATGTGTGGAGAAGTGAATTTGAGGTGATATATAGGAAGAAAGACTGCGGGGGGTGGGGCCAGCTCCTGGCAAGTGGTAGAGCCATGGATCACAAAATGGGAAATTTTAGAAATCTGCTCTACTGAGGGATGTCATTCCAGAGGCTAAGTGGGGGATGGAGCCCTCGGAGGGACAGTGTGGTCTCAGGACCTTCAGGGTCACAGAAAGACGAGGGACATCTGAGTGGCAGAGCTCCCAGGTATCAGAGCAGGGAAGCTGGCTGCAGAGATGGAACCAAGGAGTGGGCTCTCAGCTCGGGGTTACCTTAAACCATGATTACCGGCACGATCAGGCCAGTATCCTTCCAGCAGGGACCTCACAAGTGGCAGATCAGGGGAGACTCACCTTCCTCCTCTGGGAGGAACAGTGTGGAGTGCAATATAGGAATCTGCTGGGTTTGGAGACTCCAAATGGGGTTGTGCACCAGAGATAGAAACATTGGGTCAGAGGCCAGGTGAGCTCAGAGGGCAGCCAGAGACAAGGGAGATAGGAGGGATTGACCGCTTTTTCTCTGAAGGTGCACTGAGGAGGGGGCGCCTAGCTCTTGGCTCCTATGGGGCCAGAGATTGGGAGGCTACCACTTTCATTCTCCTCCTCCAAAGCTGTAGGGAAAGCAGGACAGGAAACAAAGGCTCAAGCAGATTACTGAGACTGGCCCCTGGCAAGGGTGGTATAATTCCAACTTGGGCAAAGACATTTTGAGAATCACTGCAATAGGCCCATCACCCAGAAGATCAAGAATATTCATCCAAGACCAAGTTCACTGATCAATGAGAACTGCAAAACTTCAGAGTTATGGAA
Organism: Mustela lutreola; assembly: GCF_030435805.1. NCBI lineage: Eukaryota > Metazoa > Chordata > Mammalia > Carnivora > Mustelidae > Mustela > Mustela lutreola. The sequence continues at coordinate 77,260,060 of NC_081301.1, read as the reverse complement.
CACAACATCAGCCCCCATGATTCTATAATCTTTCAAAGTTAAATTAAAAAAAAAATTTCTTATTCT